>NC_142044.1:22895685-23200185 GCF_982192425.1 Myodes glareolus
CCCATGCAAGCTTTTAGGTCTGGGTCCGTCTGTCATTGTGTTTAAGGCAAGGTCTCCCCAAGGCACTTGTGGTGGGGAGGAGGTCAGGCTTGGTCCCTTGGAGGCAGCCAAAGGTGTCTTGGATCTGGAGGAGGCATTTGAGAGGGTAAAATGCTGGAGGGGAGCTAGATGTCTTTGGTGAAGAAGGCTTGGTCTTCCGGGCTGGCCTCTAGCAACTTTGTATAGGGTCCTGGAAGGTAAATCAGTCATCAATTCCCCCCTCCCTTCCTATCTTGTTTTGCTCACTTGCTCTGTCTGTCTGTCTGTCTATCTATCTATCTATCTATCTATCTACCTATCTCCTATCCATCTATCCAATCTGTATCTATATCTCTATCATCTGTTCTGAGACAGAATCTTGCTAAGTAGCCTAGGCTGGCCTTGAAGTTGCTTTCAGTAGCCCAGGCAGACCTTGGACGGTTTGCTAATCCTGAGTGACTGGAATTACAGACCTCTACCATCAGGCCAAGACTTCTTTGCTAAGACTAGAAGCCAAGGTTCAGAGAGGGGAAGCTGATGCCTGGCCTAGGATGTATGTAGGACCCAGGAGGGCAGGAGAGGACACAGGGATGGCTGGGGTGGGGAATGGGCCAGGGCTTGGCTGGAGTGTGAGCAGCAGCTTCTGAGTAACTCAACGAGAACTTGCTTCCTCTCTGCAGAAGGATACCTGGTGACTCACTCCTTCCTAACTCACCCTGTGGAGCCCTGGGGCCTTACTCACATTGTGTCTCCAGACCTTCTCCAGGGCTGACCTCTTTGGGGCTCTTGTCCCTGGACTTTGCACATGTCATTTCAGCTCTTGGGCAGCGGCTGTCCGTCTTCCTCTCTGTGGAGCCCCGCTGTCACGAATGGGCCACAAATCTCATTTCACCCTAAGCCTTCTGTGACTGTGCTCAGCATTGCACGTACTTGCCCTGTGTCAGCACTAAGGACAAACCCGAGTTCCGCCAGTGGGTCCAGCCTCATGAACATTCCTGCACGGATACTCAGGGCAATGTTCCCAAAGGGCCAATTCCCACCCAGTGAGAAAATGATTTGAGTCGGGACTTGGTAGCTCACACTTGTAAGCCCAGCCCCGGGGAGTTGGAAGCCGGAGGGTCAGGAGTTCAAGGTCATCCTCACTTGCACAACCAGGTGGAGGCCAGACTAGGCTAAGAGAGATCTTGTCTTAAATAAATAAAAAAATAAACAAACTAAAGTAAAAAGAAGAAGAAGGAGGAGGAGGAGGAGAACAAATAAAACCAAAGCAAGATAATGGTTTGAAATGGGGAAATTCAGTTCATGCCACGGTCATTGTTAGGCTAATTACGAAGGTCTCATATCTTTACTGCTAGTCATTATTAGTTTTAGCAAGTTGAATGCACTATTTTCCCTTTTGTTTTTGATGGGGGAAGGACTAGAGTGGGGAGAATCTAAATATCAATCACCAAAGCTTGCTTCTTTGGGAAAGCTTCCTGTTTACCCATAACCCCTCTGGTTTCTCAGGGTCCCAACTTTTGTCCACATACATGGCCACGCCTTGCCTGGACTTGTGGCACCTAGTTGTGAAATCCTTGATAGGAAGAAACACCAAGGTATCCATTAGGCAGGCAGCAGTGACAAACCACTGGACATGAGGTACAGAGTCCTCTTCACCCAGTTCCTGGCTCGTTTGGTTTTGGGGCCAGCATCTGCAGAGGTTCCCACCCCTTTCCCCATCCAGTCCTTACTACCATCTTGTGAGACAGCTATTGTTACCTGCACTTTACAGACTAGATGGTGACTTAGTGATGTGTTACAGAGCTAGACAGGGACAGAGCTGGGCTTGGCGCCCGGAACCTTGGAGGTCAGAGCCCAAATTCTTTCCATCACTTGCCATTCCTCAGGCTCAGCACACTTCTCATTTGGGGAGGTGGGGGGCGGGTTGGCTGTAAACATTGCAGCTCTAGGGGGAAAAGGTATCCTGGCAGCTGGGAGCCAAGGAAGTCCGCAAAGTCACACCGCACAACAAACCTTACCCGAGACATTTACTTGGAAAGCTCCAGGAGGGAGGGCGGCTGCCTCTGCTCTGGAGAGAAGTAACAAAGAACGGGGCAGAAGGCAGGCTTTACAGAGGCTTCCTTGGGTGGAGGTGTGGGGAAGAACTTTCCAGGGTGACCTGGGATTGGTGGGATTTTGTGGCCCAGTCTTGGGGCAAGCTCAAGGACTGGTGGGATTTCAAGGTCAGGGATTGGTGGTTCTGTGGCCTGATGTTGGGCTTGTTTTTGTCCCTCCTCCATCGGGTGGAACTTGGCCACCTGAGTATTTACTGAGTATTCTTGCATGTTGAGTGCCTTTTCTGTCTTTGCTCATGAGAGGCCAGGAGACTCCTATCTCCTACTTATGTCTATGGTTACTGGACACATTTTTTGGACGTTGACAAATGTCTTCCAGGGGACAAAATTATCCCGGGAGCACAGCAGCACAGCTAAGAACCTCAGACTGGTTGGTCACCTCTTCTGTGTCTTTTCTAGGTCCTGTTCTGCATAGGCAGTGGGTGACAGTCCATGGACTCTTGAGCCTCCTTCCTATGTTTGCAATAGGTCCCGGCAGGCCATGGTCCTGTGAGCAGACCTGAAGAGGGCTTGGGTCCCAGCTCTGTTGCACCGCCTGCTGCCTCTCCTGGCTGAAGCAGCATCCTGCGGCCCTGAATCCACACATCTGAGTCTTGTTTAGTCCTCCACTGTCCTGGGAAGAGTTTAGGGGACTCACACACAGGGCAGGTCCTTTGCTACCGGAACACCCAGCCATGCTTTTCGACTCAAACAGTGCCTCTCTTCTTCCGTGCCATCTACAGCGTGTGGACTGGATATTCTAGCGGTAACAGAGTTCTCAACTTGCATAACCATTCAAAGAAGCCCTGTGTTCGAATGTTTTATTGATGGCCCTCCTCTACCTCCCCACCACGGGGAAGTGCCTATGCAATGGAAATCCACCGACAAAGGCCAAGTCCTGTTTTAGACGTCAGCCTTGACTTCCTCCCCGCCCGCCACCCCATCCATGTTTGCTTCAGACTGGCTTGTTTATTCACTGAGCAAACATATTAAATATCTATTCTGTGCAAGGGGAGTTTTTGGAACTTGAGTTTGGACTCTTAGAAATGAGGTAATATGATGTAGTGGAGGGATTCTCAAAACCTGGTTTGGGAACCCTGTTAGAGCCCAGGACTCTCCTCTGCCTTATTCCAGATTACACACTGCGGCACAGTGAATACAGAAGCAGACAGCTAAATCCAGCTGGCTTCTCTTAAGGCCAGTAGCAGAAAATTTTCAAAAGAGAAAATAGCATTAGCCTCTTTGTGTTTTAAAAATAGCTGTTATTTTTTCATGAATGGACATTATTTTTGTATCTGTGTGTTGTATAACAGTCTCCTCCTAAATCGAAACATTCTATGCTGTAGTGAAGCTCCTTCAGCAGGAAGGTAAATAACTCAAAATAGCTTCAGGAAGTCCCTGAAATGGATCAGATTCACTAGGCCCCTCCCTCCTAGAGAAAATAAGCCAAGCTGCTGAGAGTCACTCTCAGACAAGCTAAGTGACAAGGAAGGCTTTTGAGACGAGACTAACTTTCTGCCTGGAAGAAGCAGAAGCCATCCTACTCTCTGGAAGAGGTTTAAACTAGCCGAGTCACCTGGAAGAGACACTCTCCAAGCTGCTGAGCTGCCCACAGGCTGTGTAGTGTGGTCCAGGTTCCCAGCTTTTCTGGACTGGGTGGGCTTTGATGATGCAGATGCCTGAGTAATTTCTGCTCCTATCAGTAACCCCTCACCCATACTCCTTTAATAACCTCAGTAAAACTGATTGGTTCACCAAGTTGGACTTTGGTGGTATCTGTACTTTGGTCTGTCATGGGCTGTCTATTTGGGGTGAGTAGATGTACAAGTCGCACTAGGGAAAGTCTTATCACACAACAATGTTTACTGTGTTTGCTTTGCTTATGAGGTTTTTAATAAGGTTAAAATTTCTTAAACCTAAGGAAGTAGAGGCAGGAGGATTGCTGACAATTTAAGGTCAGATTGGACTACACAGAGGGCCAGGACTCTGACTATACACCAAAACAAAACAGGGCTGGGGGGATAACCCAGTTGGTAACTAAATATCTGTCTTACAAGCCTGAGGGCCTGAGGATGGTGGTGTGTGCTTTGAACTGCAGGAGTGAGGAGGCAGGGAATGGCTGATCCCTGGCTCACTAACCAGTCAGCTTCACCTCATTGGCAGTTCATAGGCCAATGGGAGACTTTTTCTCAAAAGCAAGGAGGAAGCTCGGTGAGGTTGTTTTCTGACCTGCACGTGTACTTGCATGTGCATACATACTGCAACACACACACACACACACACACACACACACACACACACACACACGTATGCACACACACACACACACACACACACACACACGTATGCACACACACACACATGGAATTTCTTGTTTTTATTTCAGAGAGAGTTAATACTAACAGAGATAATCCAGTGAAAGAGCTTTTTGGAGACTTACATAATACTTGAAATAAGCAAACCCAAGGTTTGACACATGGCCACGTGGTGGGCCAACCCCTTGGTTCTAGTGTTATAGGCAAAGGGTGAATCTTGGGTAAATTCCCGACTCATCCACGCCTTTGCTTTTGCACCTGTGTAGTGGGAGCCTTGTGACCCCCACTGATAGGTGACTGTGGTATGTCACCTTCCTGGTGGAAACTTTGCTCTGCAGGGAGGTTCTGGACTCTCTAGGGAGCTGGGGGTGTTTCAAGGGGTCCCATAGAGTGACCCCAGCTGTAGGGAATGGGGCTCAGAGTGTGTCGTCAGCCTCCCCCGCAAGGTAAATATGTAAGGATTGGGAAAGTTGGTCAAAGGAAAGGAATTCAGTTTGTGAAATCGCTTCAAAGGGGGACCTGGAGGCGGGGCTTTCCTTCCGTGTTGATTGTAAGCACTTTCGAGTTTTGTGGAGCTCCGTTTACTTACACCTCTCCCTTCTCCTCATAATGGACACAAAGGCAACTGACTTGTCCTTTCTTGAGGTCCCCTTGGGAGGTGAAGGCCACATTTTTTGGGAGGCACCCAGCCTAGATGTGGCTCTGCAGAAGTCCCCACAGGGGACATAATCTCTCTGTTTGACCAGTGTGGCTGAGGCAAAACCCCTGTCCACTTCACGAACTTCTTATTTCCCAGCATTCCACAGTTCAGTAACTTGTGTGGGTGTAAGCAGCCGCTATCAAAGAACTTCCGGTCTGTAGTGAAGGTGGGAACTTTGCGGCCATATTGTCCCTGGTCCCCAGATGCCTTTTTCAGCAATCCTTCATGGTGCTTGTACTTTTACCTGAGAGATGCCTTCCCTGGCTTTGGCCAAAAGCTATTGATCAGATTTCTACCAAAGTGAAGTAACTTAGCATCTTGCTACCAGCCAGTGATACATCTCACTGAAAGGACTTGGGGGCTATGGGATACAAGATGGTGTTCCTAGTCTCTGTCACTTTGCTCTTCCATCTCCTCAGGGCTTCTGGGACCATGCCAAGGATTCAGACAATGCTGGGCCCGTGGGGGTGAGATGTTCCAGTTTCAGCAGGAGCAGGTTAGGACCATTCCTTCCGTCCCTCAGCTCCACACCTGGCTTTTGCTTTCTCTGTCCCAGTTTGGGGACCGAGTATCATGTAACGGCAGATCACTGGATGTGCCTTGACTAACTACTGAGAGATGCCAAATTGGACATTGACATTTTCTATAGGAGTGTGGGATGACTGAGATTATACCATGTAGCCCAGGATAGCCTCCAACTCACGATTCCCCTTCCTCAGCCTCCCAGTGCCACATGGTCAGAAATGGACAGTGTATCTAATGACTATTAAAAGTTATTAATTTTTTTACAATCAAAAAATAAATGGGAATGGAAGAACAAAGTGACGAAGGCTAGGAGCACCACCCTGTGTCCCATAGTCCCCAAGCCCCCCTTTCAGTGGGATGTATCAGTGACCGGATACCAGGTAAATGCTCTACCATTGCTCAGTTCCTTAGCATCTTTCGCAAAGTTTTAGTTGTTTAGTTTAGGGTTACTGGTGTTTAGGCTGAAAAATCCCCTTTCCCACACCTGTCCAAATTCCTTGTCCTAGTCTCTTTTCTCTTGTTATAAAACACCATGTCCCCCTACTCCCCCCCCCCAAAAAAAAACCAACTTAAAAGAGAAAAGGGTTTAATTTCCTCTTGGAATTCTAGACTTACAGACTACCTTTGTGGGGAAGTCAAGACTAGAACTTTGAACTTGCTAGTCATATCATACCTGTAACCAAGAGCAGAGAGAATGAATACACAGAGGTTTGCTTGCTTGCTTGTGCTCAGCTCAGTTTCTCTACCTTCATACGGCTCAGGATCACGAGCCTAAGGAATGGCCGCCTCAGTGGTCTGAGTCTTCCCATAGCAATGAGGTTAACTAAGACTGCCCCCCCCATGTATACCCACTAGCCAACCTAATGTGTACAATGCCTCACTGAGACTCTTTTTAGGTGGTTCTAGATTGTGTCAGGATAACAGTTATAACAGCCATCCTATCCCTGGGCTCTGGGGACATGCTACATCAGGTGGCAAAAGGACATATGTGGTTAAGGTTGCTGAGATGGTTGTTGATTCCAGATCGTTGGGGCGGCCTTGTGTAATCACAGTGGCTTTAGAAGAAAGAGGAGAGACAGCGTTAGAGCAGGGCCATGGTGGAGTTAGACTTATGCAACGGTTTGAGTGGAGGATGGAGAGATGGTTTTAAGTCACGCCATACCGACTCCAAAATCAGAGAGAGAGCCACCAGGAAGAGATAACACACTGTCTATGTTGTGATTTTAGTCCAGTGGCCCAGTTTTGGATTGTGTTCTCCAAAATGGAAATGTGATAAAGTTATCTTGTTTTCAGCTTGCTGTATTTGTGGAAGTTTATCACAGAAGCAATAGAAAATATGTCCAGCTGGCTGGGACGGGGGCCAAGCCGAGCCCAGAGGGCAGCAGGTTGCCAGTTATCTGGAGTCTGTGAGGTCTGTATGGCTACAGGCTCCTCCCACTTGTATCTCACAGTCTCCCCGTAGATGGGAGATCTCCCCTGCAAGACCTGTGGTGGTTGGGCAGCTGGCAGCACACAGATGAAGCAGGCCCAGTACGGAGGAGAGAGAGATGGCCTCTGGTCCAGGGTGTCTAATGGAAGTTGCGTTTGCATTGTTCTCCATGGGAAGTACAAGGTTCCCAGAAGGAAAGGTGTAGAGAGTTAGAAGCCAGAATGAACCAGAATCAGGGAAAAGGTTGGGTTTGGAGCACAGATTGGACCAGGACGTCAGTTTGATGACGAGTTACACAGAACCCTGGTTCTTGCCAGGAAGACGTTTTGAGACCCAGTGCTTCCAGCTTGGTCAGTACGGGCACTCAGCACTCAGTCCAGCAACGCAGCCTTACTCTCTTATCTGCTCCTTCACCTTCCACGCTGTGCCTGCCTGGGCCATGTCCCCTGAGGAAGTTGGCTGCTTTGCAAAGTCACCTGCAAAGTGACAGGGTGTAGCAGAGAACAAGGGACTGCCTTTCACAGCAAAGAAACACCTCTCTGAAGGTCTCTTCCCTGTGTGTGTTTCCAGGGCCAGGGCTTGGCTTCCTGCTAGCTGCCGAGGAGAGAGGGCCAGGAGAGCATGTGTTTGGCGGACTACAGATGCCAGATGGAACTAGGCCCCTTCAGGGGACGGAGACATGCACATCAGCAATAAAAAGCATGTGTCATAGCAGATGTGGAATGGGTGGGGCGTGAGGGTGGAGGTGGGATCATGCATCAAGACAGCGGAAGTCAGTTTGGCGGGGGGGGGGGGGGAGGGGGGGTTGAGAGCCAAAGAAGATTTGGGGGAAGAGTGGAACCTGAACAGCGTGGCACTTTAGGAAAAAGTCTCCCCAGCATCAGGGTGTAGTGGAGAGATGACTCCTCAGATGCTGAGTAAAGCTTTGGGGGTGAATGCAGTTCTGCAGGTGAGAGGGCAGTGGGACCAGAACAGAGAGGGCTGAGGTGAGTTGTTACATGGAGGGCCGGCTTGTTGGGGTTTCTGTCCCACCTGGTACCCCACAGCTGGCAAGTCCCAAATAAAATCACACACAGGACTCTATAAGGTTATAAACTGATTGGCCCATTGGCTCTGGCTTCTTGTTAACTAATTCTTACATCTTACAGTAACCCCTAATTCTTGTCTGTGTTAGCCATGTGGCTTTGTTCCTTTTTCAGCTGTAAGCTCACATGTTGCTTCTTCTGTGATCTGAGCAGGAGCGGCGGAGGAAGCTTCCTGCTTCCCAAAATACTCCGTTCTCTTTGCTCCACCTCTACTTTCTGTCTGGTTTTCCCACCTATACTTCCTGCCTGGCCAATCAGCATTTATTTAAAATATGATTGACAGAATACAGACAATTCTCCCTCACCAGTGAGTGAAATCTGGTGTTAGGGTGGTAGTGGTGGTGGTGATGTTAATGATGGTGGTGGTGGTGGTGATATTGTTGTTGGTGGTGGTGGTGATGGTGGTGGTGGTGGTGATATTGATGGCGGTGGTGGTGGTGATGTTGATGGTGGTGGTGGTTGATGTGGGAGAATTGTCTGTGTTCTGTCAATCATATTTTAATAAAACGCTGATTGGCCAGGCAGGCAGTATAGGCAGGAAAACCAGACAGGAAGTAGGGGTGGAGCAAAGAGACTGGGAGTATTCTGGAAGCAGAAGCTCTCTCAGCCACTCCTGCGCAGACCACTGAAGAGGCAGCATGTAACTTGCCCAGCTGAGAAAAGTACGGAGCCATTATGGCTAACATAGATGAGAATAATGGGTTAATATAAGTTATAAGAGTTAACAAGAAGCCTGACCTAATGGGCCAATCAGTTTATAACCTTATGGAGTCCTGTGTGTAATTTCTCTTTGGGAATTGCTGGCTGTTGGGGTACCGCACGGGATGGAAACCCCAACAAGTCGGCCCTCATGCTAAATATGGCGCTCAGACGTGGATAACTGAATCCACAGAAAGCCTGAGAAAGCTTGTAAAAGAATAGAGTAAAGCATGTTTTCTTGGTAGCAGCAATTTCTCGCATCTGCTTTGCTTGCTAGAGGCAAGCAAATGCTCTCATCTAAGAGAAGCTTCCTGACTCAGCTTTAGCTGTAAAACCCTGCAGCTCATTAAGAGGTCCTGCCACGAAACACTTAAACGGTGTTGATGAAAAGCTGAATGCATGCTTTTCGGCTTTCAGCCATAGGAGGAAAAAAGCTGTGCTGTTTTAAAATGCTGGCTTTCTGGGCTGTCCTGCCAGGGCAATCTCTGACTCTTTCAGGCAGGCAGTCTGACTGAGTGTGGTCTGTGAGCAGAATACTACAGCTTGCTTGCTAGCAAGGACCTTGAAACGCCATAGAGTTGTGGCAGTGAACTGCAGCTCTGGCTGGTATCTCAGCCATGAGTCTGGAAAGCTAAGAAATGGGCTGGATCTAGCCGTCAAAGCCACGGGTTTTTGACTCGTGGGGCCAGAAGTAAAGAGAGATTCAAAGTTGAAGAAAACCTCTAAATGGCTTATGGTGTGTTAAAAATATATGCAGGCTAAAGGTTAAAGTTCTTAGAAGTAAAAAAGAAAAAAGGGAGTAGTTGGGTGTGGTAGTACACACCTTTAATCCCAATGCCTGGGAGGCAGAGGTATGTTGACCTCTGTGACTTTAAGGGACAGAGGTAGTTAACCTCTGTGACTTCAAGGTGTGGTAGCACACACCTTTAATCCCAATACCTGGGAGGCTGAGACAGACAGATCTCTGAGTTCAAGGTGTGGTAGCACACACCTTTAATCCTAGCACTGGGGAAGCAGAGACAGAAGGATCTCTGTGAGTTCAAGGACATCCTGGTCTATAGTGTTATTCCAGGACAAAGATATACAGAGAACCTGTCTCAAAAAGTAAAAGTAAAAATAAAAAAATAGAGGTTAAAGTAAAGCCACACAAAAATGAAAAATACAAAGAGAATCTTGATACTGTATGTTATTATGCTCTCTTTGAATTGTTTGATTGTTGAGGAAGGAGCAACAGCTGCTAAAAGACTTTTGTTTATAAATGCTGCTGAACTAACCCAAGATAGGTATTTTGAAAATACCTTGGCTTCAAAATTGAAGTCAAAAGGTATGTTACTTTGGAGAAGAGATTTTGCTTTTGTTTCCACAGAAAATGAGAAGCTGTGGATTCATTCTGAGTTAAGAAAAATCAGGTTCCATCAAGGGAGGCCACCTGAGAAATCTCCAACAGGAACAGATGGCCCAGATGTCTGAGTTCTACATCCAGAACAGATTCAAGACTGCTGCCTGAGATGATCGAGACTCACAGGATACTCCAGTCATGACTTGATTATAACTTTAAATTTTCTTTAGGTCCCCATAAGATCATCAGCGCCCCCAACCAGCAGGAAGTAGCCTGAAATACTACGCCCACATTCCCAACAAATGGACTATGGGTATTTTCCTTTGTTTAAAAAAAAAAAAGAGGGAAATGATGTGGGAGAATTGTCTGTGTTCTGTCAATCATATTTTAATAAAACGCTGATTGGCCAGGCAGGCAGTATAGGTGGGAAAACCAGACAGGAAGTAGAGGTGATGCAATGAGAACAGGAGAATTCTGGGAAGCAGAGAAGTTCCCCAGCCATTCGTGTGCAGACCACTGAAGAGGCAACATGTAAGCTGCCCCCGCTGGAAAAGGTACTGAGCCATTATGGCTAACATAGATAATGATAATGGATTAATATAAGTTACAAGGACTAATAAGAAGCCTGACCCAATGGGCCAATCAGTTTATAACCTAATGGAGTCCTGTGTGTAATTTTTCTTTGTTGCTTGCCGGCTGTTGGGGTACTGGGAGGGACAGAAACCCCAACAAGCCAGCCCTCATATTACAGGTGGTGGTGTGATGTTGATGATGGTGGTGGTGATGATGTTGATGGTGGTGGTGGTGATGTTGTTGTTGTTGGTGGTGATGATATTGATGGTGGTGGTGGTGATGGTGGTGATGGTGGTGGTGGTGGTGATGTTGATGGTGGTGGTGATATTGACGGTGGTGGTGGTGGTGATGTTGATGGTGGTGGTGATGATGTTGATGGTGGTGGTGGTGGTAGTGGTGGTGGTGATATTGATGGTGGTGGTGGTGATGTTGATGGTGGTGGTGGTGATATTGATGGTGGTGGTGGTGGTGATGTTGATGGTGGTGGTGATGATGTTGATGGTGGTAGTGGTGGTGGTGAAGCAAGTGCTGATTCCTTCTCTCCCCACATCTGATTCGCTCTATGCTCTGTTAGTGCTCATCTGTCCACTCTTCATTTCCACAGCCAGCTCGCTCCTTGGTGCCCCTGGTCCCCATCAAGCTCACTGCACTGGCATTTCCACCACTCTGCCAACTCCCACAGAGCTCTGCAGTGGTCCAGGGGGGTCTCACGCTGGCAGGGTGTGTGTGTGTGTGTTTAACCAGACTATTCTTCCTCTGTACATGGTTGTGTGTTCAGCTGCCCTCCTGGTCTCCCTCATTGTCAATAGCAATCTGATCCCTATACTGTGGGAGCCAAGTCAGCCTGGCCAGGATCCTGCTTCCAACTCTTCTTCTTAGAGCTTCCCAGTGCTCTTGAAATGGGAAGTCTGGTAAAGCTCCCATCTGCTGCCCAGTGTGAGCATCTTTGGAGATTCCCACTATGTCCCTTCATCTGGTGTCTCCAGAGCCTCTGATTGTCTATCTGCTTCCTCCCACACCGCACCTGACATCCATTCAGGATGTTTCTCTCAGCTTGTAGGTGCTTAACGTCTTTAATCTGGAGCTGAATTCATTGGCGTGATGGGGGACCGATGATGGGAGCAAAGTCTGTCTTACCTAAAATGTCTCTTGGAACCCACATAGTAGAAACACTGGCTTCCACTCCAGGCTTGACTGGGTTCACGTTTGCTGTGTTGACTCTCAGCAGAGTGTCTCTGGGGCAATTGACTTCACCTCCAGACCTTATTTTTAAACCATCAGTAAAACGAGCGCTCACTCAGCTACATAGGCAGTTTATAAAGTGTGAGCATTTGGCAGGGTTGCAGTTGGCTTCATAACGATGCTGGCACTTAGTTCGAGTTCCCAAGGTGAATAGCTGAAGCTGTGACTGGCGCTTAACTCTCACCCAAGGGGGTTGTCTTCTGTGCCTGCCCTGCGCCAGACTCTTTCAGATCTGTGTGTGGTGGTGTCTGTGCTGTGGGTCTGGGAAGAGAGTGTAATGACCGTGGACTCTTCCTGCTGGCCAGTTAGGTCTCTTCTGACCCTGCTAACATCATTACCTGAACCTAGTCCTCTCTTTCGCCCTACCAGGTAGCTAGAGACACAAGGTAGGAGTGGTTTGGGTTTTTCACAATGACATGTTCCTGAAAGTCACCCCAAGCTTTGGCCTGGGGATAACTGGGTACAGGCTGGGGGTGGGGTAAATACAGAAAGAGGAAGGAACTCTTAGAAAGCAGAGGGCTGGAAGGTAAGGCCGAGGATCTGACAGCTGGGCCAGAAGGCGGGGCCGTGGAGGGATTGTAGGGGCCTTCAGCTATCCTGAAGACATAGGCCGGTGTGACCGTCCCTGGGTGGGGTGTGGTCCATTGTCTTGTGGCAGGGCTAGGACCTCCTGTCCCTTTCCTGACTGTCTCGGCACTGACTTCAGTCCTTGTCTGGAGCTGTTTGGCCATTTAGTGCCCTCTTGGGTGCCAGGCCCTACTGCTGGTTGCTTTTGAGTTATCTTAGAAGAAAAATGAGGAAGGAAGCCGTGGACTTCTCTTACAGAGACTGCTGCCCTGGAGGCCATGCCGTGTATGGTGGCTCAGAATACACCCTATGCCGTGGATCCTGCAACCTCCCTGCAGCCGTGAAATGACACAGTCCCCTGGCTGTGCAGCATCATTTCTGAAGCTGCGTTCTTGGGCCCCCTTTCCTGGATGGAATAATTGAAAATTTTAGCTGAAAATACAAAAAAAAAAACAAAACCCCAGCTTGTCAAAGACACAACTTTATCAGAACAGACAGATGCCAGCTACAGTTATGACTCCTTCTCAGGGAGGTGGCCTTGACAATCAACCATTGTCTGTGCTTCTTCTTCTTGCAAGACCCAAGTTCCATCTACGCCCTGATTTAGCATCTGCCTGTGAGCTTTGGATAGCTCTTATCACCCCCACCGAGCCCTAGTTTGTGAGTCCGCTGAGTGGAGAAGGAATTGTAACATCCGATTTTCATAACTGACTGACAGTCACAAGCTCCTGGTTTGCCTGAGCAATTTTTGTTGGTGCTGTCGTCACGTAATGAACAAGACATCCTTTGTCTCTCAGGAGTATCCTGGTTCAGACAGTGCATCCCACAGTTGCAATGTCTTGGCCTCGTTGCTAAAGTCCCCTTCCCTTGGCCCAGTGGCACCCTGGACAGAAACAGCAACAACGCCTTTGCTCTGGACTTCCTTCTCAGCCCTTCCATTGAGCACAGTGTGGCCTTGGGCAATACACTTCCTTGAACTTTTGTTTCCCTAACTACGCCACGTGGTTAATGTCTTCCATTCACTGGGGAGTGTGGCCACACATGTGCTTGCCGGCTTCTCCAGGTCTGGCTTTAGGAGACCTTTAGCTAGTGGTCATGTGACCGGATGCATCTGCTGTGACCGAAGGGGCCATTGCTGCCTCCACTTTACCCTCACTGGCTCTCATGGCTCCAAGTCCCTGATTCAAGAACCAGGCCCACTGACCCCAGCTACTCTATCCCCAGGGGAGGACGAGGTCCTTAGCAAAACTTTGCCTTGACCTCAGTGTCCCCAAACTAGTTCCTGAACCTCAGTGCAGTACCTGCATCTTCGGCCCCAAGCTGATTGATTGGGCAAGATCGTCTCAGAACCTGATGCCAACTCTAGCAGCTTTCTGGCCTTGGGCACCAGATTGTGTTCGTGAGACTCTAGGACCTCAGTTTGGATCTTGGCTCAGCCTCTCAGAAACTCTGCGGCCTTAGGCAGTTCACTTCACCTCTCTGAGCCAACATTCTCTCAGATGAACAAGAGAAAAACCTTGGATTGTTGGGAGGTGTTGTGGCAGTATGTATCTGCGGCCAGCACAGGCTTGGGGGACGAGGTAGGTACTCAGTAGATATGTTTTTCCCTTTCCCCTGCCTTCTCTTGTCATTTGCCCTGGGCAGGGAAGCCAGGGACAGGCATCCCCAGGATGGCTGTGGAAACCTAGTCACCGACCTATGCTATGGTAGTTTCCGAGTCCAAGGACTGATGGACTAGGTGGGGACAACAATGACGAAGAGAAGATTCAACAAGCCACCTTTGAAACGTTCCAAGTAGATTTGAGGTGGAGCTGCCACTTGTGTTATTGTAGTTCCCTTTCTTGTTGCCATGACAAAAGTACTTTGCAAAGTCAACTGGAAGAAGAATTCTTTGGACTCACAGTTCTAGGGCATGGGCCGTCGTGATGGCGAAGGCATGGGAGCAGGAGAAGAGGCGCTGGTTACAGAGTGTCTCTAGTCAGGAAACAAAAAGAGATGAGTGCTGGCACCCTGTTTCCTGACTCCTTATTCAATCTGGAACCCCACCCCACTGAATGGTGTCACCCACGTGTAGGATAGGTCTTTCCACCTTACTTAACCCACTCTAGAAAGTTCCATGTAATTGTGCCCAGAAGTGTGTCTGCTAAGTGATGCTAGATCTTGTCGAGCTGGCAATCGGCGTTCACCATCGTGGTGTACTTTTCCTTTAGGGCAGAAGCAGAATGGTCCTCGGAGTGGGTTTACTGACACCAGTATTTACCTTCACCAACTTCTTATTTACCAGACTCTGAAAATGGGCCTCACTGTTGCCTCTGCATGAGGAAGCTTCCATATGGGGTAACCTCCCAAGGCCACCTGGTAGATGACGCTTCTACTCAAGTGTGTCTGTCACACCAAGCGAGGTGTCTCCAGTCACCTTCATCTCTGGGATCACCAAGAATAATGGTAAACCTTGGTTGTGAACCCCATTGCATTTAGAAAGGGATTGGGGGTTAGTCAAAGACCTTTCTGGCCTTGTCTATGATGAGTTTGCAGAGGCAGTTAGATTGCGAAGGCTCTGGCCTAATCAATAGATTATCCTCCTTGGTAAATGATACTTGACAACATTATTGGAGAAGGTGAAAGGTAGTACGTCTTTAGGGAGTGTTCTTATGGGCTTTATCTTGCCTTGGATCCTTCCTGGATCCTCTTGGCTACCTCCCACTATAATGTGATCTGCTCTGTCCTCCTCACCGTGGTAGATGGTTACTATCACGATGGTTAATACTGTCAACTTGACAGGATCTAGAGTCACCTAGGAGACAAACCACTGGGTGCGTCTGTGAAGGATTTTCCCAGATGAGGTGAATTGAGGTGGGAAGACTCACTTTAAATAGTACAGCAGTTTCCCTGCTTCCTGACTGCTGACATGACGTGATCTCCTGCCTCGCACTATTGCCCCCGTGCCTTCACTACCACTACACTGACTGACTGTGAGCCCAAACGAGTCCTTCCTTAAACTGTCTTTGTCAGACATTTTGTTGCGCTGTGAGAAAAACCATCCTGCCCTGGAACCGTGAACAATCTGTTCTCTGTTTGCCCACAGTCATGAAGAGTATGATGACTCTCCCAGGGCTCTTCGCCATGGCCTTCATTTACACACCTTCTCTGCCGCAAAGGTGCTTATCTTTTGAGGCTGCCTCATGTTCCTCTCTTCCCATGAGACTCGCCTCCCACCTACTTCTCAGGGAGGCTTTGAAGACAGAGAAGAATGTGTTTTCCCGAAGCTCCCCAGAGGGTCCTCCTGGCCTCACCCAGTGCAGCATATTATTAGCTAAGGCACAATGACAGCAGCCTAATGACTGCTCTTTACCGTCCTGTCGCCAAGGCCAGTCGCTGGCATCATTAGCCCAATTTTGGTGATGGGCCAGTTGAGGCTCAGGAGCATCATTTGTGACCTATCTACAGCGATGGGGTGAGTCAGTGGCAGCCCCACGTAACCTTTGTCTCCCCTTGCTTGCCTTCTTTCATGACAAACCCAGGGTGAGAAAGAGGCACCAGGGCCTTAGGGACTTCTGGTCCTTCCTTGGAGCCAGGCATCAGTGCTCGACCCTGGGAGTGACTGGTCCTGTCCAATCTTCCTCCTCACTAGGCACTGACCCTAGGTGCATGGCTGGGACATTATTTCCCACTTTGTCCATCTATTAATGTGTTGCTATGATCATGCTTGAGGTGAGGGTAGTGGTGAGGGTATGGTGTTTATGTGTGCACATGCACATATATGTGACGACTCTGGATCCTTGAACTAGAGCAGGAGCTGACGAGGGGTGAAGCCCAAAGACACCACATTTGCTCGGTGTCTCTGTGTGCCACCCGGTTCCCACTTTACCCTTGAAGAACCCGAGGCCTCGATGGAGTCAGCAGATTTCACCTGAGCTTTGGAGCTGGTGAGGTGTCAACGTGGCTTTTCTACCTAGGTTCCTCCGCAATTCAAGAATGCTGTCCTTCTGATAGTACCCACCCAGTCTGTTTGAGATTTCTCTGGGAGAGCTGGGGGGGTCTACAATAGGTCAGCTTCATAGTCATATGATACGTTTAGGGACCTGCCTTCAAGAACAGTACCCTGAGTGATTTCCATGGTTTTGATGTGTCATGTGGAAATCCACATCATTTGTTGACAAGGGCCTCTGGTGTTTTTGTTTTTGCTTTTATGCTGGACCCTGTCGATGATGGGGCTTGTCTGGGTCCCACCAGCAAAACAAGATGCTTCTACAATGTGGAGAAGGGCCTTAGGCTAGTTGTTGCCCCTTAGTGTCCCTATGTGCAAAACCAGGAATCTGGGTGGCAGATGCAGGAAGAGACTGAGCCAACTGGGTTCTGGGAAGGCCTCTGTGAGCAGAGGAGCCCTGTAAGAGACTGAACAGGGGCTGCTTTCCTTGGATGACCTGGTGCCTCGTGGAGCTTTATGGTGTCTGAGAGATGCCAGCCACCTAATAGAAAAGGGGACTCGGAAGCCCTGTGAGTACTGGGGCTGGTGGGGGCCCTCGCTCCAGCTCTTAGTCACAGGAAGTTGCTGAGAATTTACTGACATATAATCATGTCTCTTTGATGGCCACAACTGTGTGGGGGTGGCCGCTTTTCCTTTTAAACAAATAGACTTGGATGACTTTCAAGATTGTCACCAGGGCAGGTGAGGACTCACTCCCAGCCTTGCTGCTGGGGGTGGGGGTGGGGCACATCTGTGGTCCGCTCCGGTGTATGGAGCCCTGGTGGTGGGTAGATGGGTCCACGCAAGCTCCGATTCCCACTATTCTGGGAGGAGCAGTGGCGGGGAATAGGGACCACTGAGCTCTGTGCCAGTGAGGCCTGAAACTCAAGGTTCTGGAAGATGTGCCGGACACCCTGGTCATGAGCAGACTGCAGCAACCCATGCCAGGACTGGCTTTCCTGCTCCCCACCTCTCACACTTGCTTCATCAGGTCAACTTGATAAACTCCCTCAGTCCTCAGCTTGGTCTCTTTTTCCGTTTCCTAGAGAAGAGAAACTCAAACGGGGGTGGAGTTACTCAAAGCCCCTTCTGGACAGAACTCCATAAGCCAAGGCTGGAATTCTGTGTCTCTTCAAACACCCAGGTTGGGGAGAACTACACTGGCTGGGGAGGTGGTGCTTGGAAATTCACATTCGTCGAGCCTGGGCTTTGAGTGCCGTTTGGGTCCCCTCATTAGCTGTGCCGTGTGAGGCAGCAGCTTGCCTGTCCTGCTTCCAGGGGCTTCACGTGCAAAAGGAATGACAGAAACACTCAAGCCCTGATTATGCTGTGCATGTCAAGTGTATGTGTGGAGTTACTTTGTGGTTGACAGGCTGGAAACAAGATGGTGGCTTCTAGTGAAAGGGAGGGAAGGCCGTGGATGGGGAAGTCAGGTCCCCACCACAAACTGAACACATTTTGGCTGGGAACACCATTATCGGGATGGCATTTCCCAGGGCCTGGGACAGGTTTTCTGACTTGTAGAAAACTGACAGGGATTCCATTCTTTGTGATGGGGTTTATGAGCTGATCTCTGAAGAGAAACGCTGTAACCTTGGGGACTGGTCAACAACTGGTGTCCAGCTTGGAGGGGGGGGGATGTAGCTGATGGGCAAGGGCAGAGACAGGGGCAGGGACCAGGCACTGGATGACAGCAGATGTAGTGAACAATCGGACTGCACCAACAGGAACTGTAAAGTCAAGGGAGAGAATGAGGGAAACACAGGAGGGCACACAGGAAGAGGAGTCAGAGAAGGTAGCTGAGGAGTTGACATTAGAGCAGAGACAGTCATGAGACTGGCAGAGACGACAGGGCAAAGGCCCTGAGGTGGGAGAGTGCTTAGCCTTTGGGCAAAGTGGGTAGAATGTGGAGAGGGAGAGCAGGAGGGGAGGGAGAGAGAGGCTGACTTCGAGGGAGGGATGGGAACCAGCCATGCTCAGCTACTCAGTCCACAGGCAAGTTCAAGCCCAGCCTTGCCCCTAGTTGTTCCATGACTTCAGTGTGTGCCTTCTCTTTCTGGGTCCAGCTTCATTATTGGTAAGGGGTTGGACAAGGTAATCCCTTCTCAAGCCTCCAACATCTACTTCAAAACAATAACAAAGAAACAAAACTCGCCAGCCCAAACAGCGGCGCCAAAGACTCTAAGCCCAGATGCCAATATGCGTGTGTGATCCGAGCGCCCGCCGCTAACTTTCAGAAGAAAGAGGCAAAGCCACTGAAGACCATGGTGGGGCAGGAACACCTTCAGGACCACACGAGGTGGGGTCATCTCCTCAGGCCTCTGCTCTGGGCTCACAGACCTGCTTTAGGCGAGGCCGGGAGCAAGCCCATTCGTACACCCCCATTTGCCCAGCAGGGACACGTCCTTGTCATTTTCTTCTGTTCAAGATGGCAGGGGGCCAGAGAGCACAGGGTAGGGCCCTCATGCGCCCCGGAGTTTTTGTTGACCATGCACATTGCGCTTCACAGGACCTACACAGCTGCTGTCTTGCCTCATCACACCCGCCAACCCTGAGGGGTGGCCTTCGCCCGGTTTGCTAATGTGCTCGGTTCCTCTTTGGGGCATATGCCTGTCCTTCCGAGTTCCCGTGGCTGCGTGGAAGTGGACCTAGGCCTAGTGGGTGACTAAGAGGGGAAGCCCCGGTACTGCATGGCTCCCAGAGTCTCCTGGTTGCGTAAGGACTCTATTTCTTTCTCTTTTTTTGAGGAGGTTGCAGGCAAGAGGATGAATCATAGCAAACACACGTGGCTCTGGCGGGGGACAAGTCCTTCCTCATGCCGCTGTGGAAAACGAAGCTTCTTAAAATGAATCAGCAGCGCCTGAACCCTAGGTCGTGGGAGGAGGACGAGGGTGCGAGTTACAACTTTCCAGAGGATTTGGGTGTGGTGCCTGGGGTCTGGCCGCCTAGACAGCAGGGACCTTGGTCACTCACCTGAGATTCGACTGGAGACCCGTTCCATTCAATATGCAACAGCTTCTTGTCTGTACTGAGGGAGGGGTGGGATGCACTTTCAAGGAAGTGATACAGGCTCTGAGCCTGCAAGTTCCAGAGGTTTCTCATCTGCAGAGCCCAGGAAAGAGATTTCTGGCACCTGTTTGGCGGAAAAGGCCCTTTTTGCTTTCCCAAACACCAAAGGAAGTGGTTGGGAACAGCCAGGCTTTGGAAGGAGCTTGAGGCTCAAATCCCACAGGGCATCTTGGAGTGAGTGAGTCTGTGGCCAGAGCTGAGCCCCGCTTTCTCTTCTGCAAAATCAGGGAACAGTCTCTCCCAGCTGAGCACACTGTTCAGCACACAAGAGGAAGACAGCCATGGCAACAGACTTGAATCCTAGCACTCAGCAGGATTAAAGTGAGGCAGCGGGGGCTGTGCGTTTATGACCAGCCAAGGCGAGGAAGACTGTCACAGGGGTGAGGGAGGACTCACAAGACTCCCACAAGGGGGCCTTGCAGAAGGCTTCGGTGGACACTGAGAAGCCAGAGTTGAGAGCCAGGCGTTTTGGTTTTGTTTGCTGTGTGTTTGTAGGTGTGTCCTTTAGCTGATTGTGGGTCCGAGTGTCTTCGTCTTTGAGTGGAGGTAAAAGTACTTTCCTCCTAGAGGTGGCAAAACTAAAAGCAGGATATCTGCGATATTCTGAAAGCGCACCAAGTGCAACCGATTGCTATTTAACGTGGGTTACCGCGGCATCAGCGTACCCGTCAGCGCTTAGGGGAGAGTAGATGAAGCCATTATAATTTTTATTTTCAAAAGGGCTGAAGTGGTTTCGGCTAGGAGCTGGGGTCTCAAAGGATCGTTGTGGGAGTAGAACATTGGCGCAGGCCCAATGGGCTTTGGTGTGCGTGCGTGTGCGCATGTGTGTGAGGATTTGCTGCTAGCTGGTCAGCTGGAGAAAGACGGTGGGCGCCATCAGTCTTGGAGGAGAATGAGGTTTCTAAGGTGTCCGAGTCATCTATCTCTCCTCAGAAGTAGAGCAACTTCAGAGTGCCCAGTTCTTAGGGTGCAGAAGACATTGGCTGCCGCCCTCAGCCAGCCCAGCTTATGGGAGAATCAGACCATAGACGGACAGAGATGACAGTTCCGTTCACACCTTTTTGTCACGGCAATGCACTAAAATTTTGGGATTTTTTTTTTAAATGTGAGTCCTGATACTGGTGACCATGTTCCCTTATAGGCAAGCTATATGGTATCCTAAATTCTAACTGGTGTCTCTCCTAGGCATAAGCCTTGCATGGATGGAGGTTAGCTCATTTTTTGGTAAACTGAAAGTGTTAGCAAGCCAGTACTTCTCACTCATGGGTACAAACCCATATCATACAGAAACCTTCAGAAAATAGCGCTGCTTGAGCCTCATCCCAGTGACCACTAGGTAACTAAAAGCTAGCAGGTAGACTTGGCCGTTATATGCTTTAAAAGCTTCTCAGGAGGGTTGAGCGTGCAAAGACTGTTGAAAAGCTGTTGTTCATCCACGACACCGCCTGGAGTGGAGTTCTTCCTTCGGACTTTCATCTTCAACGGCTACCCCTCCCTTCTCATCCCATGTTATCCCATTCTGTGTTTTCCCTTTCCTTTGCTAATCTACCATTCTCTGACTGTGCTCTTTTTTGTTTGGATACCTTCCAGTAAGGTTGATGGTTGAGCGATTTGGCCATTCCAAAGTGTTTATCAGAAGTCCACTGCGTATCCGACTCTGAAGCGCAGCTGCAATGGGAGTAGCTCTTGCTTTCGTGGAATCTATATTCACATTATCGACAGGAAGGAGAAAGGCTGACAAACAAGAGACGACTCATGGGTCGAAATTCGAATATATCATGGAAGGAGGTGTGAGAGCAAAGGTGGTTAAATTAGAGGGAGGATGGGAAGTCTCGTAGTTCACTGGCAGATTGAATGCAGTCCTTTGAGGTTCATTTCCGGCCATGCCATGGTAATGCACTACCCGTATCACCGTAGTACTGGTTTCTTTTGGCATGGTTTTGTCAATGGTCCACCAACATCAGGTGGGATACAAATATGTGATAATTTAGAGGCAGTGGATGGGAACCATGTACCTTTAGTTGGGCTCAGTTTGTCCCCAGGTGGGTATTCTACCAGACTGTCAAGGGTTAAAATTAGAGAGGATGTAGAAATCAACATCTCAGATATATTTTCCCATGTCTAATCCTATTGATCGAGAGATTTTGTGTGTGTGTGTGGTTAAGAACTCCAAATATAGGGCCACAGTGTCCATCAGGATTTGGACAATACATATACCTTTGGCTTCTTTTCTTCCCTCACAATGACTGCAATCGCCTTACTAGGCTCATTCTGTGAGAGATCTTGGGATCTTGCATAGACTTGGGGCTGAGAGGAGTGGGTCTCAGGACAGCAAGTAATGGTTACAGAGAAAAGGGATTGGTAAGATTGGGTCTGGTCAGGAAGGACTTCAGTAGACATGTACCAATCACAGGATGTTTCAAGGGCACTGTGAGGGGTGTCCGGGCTAGGGAAGGATCATTTTAAGATAACTCTGCAAGTTCTTTGGCCTGCTTTTCACTCATAAGTGGAGCCCGCATTCCTGCCCTTTGAACCTGAGCTGGTCTCCATGTTTCTGTTGTGTGAGTGACAGAGAATGCCAGAGGCTTTGCTTGTTGAGATCCTAGTCTCAAAAAAGCCCGCAAAGCTACTTGCTTCTCTTTGGTCACTCACTACGGCAGGAGAGAAAGCTGACACCCTCAAGACAGCCACACTCTAGAGGCTTCTCTGACCACCTCCCCAGAGCTAGCCTTAGCTCCCAGCATCCTGGACTGAGAATGGATGCATTTGAGAAGCCCATCACTCATCACTGTTTAGATCAATATAGTACATCTTCATGAGATTTCTCTGAAGCAAGCATTTTTAGTCCAGCCCCGAATTTTCAGCCCACAAATCTAGAAACAAAATAAAGGAGGGGGGTTATACCACCAAGTGTTGGAGGAATCCATTTCATAGGAATAGTAAGCAGAATACTTTGAACTCAGCTAACTTTTTGTGGCCTGTGATTCTGGGCCAAACATTCCCAAAAAACTGACAAGAGCAGCACATAATGGGCCATCCTGGGGTAATCAGAAGGATGAGAAGAAAGAGAAGGGCAAACAGAACAGAGAACTTACAGGCCTGGAAATCAGTCTGCGAACTATTTTGCCCAAGTCTTTCATCTGATAGACCTGGGGGGAAGGGGGTAACCAAGACTGGAATCCACATCTCCACATTCGAATTCCCAGTTTTCCTTTTTCAGGGTTTCTGGGCAGATACAGGCTAAGGAAGCAAGGAGACAATTGGTTTTGCTTCTCCTGGGATGGGTCTGACTTCGTTTAGTGAAACTTCGTCTTGGAGTCTTCACAAGAGATTTCTATGGGTTTCCTTTCCTGGAATTTCTTATCTGTCGACTGCTGCGTTTCTGGTCTCTCCTCAGAGTTAGAGGCATTCATTGACTTTTCATTGTCAATTTCTGAGGCACGTCTTAAAGGTCAAGGGTGTCCTGGGGCCTGGGGTTCCCTTGTTGAATGTGTAGACATGACTCCTGAGGGCATATGGTCTCTCTGTTTGGATGACACGCCTCTCATCTCGGAGCACCATTGTCTTTAACTCCATCTCTTTGTCTAATAACCGGGGCACCACCCTTTGTGTACCAACTCAGTTTGTGACTCAGCTCTGGAATCTAAGCTCCCCCAGGGCCGGATTAGTACCTGATTCATAATATCTGTGTTCAACCATATAGACTCCTCTGCCAGGAGGCAGTGCCCTATTGCCATCAGCCAATAGTAGGGAAGAATGTCTGTATTGTGTGGTCTCTATGTCTCATGTGGCATCTTCTGTTTCCTGTATGTTCATCTGTGCTTTGGGCTTGTATGCATTCAGTCCCCACGCCCATGTAATCCAACAGCTGGCGTTAAGACCTGTATCCAGGCTATAAACTGGGAGACACTAGTGAGTCCTTTGCTCAAGGTTACTAAGCTCAAGAGTACAAGAGCATAAACTCAAATAACTTGATGTCCATGCTTATATTTTTCAAACCGGAGATTGTTAACTATTAGTGGGCTATAAAACCAATTGCTAGATTGTAGTTATCATTTTTAAAAGGTGATTTTAATTGAATATAAAATATAAGAATACATTGCTTGTGGCAAACCATAAGGAACTTTTTTTTCTAAAAAAATATGGAAAAATATATGCATGTATTTGTGCCCTAACACATACATATGTGTACATATACATATTGTGCCACCTCTGTGTCTCATGTGGTAGCTGCCATTTTCTGGATGCTCATATGTGCATGCATATATTTGTGTGTGCTGGTAGTCATTTATGCCGTTTTGCTTGCTTCTTTGCTTGGTTTGATGAAACAGGGAGCCATTTTGCTAAGTTGCCTCTTGGAGAAGTCCACATGGCATAGAATTGGCAGTGGTTTCTAGCCAGTAGCCAAGGAGGCACTGCGGCTCCAAGATGCAACTGATCATGCCAACGGCCACTGAGAAAGCTTGGGAGTGGACCTTGTCCCAAGGAAGTCTTGAAATAGCAGCTTTCCCTAGATGCAAAGGCTGTCTTGGAAAGCCTCCAGATCATCTGTATTGAGCTGACAGAACAGAGAGGCAGAATGGCTCCAGCGTAGCTAAATGGCTGGGTTCACACAGTAACTAATGACCTATGGGTTCCCTAGATGAGGCAAGCATATGGATTGGGTTCTGTGACTTGCAGTCAAAAGTCTTTTGAAAATAAGTCATTTCCCACCTCTGGGCTTCAGATGTCTGTTTATTCAATAAGAAGATGGGCATGATGACCCCCAAGGGCTTCAGGATCGTCCTCACCATGTCCAGCCAACAGTATACTATTTGATTTTATTATTGATTATTGTTTTGATTTCCTTATGTGTTAAATTTATAAATTGGCAGTATGTATACAAGAAAAAAAACGCAGCTGCTGGGTTTGGCATGGTCTGAGGTTTCAGACATTTACTAGAGGGCTCAATATGAATCCTATATGGATAAAGAGGCTTTATTGTGCTTATATAAACCAACAGGCCAACTTAGAGAATGGTGCCTTTGGCTCCTCTTCCTGTAGGACTCCGGGAAGAGTGCCTCATCTGAGAAAAAAAGCAGCCATCAGGTGAAGAGGAAAGAGAATCCACACACAGTCGATGCGAAGAGCTGCAGCCTCTCCCTGTGTCCTGCATTCCAGGCCCTGTCCGACTCCAGTTACTCTGTGGCATCTTGGCAGATCCTGCTGCTTCTACAAGGCAGAAGTATGCTGACCTTGAGAGGTTCTGAGCTGCCTTCCTGTCCTATGAGCAGGTGCTGTGGGAGCTGTCCTTACCCTTCAGGCAGTGAGACAGTCCCCAGGGTATTTGCAATCTCCTCTTATGGGTAGAGCCTAAGGAAAGACACGGGAGGTGAGGTTGACTTCTGGTCTACACACACACATATACACACGCATGCAAGCACCACGCACACATGCACGCACACCCACATACCTGTTGTCATATCAGTGTAGCTCTGCTTGATCTAGTCCCTCATAATTTCTCAACCTTCACCTTTCTTTACCCTACACACACCAGCAATCGTACACACTTTTGAATCTTTGAGTATGCCAGCTGACTTCTTAGACTTTGCATGGGTGACCGTCTTCTAGAACGTTCCAGCGCTGCTCCTTGCATTGTGTGAATTTCGGGTTAACCTCTTTGGTACTCCACTGAATTAGTAACCACTGCCTTGCTTCAGTGCCTTTGGTTTCTGCAAAGAGCTTTCCACAGCCTGCAGCGCTCTTGTTCCTTGACTACCCATCTGTGCTAGCCACTAATGCAGTGGTTCCCAACCTGTGGGTCATGACCCCCTGGGGTGGCTGAGTAACCCTTTCACAGGGGTTGCCTAAGATCATCAGAAAACACAGATATTTACAGTACGGTTCATAACAGTAGCAAAATCACAGTTACGAAGTAATAAACATAATTTTGGGGTTGGTGGGGGTCACCACAACATAAGGAACTATATTAAAGGGTCACAGCATTAGGAAGGGTGAGAACCATTGTGCTGGAACAAATAGCTCTTTGAAGCAGGAACTCTGCCTTAGGTTTCACCAGAGTTTTCGGTCAATAGCTCTGGCACATAGTGTTTAAAAACTGTTTTTGGATGGATGTATAAGCAGAGACCCAATCCTGTGAACTCAGGCTGGCTTTGCTGTCCAGTCCTTTTTGGTTCTCATTGCAGACGGTTTTTAGCCGGCAGTTCTTTTTCCTGTGTTACCACGACACTGTGCTTGGTGACTCATGCCTCGTAGTCTCAGCTCCAGGGATTGGTGGGGCATGCTGGATGGGATGGGCCTGCCTCTTGTACCTCGAGTGTCTACTCCAAGACCCTGGCTCCTGAAACCATTCCTTGGTCTTTGAGGCAAGAGGGGGGTGACGATGCTGATGCTGAGGACTTAGTTTTGCCCTCCAGCAGAGCAGCAAGCTAACAGAGCATCTGCCTTTGAATCTCAGGAGGATGCGTCAGCAGGCGTGGGCTGTGCCAGGCTGGGTAAGAATGGAGGGCTTATGTCACTGGTGAGGTGCGGTGATGTAATGTGGTTGACAGCACCAAACAGACCTGGATGTGTTATCAGAAAGGGCAGGAACTGGGCTGCTAGGGCCATAGAGAAAGCCTGGGGTGGTTCTTTGTGGAAGGGATGATACTGTTCATCTCCTGGGCATACCTGCTAGGTGCATTCATGAGGGAACTCTATAAGGATTCTTTAAACTGCCAACTAGGGCCACACCATCAATGACACTTTAACATGTGAGAAAATAGAATCTGAGGGTTGGTGTGTTGTGAGGATCTGCAGTTTTTTTCAAAGCCCCCAAGTCCAGGTTTTTGTTGTGTTTTATATATTTTTGAGACAAGGTTTCTCGGTGCAGCAGCTCTGGCTGTCCTGGAACTTGCTTTGTAGACCAGGTTGTTAAAAATATTGTTATGTGTATTGGTATTTTGCCTTCATCTGTGTCCCTGTACCTTATGTGTGCCTGGTGCCTGTGGAGGCCAGAAGGAGGCATTAAATCACTCTGGACTGGAGTTACAGACAGTTGTGAGCCACCCATGTGGGTACTAGAAATCAAACCTGGGTCCTCTGAAAGAGCAACCAATATTCTTACCCACCGAGCCGTCTCTGGAATCCTTCCCACCCCGAGTCCAGTCTTATTATTTTCTTTCTAAAGACTCTGGGTTAGAGTTGCAGCTCACTGGTGTCCAGGCTTTGTGGGTTTGGACCAGTTCCTCAGCATCCCGACTCAGTTTCCTCAGTTATAATATAAAGGTCATTGCCTCCATCCATTTGGACTGAGGATAGATTGAGAGATATATGTAGAAGCTCTTAGAAGCCTGGCCTCCGTGTTTAGACCCATCTTTCTCTTCCCGGTACAGGAATCACCCATGGCAGCGCAATGGAGGGAAGGATTGTAGGGATGGGAGACAAAATGTCCTCTGGTTTGTTCCAGGAAATGGAAGCTGTCTTGGGACCACCTGAGTATCCTTTCCTCTCAAGGACTAAGAGAAGGAAGGCCTAAGGAAGGCTAGTCAGTCTGCCGACTACCCATCAGTGCTGTTTGTGAGGAGCCAGGCCAGGTTGGAGGAAGAGCAGTGTCTCAGCGAAAGGTTCCTGGGCTCAGATGGTGAACTGAAGCACCAGGAACCCGACTCTGCCTGGTACCAGGGATGTCCCATCCCATAGTCTCCTCATAAGACCTCGGAGAGTGTTACGGTGTAATCCTCCCTCTCCTTTCAGTGATGACCAAGCTGAAGGCTGGGGAGGTGTTCTCTGGAACCCATGTGAAAATGTTGTGCCTGGTTGGCGTTGTAATCTGGTTTTGGGGATTGCTGGAGAGCCTGCCTCATCTGCTTAATGAACTCCAGGCCAGGGAGAGAAAAAAAAACGAAAACAAAACACCTGCGGTTGACCTCTGCCCCTCCTCTGCCTTCAAGTCTATCAGTGCCCCAAACTGCAGTATTGTGTTCTGGGATTTTGCTGTTAAGTTCTCTCCCTCACTCTGCCCCTTAGCTCTTGGGAAGGACACAAAGCTGGTGTTAGAAGACCATCTGGCCACTGTGGGGCTGGAAACATCACTCCCTCTAACTGTCAGATCTTGAGTAACCCGCATGACCTCCAGGAGCTCCAGAAAGCTGAGCGAGGCTTAGGCCACTCTCCCCAGTCAAAGGGGTGAGTTCACCAGCTCTCAGGGTGGGGAGCGGGTGGAAGGTGGGGTTCCAATGAAAGGGGAACAGATCCTAGCTTGATGTCTGGGGCCCCTCCTCTCTCCTCATCTCAGGAAAATGCTCTGGGGGAGTTGTGGGTAGCTTCTCAGTCCTGTGGTTGGAGAAGGCTCTAGAGCCTACGGGTTCTGGAATGACTCACGGGAAATTTCCTAAAGGTCAGACGGTTGTCAGCCTACTCTCTCCTCACCTTTCCCATGGCCTTGGGAGTCTGCTAATTCTAGGAAGTGATTTTCTTATCTCCTCCTGGGTTTTTCATTCTTGTGAGGGTCACTGAGCTATTTTTTACTCACAACACCCTGGATACGCAATGTGTGGGTGTTTTTTTCTTGCACAAACCAACTCTCCAAGTCTCTGACACCAATGGTGTGTGTGTGTGTGTGTGTGTGTGTGTGTGTGTGTGTGTGTCCAGAGTTAGTGTTAGATGCCACAGGCTTGAGGGACAGTTCCAATCCCAAATGCTAATTCCAAACAGAAGGTCACCAGGCTGCTTATTCTCTGTCCCTACATGACCACAGTTGCTGGAGGCTTCCTATAACCCTGCCTGGGTAGATAATTTACTAGGACAGCTCATAAGAGCCCAGGAAATACCTGACATATGACTGTTGTTTGATTAAAAAGGGCACACATGATCTTCAGGAAACGGGCCTCAGCATACAGGCTTCACTCCCCACAGAGCTGGAATGAGCCAGCCTCCTAGCCCGTAGAGGAGTTTGCGACTTACAAGCTCTCCAAACCAACTCCCTGGCCCCACAAGGTCTTGCTGTATGTAACCCAGACTGGCCTGAAGCTCACAGTCTTCCTGCTTCAGCCCCCTGAGCGATGGGATTACAGGCAGGTACCCTGCCGAGCAAAGCCCAGTTGTTCGCTGGTCGTCATGGAAGTTGTATTGTGTAGACATAATTGATGACATCGTTGAATGTTGGTGAATAACTCAGCCTCTGATCTTTCTTTTCTCCCCAGAGACTAAATGTGGCATCGAAAGTTCCAAGTTTCTCATGCCTGTGTTTTTTTTTTTTTTTTTTTTTGGTTGTGGGGGGGGACTAGCTACTATCCTGAAGCTATCTAAAGGACTACCAACAGGCACTTCATTGGAACAACAGAGGATTCAATCTCCTTTATCAGTCAGGAGACAAAAAACAAATACCACCCTGTCCAATGGGGGATTGGCAAACTGGAGTTGGGATGCTGTCTTCTACAAGGTGCCTTAGTAAGACCACTGTTCATCAAGGCTGTAGGCTCCTGGGAGATGTGCGAGACAAGAGTTACTCTAAAGTTAGGGTCCTAAAGCAAAACCCATTCATTAACTCACAGGTTCTATGAGACAGAAATCCTAGAGTGCTCAGGCAAGAGGCTCAGGCCTCTTGTAGGCACAGTGTGTTGGCTGCTGTCACCAACAGGGAAGGGTCTGTTTCTAAGCTCCCTAATGTTTAGATGATTCAGTTCCTTTTGGGTGGAGGGCCCTGGTTCTTCCTTGCATATGAACAGAAGCCTTAATGAGTTCCTTTCCAGAGAGCTGCTCCCAATATAGCAAAAGATATTAGGCGTGTGGGAGAGTTAAACAGCAAGAGAGGGAGCAGGCACAAGATGGAAGTCAAAATCTTTTGTACTCTGATCTCAGGCAGGGTGTCCTATACCACGTGCCATGTTCTGTTTGTGAGAGAGAAGTTATTTGATCCATGTTCAAAGGAAGAGAAATATAAGGGCATAATGCAGCATAGGGAGGTCCACCCAAGGCCATCTTAGGGACAACTTCCCTCAAGGTCAGTTCTAGGGATAAAACATGGTCATTTTGATGACAATAACTGATTTTGGATATCCCAAAGCACTTTGTTAGTGATTTTCACATTACATATCCTCTGTTATACTCACTTTTAATGACACAATTTAATACTTAAGTAGAATTACAAAGAACAGCAGAAACCCATTACTAGAACTCCCTTATAAAAGTGCAATCAAAAGACCATCACTTTTCAGAAAGCAGTATGAGCCCAGCTTTCAGATAACCGCACCAGCTCTTTCCCTAAGTCACCCCTTGGGAGCCGACGCTGCTATTTATAGTTCCTGGCATCATCAACCACAGTGAAACTCTGCTCTCTGCCCATCTTTCCTCCTCGTCCCTCTCTGCCCATCTCCTCCGAGGCCATGGATACACAAAAGCACCCGGTGACACACATCGGCCCGGAGCCTTTGAAGAGGGGTTTTGCGTTTGCAGTCATCTCTCCCGGAGACAGGTCTCCACTTGACTAATTGCATTCGGCAGAAACCACTGTTTCCAGCCAACTGACGACAAGGCGTCTGATTCAGGTTCCATCTCTCCTCGTCTCCACCTTCCCTTCCTCACTCGCTCTGTGACTTTCAGTCCTTTTCTGGGGCTGACGTGTCAAGTGATCTCAGACACTTTTCTGAGCAAGCTCTTAGGAACCCCAGCTGGCTTCAGACTCACGGCGATCCTTTTGCCCTAGCATCGTGAGTGCTGGGATACCGTGCAGGTGCCACTGTGCCCCCATTTCAGTCGGATGTTAGACAAAAGATTAGAAAGGCTGAGTTGGCTCAAACACAGACACTGGGGTCCTGCAGATCTAGCTCTAATACTGCAAATAAGTGTTCATAAGTTTTTGTTGATGGCAGAATATATATTTTAATACTAGAAGTTTTAAAAAAATGCGTCTTTAGAGCCGGGCGGTGGTGGCGCACGCCTTTAATCCCAGCACTCGGGAGGCAGAGGCAGGCGAATCCCTGTGAGTTCGAGGCCAGCCTGGTCTACAAGAGCTAGTTCCAGGACAGGCACCAAAAACTACAGAGAAACCCTGTCTCGAAAAATCAAAAAAAAAAAAATAAATAAATAAAAAAATGCGTCTTTTGTCCCATGCTATCCTCTGTGCCTGTTCTTAACATCCGTGGTACTTTATTGCACATGGGGTAGGGTTCCATCTTTGTGTGGAAAGCCATCTACTTCCTGTCTCCATTTTCCCACCTGACAAATGTGTGCGGCAAGAATACCCGCTTTGTTGGTGTTATGAGGGTGTTGTGATCTAGTGTAGAGAGGGTGTTCATGGTCTCATCCTCTGGCTAGAGAGTATTCTCAAGTGATGATGCATCCTATGGTGGCCTTTGTTTCCTGATGCCCTGAGCTGGGCTCGGCATACATTAGGTACTCGATACAGGCATCTCTGTGTACAACGGAGCCTGGAGGAATAGCTGAGACATCATCACACTGGCAGTGTGCCTTTCCCAACTTATACAAAGATGCAAATCTCTATAGAGGGAGAGCATTTGGAATTCTGTTTTTTTTTCCTGCACCCCAGCTTCCCCTGCCAGTCCTCAGTGCCTTCTTGGGAATTCCCAGTTATTCCCAGCATCTCATTCAGGCTTCGGTTCCCACAGAACAACTCATTAGGAGCTAAACTTTGCCCCTTATAACCTTGTCCTGAGAAGCCCACTTTCCAGGTGGGTCAGGGAGTATAAAAAGGTCACTGAGAGGTCCCCTATGGAGAGACCTCCCCCATGGGGAGACCTGATGAACCAACACAGTGTCAGCCCTTACATGGAAGTTACCTCCTGTTGTGTCTTAGATTTTTATAAAAGTTGTGGGTTTGGGTATCTGTGATATCTACTGAATTCAAACAAAGGTGACATGTCCACAGTGGGGAGAGGTGACTGCTATGGACGAGGCAGAGGATACCAGAGTCCTCATCACAGGAGCAGAACATGTGATACATTCCCAGCTCCAGGAATCTTGTGTACATCGGGGAAAGCACTGGGCTCCTTACAGCTGCTCAGATCTTCGCTAGAGCCAGCTACTTGAACTTCAGATTGCTTCCTGTTGTGGGCCATGGAGTTGCACATGGGGCTGTGAGAAAGGCACAGTAAAAGGCTCTGGAACGTGCAACAGTCAAAAATTCACTTAAAATCTCATGTGCAATGAACCCCAGGGGACTGTGGCAGAGCTTGGCTGAATTATATTATATGATCTTACTGCGGCTTTGGTTTTGGATACACTGTGTGCTCTTTTTCCTGATTTTCTAGTAAAGATTTAACTATGCAAAAAAAAAAAAAGATTTCTCCCACCATCATTCTTCAGTAATATATAAGCACCATATTTGTATGTATTTGTACTGTATTCTTAGAACACGGCTTCAAAAGTTGTTGTTTGATGTGCTTGAGTTTCGTGAAAAGTTTTTAAGGAATTCTGGCTAGGGATTAGGACAGCATTTCCATCAGTTTCTTGAAAGGCCCTTAACATAGTCTGTCATTTTGAACTGTAGATTCACATGGAATAATGTTCTTTGCATTGATAGTTAAAAATATCAAAATATTAATCAACTCTGAAAAACACTAAAGATGCTTCTGTGTCATTCAGAAACAAATATTAAGCAAGATCTAACTCCTTCTGTGAAATGAACACACCCACCTCATGAATATGCCAATTTCCATCTTTTCTCAATGGCAAAATTATATGTGTACCAAATAATTGTTTCAAGAGGAATTTCTTTATGATCAGTTATAGTTCGATGTTCATGCCTGTACTACATACCTCTGTGTATGAGATCATGTAAGAATTTTCAGGACTCCCAAAAAGGGGGAAGTTTAAGAAACTCAGTCTTATACCCAAGACTTAGGGACAGTGGGCAAAAAGAAAACTAGATAATATAAGAAATCTAAAACACCTGACTTCTTAGTTAGGATTTCTGTTGCTGTGAAGAGACACCATGACCACAGCAATTCTTATTAAGGAAAGACACTTAATTGGGGTGGCTTACATTTTCTAAGGTTTAGTCCATTATTGTCATGGTGTGACATGGTGACGTGCAGGCAGGCATGGTTTTGGAGAAGTAGTCCAGTGTTCTACATCTTTGACTTGAAGGCAACAGGAAGTGAACTGAGACTCTGGGCATGGCTTGAGCATATATATATGAGAACTTAAAGCCCATTTTCTCCAACACGGCCACAGCTACTCCAACAAAGCCACACCTCCTAAGAGTGCTACTCCTTATGAGACTATGGGAGCCAAGGACATTCAAACTGTCATACCTGGTGTGTGACAAGAACCCAGAGCATGGTGACTACCTTTCTCTTAGGTAACCATCTGCAGCATGGTTCAGTACTTGACTTTTTCTCCTCTTCATTTTCTTTAAGAAGATGATGATCCTTTGGAAGCCTCTTTCCTGCAAGCTGCCTGTGTCTTAATCCCCCAAATTTGCACGTACATTACCTTACACACCCAAAGCCAAAGCCAAAGCCAGGAGATTGACGTCATTCCGTGAGTCTTTGTAAGTCAGAGATGGAGGAGTCAGAGCGAGAGGAGAGGTGTGATGACAGAGGCAACCACTGGAGGAGAGTGGGAGCTGAAGTTAATGATGTAACGAAAGAGCCCATGAGCCAAGAAATGTTGGTGGTTTCTATAACCGGGAAAGGCAGACCATGAGTTTCCCTGAGACTCCAGAGGAAAGGCAGCCTTTCCTAAACCTTTGGATTTCCAGCCTCCAGAGCAGCAAGATCACAAGTCTTTGGCATTGCAAACTACTGTGTTTACAAGAATTTGTTACTGCAAACTACTATGTTTACAAGAATTTGCTACAATAGGAAATCAGTGGAAAAAGTAGGCACCCTAAAAATTTCCCTGTATGATTTTCTTCTTTCAGGAGAGCAGGCAGGATTCATCTTTGGGCGCCTCTCCCCTAGTGCTGCTCACCCTTCTTTGCAGGGAGAAGTGTGTCTCCAGTGGCTCTCATATCAACAACTTCCATTTCCCCTTCTTCCTCCAGACCCTACCTTCACACTAAGGTCAGAGAAGGAAGGCCCTGTAATTACTGAACACGTACCTACCCTCCGCCTTCTCTTTGGATCCAGAGCCCAGGATATCTCAGTTTAGATGATGCTTCCCTGAATCTCTCATGCCTGAGACCACTTCTCCATGCACTGCAGTCAATCTCCAAGCTCTACCCCCACCCCGTTACAGCTCTCTCCCATCTTCCTCTAGCCGCTCTTAGTGAATTCTCTATGGTCCTGTTTTTCTCCTTATTTGCCAGTGGCTCTTCTCAACTCATTGCTTCATCTCAGATGCTGTCAAAGATGTTTGGGATGTGCTGGTCCTTCCCAAACTACTATTTTGACATCCATTGTCACCACACCCTGTTGGGTATTATACATATGAGTTTCTTTCTGGTTCCTCTAATACTCCTTTTTGTTCTGGTTCTGACTGCACAGCCTGCCAAGTTCCCTTCTCCTTTGTTGCCTTGTTTCATGGTGAGCTCAGCTAGTGTCATCACATGGGTTAGTTTTAATTGTCAACTTGACACAACCTAGAACTGCCTGGAAAAGGAATCTCAGTGAGGACTGTCTAGACCAGGTTGGCCGGTGGGCATGTCTGTGGGGTGGGGGGATTATCTTAATTGCCTTTTTTGATGTTGGGAGATTCAGCTCGAAAGTGGGTGGTACCATTCCCCAGTTTGGGACCCTGGATGGAAGAGGAGGAGAGAAGGTTGGCTGAGTGTTTAGCATATGCTGACTGTGACTAGTTGCTTCTAGTTTCTGCCTTGACATCTCTACAGTGGTGGAACGATGGGACTAGAGCCTGGAGCTGTTAATCGAAATAGACTCTTTCCTAAATTGATTTTTTTTCAGTGTTTGTCACAGTAACAGAAAGGAAATTAAGACAACGGTTGTTGTTGTTGTTGTTTGTCTCACTTATTGCTGATTTTTTTTTTAAATCACAAATAAACTTTTGGGACCACTCAGTACCAGAAAGGCCTTGTTGGATTTGGAGGATGTTTCCATCTTATGAAGATGGCAGGAGGCTGGACCCTCCCTTACCATGGCAACAGAAGAGGCTGGCTTCTCACTACCCAGAATTCCTTGCTCACACCTTCATTGCCTTCAGGCTGTGAATTTGAAGCTGGTACTGCAAGGAAACCAGATGTCCTCGGCAGTGGTGGCAACATCCATTTCTCCCATGGGGTTATAGTTTGAGCCTGAAATGTCCCCCACAGGCTTCCGTGTTTGAACACTTCCTTCCCAGATGATGGTGCTGTTTGGAAGGTTGTGGAACCATTGGGACAGAGAGCTTTGTTGGCAGAAGTAGGTCACTAGGACTGGGCCTTGAAGGCTGTAGCCATTTCTGGTTCTGCTCGAGCTCTCTCTGTGTCCTGATGTAATCCCTGTGAATAGTTCTGTTGGCCTCTGCTACCACAGATGGACCGTTCCCTCCCTCACGACGTCCTCACGTCGTCCTCACGCCCTCCTCATGCTGTCCTCATGTCTCCCTCACGCCGCCGCCCTCACACTGTCCTCACGCCGCCGCTGTCCTTTCATGCCTTTCTCACCACTTTGCACTAATACTTCAGAAATGCTGAAGCTTAATAAATGTTTCCTTGCTTAGGTTGCTTTTGTCCAACAGGTTATCTCAATAATAAGGAAGTAATGAGCACACACAGCAACAAAGACAACAGAATCCACTGTGGCAGATGGGGTCCTGGCTGCTGTCTCCAGCCCACAGAGTCCACCATGGCAGACGGGGTCCTGGCTGGAATCTCCAGCCCACAGGGTCCACCATGGCAGACGGGGTCCTGGCTGGAGTCTCCAGCCCACAGAGTACACCGTGGCAGACAGGGTCCTGGCTGGAGTCTCCAGCCCACAGAGTCCACCGTGGCAGACGGGGTCCTGGCTGGAGTCTCCAGTCCACCAAAGTGTTTACTCAGATGGGAAGCTTGGGTCATGTCTGATTCGGACTCTGGCTCTCTGACTTACGACACTGCCTTCTCATTTCTGAGTTAAGTTCTTTAACCTTCCAAGCAGTGTATCCTGCTCCCCCCACATCTTCTAAGGTCACTTTTCCGTGCAAGGTTCCTCAGCTGATCGGCTAAAGCACCCACATCCCACTGATTTATTTATTTATTTTTTTAAAGGTTTCTTTGATTTTTCCCTAGAATGAATCTTTGGTTCCTCCTTCTGCGCTCTACTCGAAACGGAAGTCGCTGGTCTTCTGGACCGAAAGCTGCTGAGATGTTGCAATGTGCACAGTTTACCCTAACGCTTTCATCACTCTACTTCCTAGTAGAGCTGCCTGCGCTGTATCTGTTCCCTAAAAGAGCGTGAGCTCATAGCAGGAGAAGCTTCAGAGGGCACTGGGGCTGGTGGGCTCGGGCCAACAGAGGAAGGGGTGCGTCTGGGGTCCCAGAGGAAATGCTTCCTTACTTCCTTACCCAGCGCCTTCTGTGTGCTAGGTGCCTGCCGAGGGTCCTTGCACAATGGCTCCTCTAACCCCTCCTGCTGTACAGTGAGGCAGCCAAGGATGCCCCCCCCCTTTTAAAGAAGAGGAAGCACGGCTCCTAGAGGTTAAATGCCCTTTGCTGGAACACACATCTTAGGAAATGCAGAGCGCACTTGACATTAGACCCGCCTGACTTCAAGAATTTCTGAAGATTTTAGTGCTGTGTGTAATGCACTAAAGATAGGTAAGGGTTATCTCTCTGTCATTTGTCCATCCAACACATGCTTATGAGAATTCCTGTGTGTGTGCACGCGTTATATGTGCACATGGTGTGAGTGTGCTTACCTGTGAAGGGGTTGACTTTAGGATGTCTTCCTTGGTCTCTTCTTCATCATATCGTTTTGGGGGCAGGGTCTGTCACTGAACCCAGGGCTTACTGTCTGCTGGCCAGTGAGTCTTTCTAGCTCTACCTACACGCCCTCAGCACTGCAGTTGCCAGTTAGGTCCACACCACTAGACTTGGCTTTTATGTGGGTTCTGGGGACTTCATGACCGCAGCAAGCATGGAGGCACCCCCGACTCCAGCCGATCTAGGGGAATTCTTACTGTGTATAGTCAGTGAACTAGTGGCTAGTAGTGATACAAGGACTCCAGCAGGCCTTGCTGCTGGCCTCACAGAAGCTCATAATTTCCATCATCAGCCTGCCTCTGAGACATCGCTGCTCGAGTCACGATTCCCTCCAGCCATCATCCCTTCATCCCTCGACAATTCATTCACCCCCTTGCGCATCCGTGTCCACCTCACATCCACCTGTCCGCCCATTCAGCATCCTCTCAGTGAGTCGGTTCACGCTTCTCATTCAATCATCCTGTCACTCTTTCCTCTCAGAGTCATTCATTAAGCCGCCCCGGTGTTTATTCCTTGGTGCACTCATTTACTTACTCATTTCGATTCATTCTTCTATCCACTCATTCACTCCCTTCGTCTACTTAATCATATGCTAATTCGTTTTCTCCCCCTCTCCCCCTTGCATTCACTTTTTCCAGTGTTTTCCTCATCAGACATGTACCGAGCCTGTCCTGTGTCCCCCAGGGCCAGGTGTGAGTATCTACAAACTGCACTGGATGGTTACCGTGGTCCTTTTCTTCCTTTCTAAGCCCCAGAAGAGGCATCTTCTGTGGCCTGCATCTTGTAGGAATACCTAAGAACGCCGCAGAGCCCAGGCATGCGCACCACCGGCCATTATGCTGTCCTAAACTGGGGGAGCCTCTCAGATGAGGCAACACAACTTCTCCCAAGATGTCACCTGTGGCCGCGTCCCCAAAAGTGAGCAGCTGAGAGGAGCTGCCAGCTCTCAGCTTTCAGACTCCCCTGAAGCTATTGGCCTAGGCTAGCTCTGGGCCCGAGCTGAGCTGTGACGTGCTGGGTGGAGGCTACACCGAGGGAGGTACGAAGCCTGTTCTGTGGGGCTTATCTCAGGCCCATGAGGCAACTGAGGCTTGGCGATCGCATCAGCAACTGTTGTTGTTTTTGTCCTTATCTGAGGATGGGGGTGGGGGTGGGGAGGTAGGAACCGGCTTGAGTTGCTGCTGAAGGAATTTAGATCAGGCACCTGGAAGAACTTCTCAGCCTGCAATGCAGCAAGGCCAAAGGGAGGTAGCATAGCTTCCCTTTAACTTGAATCCCTGATATAATACTTGTTAGGCGCGAGCATTCCAAAACACCGTGTGCTGAACCGGGAGCCAAGGCCATTTCTTCTCTGCTTTCCCATCAGAGCCTCATTGTCCTTATCAGCTTTCGAGGGCTATGAAGATGCTGAATGAGGAGACATATGACAGTAATCAGTCCCACCCATACCTGGCCCACCACGTGTGATGGAAGGGCATGTGACCTGTAGACTCTGAAAGATTCCAGGACCGCTCACCTGATGTCACCTGATGTTTTGTGTAGATTGACTAGTGGGCTCGGGGGCTCGGAGACAGAGTCTCATCTTGCAGCGCAAGCTGGTCTCTAGCTCAGAACTCCAGCCTTAGCCTCCCTAATGCTGGGATTCCAGGTTTGGACCACGCTAGCAGTCATGGAACTGTAGAGCTGGGGGCAGGCTTAGGAGAACACTGGGAAAGGAAGAAGGGAGAGAAGACAGGAAGAAGGGAGAGAAGGTCACATGGCCATTGGCAAGGTGGTCCCCGCCCAGCCCCGGGAGAGGCTTGTGAAAGACAACAGGGACCCCGGAGGATTTTCAGCAGAGAAAGCCACGTGCAAGCTATCAGGAACGAGCTTTGTGGATGTGGTAGAAGAGGGTTCTGGAAGATCAGCCTGGAGGTGCTTGCCGAAGCTGCACAGCACTCAGGGGCAGGCACATCTTTGTTGCAAAAGCTCCTTGTGGAGAGACAGTAGACCTGGGGAGAGTGACACTATCAGAGACAGACCCAGGTTGTCCCTTCTCATCTGTAGAAGGAACTCTGAACTCCATTTGAAGAAGAGTTTGGGCCTATGTCCCCAGGGATGACCCAAAGCCTCTCTTTGTCTGCTGATTTTGCTGTGAGTCTTTCCAAAAAGTCTCTAAGCCATGGAGAGAGGCTGCTGTCATCTCAAGACTCCCAATGTTTGGATTGTGGATCTGCCTTTAGCAACTAAACCATCTCTCTAGTCCCAGTGATTCTTTGAAAATATTCATTATCATCATTATTATTATTGACATTTGTTTGAGCTCAGTTGTCTTCAAATTTTACTGTGATGTTGGGGCTAGCCTTGAACTCCTGATACTTCTACAGCCGGTGTGCAAGTGTTTATCACCACACCCAGCTCAGCTGTGGCTTCTTTAGTTATCTTGGAGTTAGAGCAGGGAGGGTTAATCTAGAAACTCACCCGTGGGAGATAGCGCAGGGAGCTGAGGTCATTCTCAAGTCATTCAATAGGAAACCAATTACCAAGCCCAGATTGTGGGTCTGGGGTCACGTGAGGCTGGAGCTGGGGGAGTCCAGTAAGGACTCACACAGAAAGTCCTTGAAAGTCAGAACAGAGGCACTGGCGGTCAACAAACAACAACAAAGTTTTGGCATCGATACTAATGTAGTAGGCTTCCACGTCCCTTGGACTCAGCTGGGTTCTCCTGCATCCTCTTTCCTGCTCCATGCACTCACACCGATGGTGGGACTCAACACCTTTCTCCAAGATCCACTAATAGTCATGCCACAAGGACGTTGCCAGCGTGGCCAATTTTCCAAAAGATGTAGGAAGAGCTACAGAATGGAACTGCAAAGACATTACTTTTAAATTAGTTAATCCTCACTCTCCAAGATTCTGTGGGTGTCTATCAAGTGGCTTAGCAGAGAACCTTCCTTCCTCTGCATGTAGCTCCACTTCTGGAACCATGTCCCTGCATGGTAGACAAGATGGTGTGAGCTGTTAGTAGCAATTTGCCCTTTTTCGTCACAGTTAAGTCTCTTGGATGCAGTCTGATTTCCCTGCTACTGTGTAAGACCCTTGGTTGGACCTCACCCATCGTGGGTGTTTTAGAAACGGTTTCAGTGAGTAAAGAAGCAGGAATGAGATCTTCCAGCCACGACCATCATGTATCACCTGCATCTTCAAGAAGAAAGGAAGACAGTTAATTTTATTACAGGGTGCCTGGGATACCGAACTACAGAACTCCAGTCCAAATACCTAGTTTGGAAAGCTCATGATTGACATGAGCTTTGGAGGCAGACAAAACGGCATTGAGCTATTACTTTATGTATCTCTGAACACAAAGTAGGCCTCTCACCTGTATAATGGGCACATCGATAGAACGTTGAGTGGGGTGTATAACTCTGAACCCCGGAACTGGGCTTCTGAACTCAGATCCCAGTTTGCTACTATCACAGTCAGTCAACCTGCATCTGTAGCCTATTCCCCTTCTTATAGGCAAAACAATGACAGTATCCGTTACCTTACAGGTGCACTGGGAGCGTGAGGTGAGTTAGAGCATGTCACCAGTGTGAGCATGGCACGCACTAAGGCCATGAGGTGAGGGCATGGCATTACATGTCTCAGAGAGAGACAGGAGGGGTGGGGGGGAGAGAGGGCTACCTGTAAGGTGTAGACTTGGCATAGATCTTGCAAAGTCCTAGCTGTTTATTACTCAGTAGCCATCATCAGGATTCTACCACTCATCACATTAAGGAAGGAAGGAGCTGTCAGGGATGCAGTTCAGTGTTTACATGTCAATCACGCCAAACGACATCAGCTGATCAGGAGAACTCCTGAGACAAGAGTGTGGCCCTCTCTGAAGAAGAGTATCCTCCTCCTTGTAGCCAGGCAGGTGGCCCAGGCAGGAGTCGGATGCTGAAAGGGCCAGCATCCATGTGTTCCAGACTGTTCTCCCACTGCAGTTAGAGGTCCACGCCACCACACACAAGTTTCATGTGGGTTCTAGGGAGGTAAACTCAGGTCCCCATAACTGTGCAGCAGACTTCAGAATGCTGTAAGCAATCTACTTCATTTATATTTTCCTCTCCATGGGTGCATCCTTAACAAATCTTAAAAAGTTTCCAGCAAGTAGCAAACATTCTGATTGACCAAGACTTGTCATGTCATTCTTTAGTAAGTATTATTATTTTCTTTCGTAGGGGGCACATAAAGTATTGGTGCATCTCACAAGGGCTGGTTAGATTCAGAAGGATGAATTACAGTACTTGGCGTATCCACTTGACGTCCAATATCTGAACACTTGCCCCCTCTTGCAAGGGCCATGGGAAGAGAGATGGGGGCTGAGGTTCTGAGTTGAAGCTAGCCACAGTCTTAAGATGAGACCTCTGCCTGGGGCTATGAAGTCTGGCGGATCTCCCGTGTTCTCACCTCAGCATCCTGCTACCTAAGAGACCTAAAAAGCTTCTTTGGGTGGCCTGGGCTTGGCTTGGCCTCAAGTGCCAGGCAAGTCATCTCAACAAGTTGTAACCATCTGAGCTGAGCCTCACCCTTGAGTGTATAAGGGACAGGCCTGGATATGGCAGGTGAGTTAGGCTGATAAGGTAGATGGGGCAACTTCTGGCCAGCACCACCTTACCCAGAATCTGGGTGTGTATTTTTTCAGCTCAGGCCATGGGCAAGGAAAAGAAGGGTGGAGACAGGACAGATATTTTGTGAAAGCGACAGGTCTCCATGAATGCAACTGAGTCTCCAAAGTAGACATGTCCCTCTATCCACAACTATTAAGACATCAGGCAGTGACTCCTACCCATGGCCACCCTAACGTGAAATTCTCCAGGCCTTCTTGTAGGTTTCTACAGAGTTGTGTGGGAAGAGAGGTCCTTGTTTGTCGAAGAGTAGGCAACAATCAGTTTTGGTGACCTTCGGTGTACCTGTGTACAGGTGGTGACATGTGGCTGTCAGGGAGGGAAGCTCCCGAGATGGGGCAAGAGGATGAAGGAGGTAACTGATTGCAACCCAGGCCCACGTTGCACGTGGGGACAGTGGAACACCCACTCCCTTCTTCAAACCACTCCCAGGGTGTGAATACATATGTATGTCTTTGTACAGCCAAGTTCATGTTCCTGGGTTAATGGATTGAATCCCCGAGATACTATGCAGCTGTAAGTTCCTTTTCTGGGAGAGAGGTGGTTGGCTTGGTGCAGTTATTTCTAGTTTGCGAATAGAATGAAGAAGATATAAGGATGAAAGAGTAAAGACAAAGAAAAGACAAAGAAAATTCCCAAATGACAATTCCTTTTTTGGTGTGAAATGAATTGCTCCACTGCCACCATTGATTTGTTTCCTGGTTGGCTTTTTTGATTGAGACACGGTGTGTAGATTGAAAGCTTAGGAACCAGGTGCTGTATGGAGAACAGGGTCACAGAGTAGCCGGAGTTGACGATCCCAGGCTTCTGGGCACTTGGAGGCAATGCAATAATACCTAAGCAAATGCCTACGAAAGCAAGACTCTCTTTACAGCCTACCTCTGAAGCAGGCATTGTTATCTACCTCACAGATAATGGAACTCCAAGATGCCAAGTACCCAGAGGAGATAAAGGGCAGTGGGAGTTCAGAGCGGAGAGAAAGGATTTCCACTCAGGAAGCTCTCTAAAGGGTGTGGTAGTCTCTGAGCACCAAAAGGAAGGTGGAGCTGGCCTGTGGCAATTGTAGAGCAGGGGTAGCTAGCTGTAGGCCACGGGACACAGCTAAGGGGCTGGTGATTCAGGGGCTGGCTGCTGCGAGCAGCTGCCGAGGCTCTTGTTGAGTCTTAGCTCCTGAAATCTTCCAGTAGGTTCCGAGCCATAAAGACAGGTCACCACTAGTCAACACAGAGTGTCCCTGCAGTATCATGCCACCTGGGATTGCCCAACTCTAGTAGGATGAGCAACTATGCTTGGGGGCCCAGCTTCACAGTGGGAACTGCAAGCAGGTCTCCCTATCTGTTGCGCATCTCAGAGCAAATAAACTGAGTCACTGGGTCCTTGAGTCAGGGGTTCGACAGCTGTGGGCAGCCTCTAGTGCTACCCTCATTCATTTATTCACGTGGGAAGTATTTATTGAGGGTTCACTCTGTGCCTGGTGCTGTGCTAAGAGATGGTAAATACACAACCTCTGCAGTCACAACTTCAGCCTAGTGAAGGGGTGGACCAGAAAATAGCGGATTCCACACGACTGAATCTGCTTTGTTCCGGGCATTACACTGAGGTTGGGTAGCTTCTCTTATCCCTGTGACCAAGTGGAAGACACTTATTTTGGTTCACAGTTTCAGAGGGTACAGTCCATTGTGATGGGGAAGCCTGGTGGTTGGCTAGGGTCAGTTCGTGGTGCTGGGAGTTTGCAGTAGCTGCTTCTCATGTGGTACCAAGCAGGAAGCAGAGAACCCAGGCTGAAGCAGAAGCAGGTGTAACCTCGAGTGGTTTAATAACTCTAGCTGGGCCCCATATCCAAAAGGTCTGTGACCCCCCCAAAACACCTCCAAACAATACCACCAGTTGGGGACCAAGTACTCAAACAGAAGTTTTAGGGGAATACTTTTTCTTCTTTCTTTGATTTTTTTTTTAAGGTAGACTCTAAGTGAGATGTTTCACCATAGAGAATCTTCACACATTCGTTCATATAGTGTTCTCATTCTCCCTGTTCTGCCACTCCCCTCCTCCTCCCACCTCTGTCTGGGTCTCCTTCTTTCCCTAGTTAGACGTCTACTGATTTCCTATGGGTGTGATCCATCACTTTCTCTATTTCTATCTCCCTAAGATCTCTTCCTCCCCGTTCATGACTCATAGACCACATAACTAAACACATATGCGTATATGTGAAATTTAAATTTAGGTTCTGCATGAGAGAAAACATTAGGACTTGGTCTGGCATATTTAGCCTGGTGTGGAATTAAGAAGATTATGTTGGATCCCCTGGGCCTGGAGTTTATAGATGATTATGAGACACCCTATGGGTGCTGGGAACTAAACCCGGGTCCTCTGCAAGAGCAACAAGAGCTCTTGACTGCTGAGCCACCTTTCCAGCCCCTCATGATCTCACTTTCCTTTGTGGCTGCACAGAGTGTGTTTATGGGTGTGCTTATGGCCCATGTTGTCTTCATCCCTTTGTCTGTTGACAGGCATCGAGGCTGGTTCCATTTCCTGGCGTCTATAACTGGTACCAACAGTGGAAACGGACGAGCAAATGAATATCTCTGTGGACTTGGGATCTGTCCAGGATGTAGATGGGAATGGTGAAGTTGTCAGACAGTAATTCTATTTTCAGTTTTTTAAAAAGATAGTTATAGATTTTAGGAAACTTACACACTAATTTCTACAGTTGTTCTTGCTTTGGTTTGGCGAGGGTGGGGGTAGGAGGGCGGAGGGGGGCAAGTTCTCACCATGTACCCCAGGCTTGACATGAACTCATTTTGTGAACTAGGAGGGCCTAGAACTTATAATCCTCCTGCTTCTGTGTAAGTGCTTGGAACACTATGCTTGACCTGTGGGGGACATTCCAGTCATCACAGAGGCTTGGAGATTAGTAATTTGCTCAGGTCAAAGAGATTAAAAGGAAGAGCCAAGGGGCTTATCCATTGCACTCCGAATGTGCTGACTCTTGCCATTTCCCCAAATGTGGGAAACTCGGCTGCATAATTTGTGATATCTGTATCCATGCTCTTCCCTGGAAAAAAAGGAAAACCAAAAAAGGGAAGAGCCAAAATTTCTACCCAGGCAGACCGGTCCCTGGGCCGATGCTTTACCTTCTGTTCTTACAACCAGATGTTTTAACCAAGACAGAAGCACTGGAAGGAAGACAGAATATGCAAGAGCGCAGTGGGAGAGGGAGGCAAAAGGACTCACGGAGGAAATGAGACACATGGAGGCCCAGGGGATGAGTGGCGTTCCCTCTCCCAACTCAGGGGAGGTAGAAGGACAGAATGGCAGACATTGCCCATGGCAGTAGAGGACACTGGTTATTTCAGGAGCTGGTGAGGAGACTAATTTGGCTTCAAGAATGAGGAGGAGGAGTCCAGAGCAAAGGGAGAGCTGGGGCAAGTGTCACTGTTGAAGAGGTGGTTCATCTGGTCAACCTCCGGAAATACAGCCTGATGTCACTCCGGGTTCCCAGGAACTCAAGGGCCTGTAAACAACCAGTTAACACAGAGCTACTCAGGCAGACTGCTCTGTGTAAATAAATAAACAAACACCCCCTTGCGTAGATCTCCGCTCTGCCAGTGCCAAAGATACCTGCTGCTCTCAGAGTGGCTTGGGAAATCAGAGGTGCAGCAATGTAACTTTTTTCAGACTTCGGTATCATTATCTCCAGAACGGAGTTTTGCAATCAGCCCTCATGCCCAGCAAAGACAATGCCTGATTGGAGGCGTGTGGGGGACCCAAATTCCTCAAACTCATTATTGATAGATTTCCATAGGAGACGACTTTGATCAAGCAGATGAGGAGCTGTGTGGGTGATTTTGGAACTATTAAAGTAGATATTTTTGTTTGTTTGTTTGTTAATAGTCTTTGAGGGCTGGAGGGATGGCTCATTGGTTAAGAGTGCTTATTGAAGCCCAGCAGTGGTGGCGCACACCTTTAATTCCAGCACTTTAGGAGGCAGAGGCAGACAGCTCTCTTTAAGTTTGAGTACCAGGACAGGCTCCAAAGCTACACAGAGAAACCCTGTCTCAAAAAAAAAAAAAAAAAAAAAAAAGAAAGAAAGAAAGAAAAGAAATAAAAAGAGAAAGAATGTTTCTTGATCTTCCAGAGGACTTGAATTCAGATCCCAGTACCCATAACTGGTGACTCACAACTACTTGTAACTCCAGCTCCAAGGGAACTCAGTGCCTTCTTCAAGCCTCCATGGGTGTCTGCACTCACACACAAACCTACCCCCAATATACATGGTTTAAAACAAAGTCAATCTTAAGTTAATCAGGTCATTGTGGGTGAGACAGGATCAATTAAACACCATTGCTCATCGTGTTGGTCAGGATCTTTAAATATAAGATTCCTTCCAGTAAATGGAGACTGTGCCTTCACTTCCCAGCCACCCAGACCCGGATAATCACACAGAAACTATATTAATTGCAGTACTGTTTGATGGCTCAGGCGCATTCCTAGCTAGCTCTTACACCTTAAAAATGAACCCATTTCTAATAATCTGTGTATTACCATGAGGCTGTGGCTTACCAGTAAGGTTCAGCCTCTTTCTCCTTTGGCAGCTGCATGGCATCTCCCTGACTCTGCCTTCTTTCCTCCTCTATCTCTGCTTGAATTTCCTGCCTTGCTATATTCTTCCCTGTCATAGGCCAAAGCAGATTATTTATGGATGTGTGTATATGTGTGTGTTTTGGTCTTATGTAGCTAGGCTGGTCTTGCAGTCACTATATAGATAAAAATGACATTGTCTCTTGATCTTGACTCTATCTTCTGAGTGCTGGGGTTACAAGCCTGCACCACCACATCTTTTAAAAAGTGAAAGAAACGGACAAAATAAAAATGTACTGTTGCGCGTGAGTTTCATGATGTGTTTATAGCAAGGGTGTGGGTGTGTATATGGGTCATGGTGTGTGTGACCAGGTCAGAGGACAATTTTTTGGAGTTGGTTCTCACCCTCTACCTTTGCATGGATTCCAGGGATCAAACTCCTATTGCCAGACTTGAATGGAAAATACCTTTACCCACTGAGCTGTCTCACTGGACCTACACATGGTTATTTGTGGTGCTGCAAATGGCCCTGGGCTTTGTGCATGCTGAACAAGCGCACTACCAACTGGGTTATTAAAAGAAAAATGACTTGAAGTTGGCAGGAAAAGAGGGGGTGGATATAAGAGGAGTTAGAGGGAGGAGTCAGGGGTGAATATGATCACAATGTATTATGCACATGTATAAAATTCTTAAAGAATTCATTAAAATACTATGTTTAAAATAAGACAAATGCCTACAGCTGAGGGTAAAAAAATATTAGGGCAGAAGGACAGGGAGTTTGCAGCTATCCCAGACTACATAGTAAGACTTTAAGTCTAAAACATTTACTACCTAGTAATATCAAGGAAAAAAAGATCCCAGTCCCTGGTTACATATAAAAATTGAAGTCCCTGGACCTGGAGGGAGGGGGGAGGAACTTGAACTTCCCACAGGGCTGGAAACCCTGACTGCCCTTAGGGACAAAGAGGGAGGAGGAGGGGGGGGAGTGGGAGGGTGTTGGGAAGAGGGGCGTAAATGGAAACTTTTATAATTAAATAAAATTACTTTAAAAAAAAATTGAAGTCACCTGCAAAGCTAACAAATTCTCAAGAGCACAGTTGAAAATGGTAAACAATTTAAAAAGAAAAGAATTCTTAATTTAGGCATTCCACTAAAAGACAATAAGGACGTAACTGTGTGTCAGACACTGTTTTGCCACATAAAAGAATACTAATAATTTAATTGTTTTTTAAAAAACAGGGCTGTGAGGTTCTGTGGCCTCATAGGCCCTACCTCTACTGAGGCCTTTACCGGCAGATGGTGATGAAAGTGAAATATTTAAAAGAACAATGAAGAATGAAATGTTTCAGGGCACTGAGAATGAGATCAGTGTTTCCTCGGCTTAGTCAATAGCAGGTGATGAGCCAAGCCCCGTGCAATAAAGGAGCGTTTGTGGACTTGTACGGAAGAAATTCGGGAAGGCCGCAAAGCCCAGAGCAAACAAAGGCTGCAAGGTCCCATCAAGGTCGAAGGGGAAAAGAGCCCATTGGCCCAGGGCTGCAGCAGCGCCCTCTGACGCCGCGTCCATCTGTCCATCCGAGTGAGATGCTCGGTGAGGGCAGGTCTCTTGTACACAAATGATACCAAGCCTGGGAGTCAGTAGTAAGCGCTTGTTTGAGAACAAAAATAAATTCAAAGACTTCAGAAAAATTTCCATCATGCCTTAGAGACAAGGCCGGCAGTGTAGATCATCTCTGTGGTGTGAAAAGGCAGCACCCGGCAAGCCGTGTGGGTTACTGAACATGTTTCTGGGCTTTTCATTACGGGGTCTTGACTTGTCTAACAGCCCTCAATGATGACAGAACACAGGGCTGGAGCGGAATCAGCGAGGAAGAGCAGTTACTAAGTAGACATGAGGACCTTTTTGTAACAACCGGGTCCCACTCGGTACGTCTGGTCCCACAGGCGTGGGACTGCGCTGAGACTGACCCACCACTGCCCCAGTCTCCGGAGTGCAAAGATTATAGGTCTGTGTCACCGCACCCAGCTTCTGTTTCAGGGTTGGTGCCATAAACTCTCTTTTACAGTTTCCTCAGTCACTTAGGCATACAAAAGTGACCAGAATATGTAAAGGAACAAGAGTGACCGTGAGGCAATAAAACTGTTCATAGCTTGGCCTGTGCATTATAGTTTATTGACCATCTAATCCAAACTGTTCATATATATATATATATATATATATATATATACACATATATATATATATATGAGAGAGAGAGAGAGAGAGAGAGAGAGAGAGAGAGAGAGAGAGAGAGAGAATTTGAGACAGGGCCCTTTACTCTGTAGCCCAGGCTGGCCTGGAACTTGCTCTGTAGCCCAGGCTGTTCTCAAATCTGAATCAATCTCCTGCTTTACCTCAAGTGCTGGCATTAGAGGTGTGAGTCACCACACCTGGCTTAAAGCATTAGTTTCTTAATTTTTTCCCTTTATTTTAACGTATATTTGCCAAGCAGGTGATATTTCACCACCCCAGTAGTTCCTAGCCGTGTAATTGCAGTATTATTTCTTTCACATTTTCTGACCTTCTTTTTTTGAGAGTCACCCCCACCCCACCCCCCAGCAGGAATATTTCCTCTCTCCATTGCTACATTTTCCTGGCAAGGCAGCCGGCAGGATGCTGTTGAACTCCAGCCTTCAACAGCCTGTTATGCAGAATTGTTACACTTGGTAATTTGCCTTGAACTTTCCGTACTCTGAGGGCTCTTTTTGGCTCAGGTCTCTCATCCTAGCTGCAGAGAGGAGCACGGAGTCAAGGCCAGTCTGGACAACTTGGTGAACCCTGTCTCAGAATACAAAGTAAAAAAAAAGAAAAAGAAAAAAAAAAGAGGGTTGGTGTCATAGCTCAATGACAGAGTGCTTGTCTAGCATGTGTGAGGCACCAACCTTAAGCCTACTAACCTCCCCTACCCCCACACACACAAAGGTGGGGGCACATGGGAGGACTGGAGGACGGAATTTAATATCATACACAGGCTCGAATTTGATCTCACATCACATCCCGCGTCTGCCTCTGCACTGGTCCTCTGCATCTTCTGTAGAAATAAAGTTTCCTGCTGTTTGCCACGCCCATTGTCTGCAGCATCATTTGGCTTGCCATGTAAGCACGTACAGGGTACTAGCAAGGATGGTCAGATATGATCGGAGAGACATTGGAAAGGGAACTAAAACTTATCCAAAGCCAGTGCAGTCATAGTTTTCTTTGGAGAGAAAAAAATGATTAATGTCATGTATCACACAGAGCCGTGTGCGTGGCACCATTTAGAACGGATTCCAGCGATGTATCTGGCCATACTTACCGACAACGTCCTATTTCTCAGGGACAGCCCTGGATGCTGCTTGGGCTTCCTCGATGGCTCCTGGCTAGGGCTCTCCTGAAGGGATACTGTTCTATTAGCCGAGATGGTCTCCCTGGAGACTGTGTCCGTCTTGGCTGAGGCCACAGAACTTACCTGTGTGGAATTTACATGGGTCCGTTCTGTTTCTTTCCTTTAGGAAACGAGGCTAGGGGAAGACCGAGGTGTGGGTAACGGACTTAGAGCTCTAGGTGGACTCGCCCCACTTTCTGTGACCAAGACTCCTGCTGGGTTCTTCATCTGCTACCTGCTTTGCAAAGATAACAAAGACAGAAGAGAGAATCCCAGCTTGGTCGTGAGGCAGAGGTGGGGCGTGAGTACAGTGGTATCTCTTTCTCCTGTTGTGCTGCGAGATTGAACTTTGTACATCCTAGGTAAGCTCTCTGCCGCTGGGCTACATCTTTGATCTTAAGAGTTGACTTCAAAGGCACCAGCGACACCTAGGGTGGCCAGTCACCTGGTGGGAAGGGGCAGGGGAAAGGGAGTAGGCCTGAGAATAGCTTCTGACAGTTGGGTAAGCTAATGATTTTTTTTTCTTAAAATTATATTAAATTATTAAAATAAATGATTGTGCGTGTACATGTGTGTGTGTGCTTATGCATTCCAGCATTTGTGTGTGTGTGTGTGTGTGTGTGTGTGTGTGTGTGTGTGTGTCAGCATGTGTGCAGAGGTTAGAGGAAAACTTGGTGAAGAGGGTTTACTACTGTCTAACTTTACAAGAACTCCAAGAGTTGAACTCAGGTCACCAGGTTTGTGTGGCAAAAGCCCCTTTATCTGTTGGGCCATCATACCTGCCCAAGCTGACAGTTTCTAAAGCTGATTCAGAAAATGGGATAACTTACAGAGTTATCAGTGGGGTGCTTAGGACGCAACACATTTTGGGCGATGTTGGCGAATCCATCCAAAATCCATTGTCTAATCAGGAAGCACACACTGATCATTCTGCTCACTTGGTCCACAGTTACTATTACCCAGCATGCACCGGGCGCTGTGAGGGGCATCAGAGACACAGAATGAATTCAGTTCTGCCCAGGGTATACCGAGTGTGAGACTAGGGTTTGAGGACTGGACTGTTGGCTCCACATGCTGGCTGCGTGACTTGAGTAAGTTACCCTCTCTGAGACTCAAGCTCCTTACCTGTAAAATGGGCCTAATAATAGCACTGCCCTCAGGGGCTTGTGGTGAGGAGGAATGAGTGAAGCCTCGTGGTAAGTGAGCTAATTTGAGATTTCGAGAGCAGCGCCTGGCGTATAAAGTATGCTATGTAAGGTATTTCCTCAAGGAATTCAAAGTCTGTTGGCAGAGGATCTTTCTCTCTCTCTCTCTCTCTTCATGTAGGGAACAGAATAGTTGATCAGATCTAGCATGTTCTATGTGTTGTGTGTGGGCGAGAGGACTCCCCTTCCTCCTTGCTTCCCATTCTGTGGTTCTAAGATCCCAGCAGGATTCTGCCATGAGAAAACCACAGCTTCACAGCGTGCTAGGGCTGCATGTCTGTTTTATGCCACCGATAACGAGATGGGATGAGCAACCGTGCAGTGGGAGAGGCTGCAAGGCAGCAGGACAGTGTGCAGCGAAAATGCCACCCACTGGCCCGGGAGTGGAGGGGGTGAGCGGAGGGGGGAATAGTTTCCGTTTCTACCTCACTGTCCCGCGGAGCAGATGCAGCGTTTGGCCTCTGGCAGGGGAGAATGGCAAGCCAGAGCAGAGAGCCCATATTTGGCCAGGGAAGAAGTTCACTTCACACACCCTCTGACTCACCCTCCCAGCCGCCATGCAGCTGAGCTCACAGCCCTCTGAGTCAGGCACTGTGGGGTGCCCTCTTTGGAGAGGGAGGCTGTCCCAGGGCCCTCTCAGCTGCAGCCTCTTGATGGGGCTTTCTCTTCTTTATCTGTTCCTGCTCTTCTGGGGCCAAGCTCTCTGCTGCTACCCATGCGCTCTTCACCAGAGCCCTTTCCCCAGAGAATGGCCACCTGAAACACCTCTGCACCCAGAAACAGACCCTGCAAGGGCTGGCTTTGTCTTGGGGTGTCACCCTTGTCCTTTCTCCCTGTGTACGCACTGGATGTTGGGATTTGGATAGATGGGAGAGTTGCCCTAATGGCAGCGGGGAGGTGGTGTTCTTGACTCTATGTGGCCTCACCCTTCTCTGGGTTTGTCAGTTACCTGTGTTGGCCAGTCGCAGAGGAGACAGGAACTTACAGGGAACTTACAAGGCCGGGAGAGCACAGGCTAGGAGGAGCTAGCTGTCTTTGGTCCTTTCTTGGGTGGTCCCTGGAGATTAAGCATTGCTTCCCCTAGGAGCTGATGGGAAATGCAGACCCTTAGCTCTGGCCTGGCCCATCCTGTGCATTCTGATCTCTCTCTTGATGATTGACAGGCAAGCTCAACTTTTGGTCAGCTTTGAGAATTTGGGAATCCGGTGGATTTCACACCCCAGACCCACTTTCAGAGATTCTCATTTTACTGGGTTCGGGTGTGTCCTGGCCCCATTCAGAACTGCCTGGGTGACTCAAGGGTGCAGGAAAAGGTGGAGAAACCTTTCTCAAGTGAGTCAGGGTGATGCTGATAAACTACACCATACACTCGAGTGCACCTAACATCTGGCCAGGCGCAGAAAGGAGCCAGGTAGGCTAGGCTTAGCACAGACAAACACATGTGAATTGTGGGGGATGGAGGGTGGCTATTAAAACGATGGCAGGGCCCAGGGCCTACTGGCTGCTGAGCTGGAACCCATTGGATTGTTGGCACACCCGAAGGCACACATACCCAGGGCACTGTATCTCCTGGCGTTTGAAGTAGTGCCTGGGTGGGTCAGAGGGCTGGAGAGATGAGTCAATGGGTCATTTGATGCCCAAGTGTGAGGACTACCCAGAACCCATAAAAACTCAGGTGGGCATGGTGGCCCACCTATAAAATCTCGGTGTGTGGGAAGTAGAGACTGGATCATCAGAGTAAGGTGGTTAGCTCGAGCTGAAGCAATGCCCCTGCCTCAGTGTAGAAGGCAAGAGCAGCAGAGGAAAGCATCCAATATCAGCCTTGGGCCTCTACACACAAATGAATGTTGAATGTGAATGTATTTATGTGTGCACATGTATGTGTGTGTGTGCGCTCGCACACACACACACACACACACTGAGCTTATGTACAAGGCTTGCATAGACTGAAGCCAGGCAGGGTCCCAGCACTAACGGGGAAGTAAACACAGGGTCCTACCCCTAACCAAGAAGTTATCTGAAGTTAATACCCCCTGACAAAAGGAGAGCCCCTTGATATACTAATCACATTCCAGGGCAGGCCCCATGTGCAGCTGTACAGCACAAAACAAACTCCATTATGTTTCAAAGTGATCTGAAGAGAGAGAACGAGATGTGGCCTGAGGCCTACCGATAGATAATCTCTGTCCAGTGACCACGGGCTCCAGTCTCCTGAAGCTGTCCTGTCTCTAGCATTGAAGGCCCGCATTGAAGGCCCTCATCGCACAACAACCAGTCTGGAGTGTTCGATGCAGTGGCCTTGTGCAGTGTCCCTTCCTGGCCTGGGAGCACCAACTAAGGAACTGTCACACTCGGGTCTGAAACTTGGATTTGTATGCCTATTTGCTTGTGACTTAGCATGGGCCTTACGTCATTGGATGCAATGAGGATAGAGTACTGACCTCATGGGCTTGTGGCAAGTCTATGTGTCATGCACCTGAAATGCTCAGAACAGGATCAGCAGTCAGCAAACGCTACGTAAATGCTAGTTGGTACCGTTCAGTTTCTGGATCAGACGTTAGAGTCGGAGAGGATCATTGATCAGCGCAAGTCCATCTAATGCATGCCTGCAGGTCTCTCAGAGCAAGCACAATGAAGATCAGTGGGTGAGAGAGCTGTGGGTTGAACAGGAGGACTTAGAACCGTGAGCTATGACCTGTTAGCTTCTCTTTGGCTCATGACCTCAGTAGGTTAACCACACTCACCCTCAAGGCTGCTTGTGCCCAGTGAGGTGATAAGTGTGGACGTGAGGCCATCTTGAGGGCTGGACTTCAGCTAAAAGGCTATTATGGTTTGTATCCGATGTGCCTCCCCAGCCCCCGACCAGTGTGTGTGTTTACTGGGTCCCTGGCTGATGATGCTATTTTGTAGGTCCTGGAAACTTCGGATGGTAGTCGCTAGGTAGAGAAAGGCCATTTCCTGTTGCTCTGCCTCCCGCCTGCTATGACGTGAGCAACTCTCTCTCTCTTCCTTTCACACGCTCCCGCTGCCATGATGCACTGTCTCAGCACTTGCTCGAAGGCAGCAGGTCAGAGGCTGAGTCCACTGAAGCCATGAGCCCAAAATAATAATCACCTCTGTCAGAATTTTGGGGCATAGTCATTTAAAACTACCCAACACAGAAATGATGTTCCTACCTTATGCCTTGTGAATACCCCTAGGAAAAGGTTTGTGGAGAAATGTAAGACATAGCGGTGTTGTAAAGATACATAAATGTTGAACGAAATTTAATTAGTCACTCCAACAGCATGCTATATGACCTCAAGAGAACCCAACAGTACTATGGCCGGGTAAGCTTTGGATGGGATTTTTTTTTTTTGAGACAGAGTTTCTCTGTAGCTTTGGAGCCTGTCCAGGAGCTAGTAGCCCTTGTAGACCAGGCTGTCCTCGAACTCACAGAGATCCACCTGCTTCTGCCTTCCAAGTGCTGGGATTAAAAGCGTGCACCACCATTGCCTGGTTTGGATGGAATCTTGTGGTCAGAAATTCTAAATGCTTTATGAGATTGCTGTGAGAGTCTGCTGTCCTCGGTTTTTATATACATTTCGCTTAAAAAGTGACCCTTTGGCCAGGCAGTGGTGGCCCTTGCCTTTAACCCCAGCACTCAGGAGGCAGGGCATGCAGATATCTACAGAGCAAATTTCCGGAGAGCCAGGGCTACACCGAGAAACCCTCTCTCAAAAAACAAAACAAAAGTGACCCTTTGTGCACAGGTGATCAAATTTGCTGTAAGGCCTTTACATATTTTAAGTTTAAAGAAAAAAGCCCATAGCTCTTTACTCAGGAGCTACACAGCTAATATAGTTTCTGTCATTTACCTGTTGTTGACTTATTAAAAAAAGAAAGAAATAAAGAAAGAAAGGAAGAAAAAAAAGAAAACCACAACCCTTCTAAGACTGTGGTCTGGCAACAGTTATTTGACTCAAGGTTCTGCTGGGCAGGTCTGTGGTCCGGGTTATGCTTGGATGGTTTCAGCTGAGCTCCCTCAAGCGTTCATAGTTGACTGGTCCTTGGCTAGTGGCTGGAGTGGAAGGAACATATATGTAGTTTTCCAGCAGACTGGCCTGGGCTGCACACCCGTGACTATTTCAACACCGCATTATGAAAGTGGTTCTAGCCCTTGCGTGAGTCATACCATTACCTTTACACTGACCAGCACAATTACAAACCCAGAGATGGTGTTAGAGGGCACCGCCAAGGGTATGAGTGCTGGAAGAGATGACCAATGCCAGTTGAATATGGGGATAAATAGATGTTGGGCAGCTTTTAGTGAAATTAATAACGGGAGCTAAGTTATAGGGGGACAAACCTGCACATACAGGCAAAAACCCCAAAGTCAGGAACACGCCAAAGAAAAGTGGTCTGCCTGCTTGTGACCCCAAGTTCCACCATGCAAAGGTCATTGCCTTCAACAGTTCATGCACTGTGCTCCCAACCCTTCCAGTGTTCTGTCTTTGCTTGATCTGTGCCCGGAGAGCTGCTTCCTCATTTCCCCCTGTTTCTTCTGACTTACCTTAAGTAAGTCCAAGAAGCCTCTTCCTCCCACCTGGAGCCTTTTCCTCATAACTTTATACAGTCAACATATTAATTTGCTTGACTAACAATACCCATCCTACATTGCTGTTTGAGAAAGATCACACTGTCTTGTTTTGCCTGGTTTTGGTTTATGAGGCAAGGTCTCAATGTGTAGTTTAGGCTAGCCTTAGACTGAAGATCTGCCTACTTCAGCCTCCAGGGGCTAAGGTCAGAGATTATGTATCATCATATATCACAAGGTTTCATTATCTTTATTTGGATCATATTCAGCATGATGGTGTTACTGTGTGGCCTATGACTAAGTGCTAGAATTCTAGAATAAAGGTTTCTTAGTTGAAAGCAGAGCTTCTTGGTTCTGAATCTTCTAGGGCCTGCATCTCCTTGCTCTCCCCTTTTTATCAGGGACCTTTGTAGGGTTCTACAGATTCCCAGAATACTGGAAACTATAGCTTACAAAGAAATCATCTATTCCCCTACCGCTTTCATTTGCTCATATGAAGAATCTGTGCCACCTCAAGGTTATGTGAGTTACCCTGTGTCACACAATAACGTCACCATTATGACCATGTAATAACTTAGGTGTCATTATTTCTCTGGAGCAAAGTGGAGACAAGACAGGACTCTGAACTGCTTTTAAGTGAACAGAGCAGAGTCATTCAGTCATCCATCCATACAGTCACTGGTTGGAAAATGAGCAGGTCCTGTGTGCTCATCTGTGTGGTAGGCACTGGGAATAGACAGCAACAGACAGGGCCTCTGCTGGTGGTCTAGTAACAGGGTGGGAAATAAATTATTCACACCCACAAGGAAGCATTTATAGTCAGGGGTAAGTCATCCAAGGTAGTCATCTTGTAGAACAGGGTAGAGGGTAAGGACATTCTCCATGACCCTGCTGTTCTGGTAGAACACTTATAATGTGGGATGCCCTTCTGTACATGTGTTTCTTTTATTGGTTGATGAATAAAGCCGTTTTGGCCAATGGCTTAGCAGAGTAAAGCCAGGTGGGAAATCCGAACAGGGCTATATAGAAAGAGTAGGCGGAGTCAAGGAGATGCCATGTAGCTGCCAAAGGAGAAAGATGCTGCTGCCAGAACCTTTCTTGTAAGTCACAGCCTCGTGACAGTACATAGATTAATAGAAATTGGTTAATTTAAGATGTAAGAGCTAGCTAGAAATATGCCTGAGTCATTGGCCAACTAGTGTTGTAATTAATATAGTTTCTGTGTGATCACTCGGGTCTGGGTGGCTGGGAACGAAAGTATAGTCTCCAATTTACACACTGATATGTTGGAGATTCTAAGCGAACAGAGACATGGAATAAGGTCCTTACTTCTTCTAGAAATATGAATATCAGGCCTAAAAAGGAGGGGAGAAGCCACCAGTTCATATCACTCCCCACTCAGAGTCTTGGCTGGTCAAGGCAGAATATAAACAACAGCTATACAGGGTAAAAACCATTACACAAATTAGGAATGTATTTGGTTGTGGTAGTTTGAATGAAAACGTTCTCCATAGGCTCAGGTATTTGAATACTTGGTGCCCAGTTGGTGGCACTATTTGGGGATGCTTAGGAGGTGCAGCTTTGCTGGAGGAACTATGTTACAAAAGTCATGTATCATTCCCAGTTTGATTTCTCTGCCTCTGACTTGGGATTCAAGATGTCCAGTATCCTGTCCAGCCTCTGTTTCCCTACTATGATGAACCATCTGGAACCATAAACCCAAATAAACACTTCCTTTTATAAGTTGCCTTGGATAGGCATTTTATCACAGCAATAAAAAGTAACTAATACTTTGATAAAAAAGTGATTTTTTTTTAACCCCAAATTAGGAATTTCATGAGCTCTTAGGTGACTTTGATTTCAGGCATGCCTGGAATTAATTGAGTAACAATTAATCAAAAATGAGTTATTCTATATGCAGGACACTTCTGAGAATTGGTGTCCCAAAGATTTCACAACTTCTCCATTGTCACCTGTGGGTGCATCTGTGGGTGACATTTCACATCCAGAGGGTAACAGCTGTGGTTGGGTTGAGACAGCAAGTGCGGCCTGCTGGTGCCCCTGAGAGGAACTCAGTGTGCAGGAGTTTTAAAGGGACTCTTGGAGCTAGTCTAGGACCAAGGCCTCTTGAGTTCACTGGTGTGCTATGTGGTGCTGTGGGCCTAGGAGCGCTCTTTTAGACTCTCTTTAAAGTTGTTATTTCATCCTGTGTGGGGACCATTTTGACTAACTAAACTCTTGGTGTCTTTGCTCTGACTGGAGCTAAATCGTAGATGCAAGTGTGGTTCAGAAGATTTGATTGGCTGTTGGTGACATCACAGACATTGCTGGAACATGATTAAGAAATCAAGTACACGGTAGTCATGGAGTTCAAAGTGAGCATGTCCAGTTGTGGGTGAAACACTCACTCACACACACACCCACACACCCACACATACACACACACACACCCTTGATGAGTAAGTGGGGAAACGTATTTGTTATTACCCAATAAGTACAGTTTGTTTGCTACACATAATCTTTCAAAACACGAGGTCCAAAGGGAAAAATTATGAAACGGCCCTGGAGAGCAACACTGTGGGAGCCGCTGCTGTCATCCAGGGGTCTGCTGAAGGATTCGGTGACTAACCTTTCCATCCGGTTAGCTCCTGTTTGTCTTTCTCTAGGGACAGGGAGCTTGCCTGCCCCTGCTGTAGGGTGCATGCTCACCTGGCTTCTGAGCCCCCTCTGGCTTCACCCCCTCACCTCCTTTGTTTAGTTTCTGTGAATCCCGATTTCTCCTGCCCCAGCTCTGTAGCTAAATATGTGTTTGGGGAAACCTAGTTCTACACTTTGAATCTCCAAATCTTTATCTTCAGATTGAAGGGGCCAGACCCCGACGGGTCTGGTAGCGCACCCTCAAGTTCACCAACATCTCACTCTCCTCTTGTCTCTGGGGCACACTGAAAAAAAAAACCCACATTTTCTAGGTTCCTCTGCACCAGGTAGTACTGTAGGCTTTTCCCAGTGCAGAGTAATTGGAAGCCATCTGTAACATTTCCTGGTCTGCTCCGAAAAGCATTCGGCAGCAGGTCTAGGAGGCATTCACCATGGTAGGGCTGAGCCGCTCTGGGTTGACCTGGAAGCCGTATACTGGAGCCTTTTCCCAAAGAGCCTCTCTGACAGAAACACCATCTCTGGATTTTGCGAATTGAAATCTAAGTTTTTTATAGAGCTGCAGTGCGGAGATTTAGAGTTTTTTGTAGTGTCTGAAAGCGATGGTTATTCTAAGGGGCCCAAAGTAATGGACATTCCTTCTCTCCAGCTCAGGACACGCAGAGCCGTGGAGGTTTAGAAGGTGGAGGTGGCAGAAGTTTGTGACACACAGTGGGTCCCATAAATGCTGCTCCCCAGAGTTCAATAGGCTTGTCCATCCCATCAATGGCACCATTAGGCAAGTTTGGAGTTCTTTCTCACAAACGCGCGATCCTACAGACACAGCCTAAGGCAATTCCTAAAGAGATTGCGGAAGGGCTTGCCTTGTTTTCTTCTCCTGAACTCACTGATCATGTAGATAAGTGTCTCCACCTTTTTTCTGTGAGGAGGGAAGATTTGTGGGACAACCAGGTGGGAAATCTTAATCTCCACAAATTTCTTCCACAAGAGAACGTGGGGCTGGGACACCAAGGTCTCTCTCGGACATGAAAGTTGGTGAGCCTCCACAAGTCTATACTCGTTGAGGATAGGAGCCCCGTTTCTACCTCCTCGTGGCTCCTCCCCAATATAGAGACGAGCCTGACTTTATCGAGAAACAGTGCCAAATCGATGCGTGGTGACTGACTGGCGACAAGCAGTGAGCGTATCCGACATTTCCCCTACTGGGTCACTTCAGGAGGAGGAGAAGTCGCAGTGGTGGTTTGACCCCTCACACCGCTAGCCCTTGCCTCACCCCACAATTGGGTGATGTGAAAGGCCAAGCTGATGACCCAATGCTTCCTTGGGGAGATGCTAGCATTCTCCTTCTGCCCACCAAACCCAACGCTAGGCAAGCCACTGGACTCTGCTGAGGTCCTGGCTAGCCCATTACCCTGGGCTTGGGGGTGGGGTAGTCACTTGATACTCTGAATCCCTCAGTTGGGGTTGCTTTTATATTCCTAAAGTTAGGGACTTAATGTTTCTCAGGGCGGTTGTACCTTCAGCAGGTTAAATAAATAGGGGTTAAGGCTGCCCTGGATGAGGCGCAGCTTTCCCAGCGCTTGGGAGGCAGAGGCAGGCAGAGCTCTGTGAGTCTGAGGACAGTCTGGTTTACAAGTTCTAGGACAACAAGGGGAGCATAGAGGACCCCTGTTTCCCCCCTCCATCCCCGCAAAGAAAAGATAGGGGGTTATGGGTCTTTGCCAAGAGATGCTTGGTTTTCGCCTGCGGAAGGAAGGCAGCGAACACCCCATTCCTTAAACTTGCACAGACGCTGTGTTGTTCTGAGTGGGAGGGACCTTGGCAACGGGTGGGTCCAAACTGTGGCGGGTGAGAACCCATGGCTACTGAGGGACAGACAAATACGCCTCACAGACAAAGCTTGAGTAAGGCATTTTATTGAGATAAACCGGAAAAGGTTAGGAGAGAGGGAGGGAGGGAGGGAGGGAGGGAAGGAGGGAGGGAGGGAAGGAGAGAGAGAGAGAGAGAGAGAGAGAGAGAGAGAGAGAGAGAGAGAGGCAGAGACCTGCTTGGTTCTTCAGAAGAACCGCAGGAAGAGGGTGCGGATGGGTGGGGCTTGTCTCTTAAAGGGACCTTTTGCAGCTGTGTGAATGAGCAGTCATAGGATCCTGGACTGGCCAAGGTACAGCCTGAGGGCATTCTGCCAGGTGACATATTGCCCGAATCCTAACAGGCTGGAGAAATAATTTCTAGGCCTTTAGACTGCAGTGACTTTTAAAATGAAACCAAGCATGAAGCTGGGTAGAGCTTTTGTTGCTCTTGCAGAAGCCTGGGTTCGGGTCCCAGTACCCACATGACAGTTCACTCCCATCCATAATTCCAGTCCCAGGGGATCTGACCCCCTTTTCTGATCTCTGTGGGCACCAGGCATGCTTGCATACATATAGTGCCCATGCCAACATGCAGGCAGAACACTCATACGCATAAAGCTGAAATACATCTGTGGGAATTGCTACCCCGAGTTATATTTCCCTGCCCCCATTTGAGGTGCTTATCTGCAAAGAATCATAACTTCCCTCTGCTCGTGGAGTTGGATGAGGAAGTTTGAGTGCACGTGATTATTCCTTGATCCCTGCTGGGGTCAGGTGACAGTCCCTACTGGGGACAGGTGAAGGTGGAGTGCATGTGATCAGTCCTTGACCCCTACTGGGGTCAGGTGAGAGTTCCTCCTTGGGTCAGGTGACAGTCCCTTCGCAGCCCCCTCCCCATTTGGTGCCATGGTATAAAAGCTAGCCCCAGTAGAACAATAAACGAGCTGCTGTTTCACCTCAACCTTGTGCTCTGCGGATTTCATTCAACCAGGACACCCTCCGCCGAGACTCGTGGTTCCAGACCGTGCAGGCGCGGTATACATCTAAAAAATAAAAATGAAATCAAGCATCCTCGAAGGGCTAAGAGATGACCAAAAGCTGGTATGTGTATGCAGTGGAACATCACCCAGCCTTTACCAGGAGAAAACTTAGACACATGTATAAGGTTGGATGACCCATAAGGACTGTATGCTAAGCCAGATACTCAAGGGCAAAAGCTGTCTAATTCCTCCTGGAGGAAATCTAGCACAGTCCGGGTCAGACAAACAGCAGTAGAGCCATGGTTGCTATGGGCTAGGAGAGGGTCGTGGAACTATTGTTTAATGACCGCAGAGCTACAGTATGAATGACTAAATAAATAAATAAATAAATAAAATATCTGGAGATGAATGGGGTTGATGGGTGCACAGCAAATGAATGCGTCTAATTTGAGCTGCCAATTTCAAAATAGTAGAAATGGCAAAATGAATCAACCAAGGAACCTGCATTATAGTGGTGCCAGCCATAGGCTTAGTTAGTTTTGCTTGTTAAAGTTACTTAAAGGCCCTAAAATTTGTTACAAAACATTAAGACATCCAAAGAAATGGTCATTTCTAACCTCAGGAAAGAGACGCAGGCAGACTCTCTAGGCACAGGATGATCCTTTGGTTAGCGGTGTTTTAGCAGCATAGAGAAACCAAATCGCTGGAATCATGGCTTCAATTTGCATTCCCTACCGTATTTGTGCGGTTGGTGTCTACAAGGCCCTGGGCTGGCTGGTGCCAGGCCCTTGATGGGCAGAGAGCAGGGACAACGAGACTCAGGTCAGGCCTCACATACCGTGTTTGCTCAGAGGTGAGGCTGGCTACTGGAAAGTGGGTTTCTACCAGTGCTGCATGCCCCTGCGGATCACCATGACTACTAGAAGGTTCCGTCCCTCCCATCATTTCCCAAATCCTGCCATCAGGGTGCCAAGTCCCTGGGGAGGCCCTGACTGTTCCCCCTGCACCGCAGAGGCAGCTGGGCATGGCCTGCTGTGCTGGGTGAAGCTGCGTTTGTAAAACGCCTTCCCAGCAATTGGCATAGGGCATATACTTGATACTGGGGAGCTATTTTTATCTGGGCTGTCTAGAAAAAGCACACGATTCAGAGTCCTTAGAGTTTGGATCGGATCTCTGTTTACTAGGGTTTTGACCTTCAGTGATTTCCTTCAGTTCCCATAGCCTCATACTTTTTTGTTGTTGTTGTTTGTAAAATAGGGTCAACAAAATCTGTCTCTTGGGGTTTTATGCCAGTGCAAAGAAATGTAAGTTTTCTACCTCTGCTCCCTCCTTCCCTTTCTCCCTCTGCCTTTCTCTTCTTCTCTTCAATTTTTCCTCTCTCCCATTGGCCCTTCCTCTATCCATCCCTACCTCCTTCCTTCTTTCCTGACTTCTCGTACAGTGCTGTGTGTGACAGCCTTCCACGTTCAACCCTATAGGTGCCGCCTCAGCCACCCAGAAGGACAGTTCTACCGGCAAGGTGAGATAGCTCTCTGAAAGCGTCCACTTCCGTTTCACGAAGGCTAATTTAAGCCCATTCTTGACCCTAGGATCATGGGAGGCCCTGTGAAGAAGTCACAGGAAGTTGCAGCCTCCTTTCTCCAGGGCCTGGCAGCTTTTCTGTGGGAACAGCTGTTCACATAGAGAGTGGCCCATGAATTTGTAACCAGCGCCTTCTAGGAGGCAAGAGCCATCTTCCTTCCAAATTTTGTCCTTAATTTTATGTGGGCTTTCACACGTGATCACTCGGTTTAGACCCTCATTGGCTTGTCTTTAGTTTTCTTTCACAGGTTGACTGTTCAGGGTATGAGGACAGGGACACTGGTTTTCTTCTTGGGGCTAAGCTGGCAGGTATTGTGGGGTCTCTGGAAGATTCCCGGGGCCTCTGTAAGTGTGTCTTGGTTGGTTCACAAAGACAGGATGCTGAAGTAAGCAGCAAATGATTTCTTCAGGGGAGATGCTTTGGACTGTCCCTTGGCAGAGGCAGGGACAGTTGGAAGAGCCTTCTGGAAGCTTCCCACCTTCTCTCTGTCCCTGGTCAGTCCTGGTCTTTGCTCAGAACCTAGAAGTCACTTCATCGGTGTTGTCTGAACAAGGCCAGACCCATGTTTCTCACCCTCTGGAGGCTTCTGGGGTTGTTCAGGCAGGACGAGCTGCACCTCTGTCTGGGTTCTGGGAATGAGCCGTACACATTGCAGCATCTATGGCATTGTATTGTAATTATCTATGAGTTCCAGACAAAGGCCTGAAGGGCAGAGGCGGTTCCTCGCCCCTTTCTCTAGCTTCTGCACTACGGGAACTCTGCATCCATGGTTGAATAAGTAGCGCCTCTGAACTTGTCTGGTGCTGGCAGCGATGAGGGAGGTCCCAAGGAATGAGGGGCTGGCTGAGTATCAGGGGCCACTACATGTCAGGCTCCAGAGATTCGGTCTGCTTGGCAAGAACTCCATTCCCCGTTTCCCAGAGATTGTTCTCGTAATACACTGGCGACGCGCCCAATCCAGGCTCTGACTAGTTCCTAAAACAAGTTAAATCTTTCCCTTTGGGACAATTCCATCAGCAGGGGTACATGAGCCTGCTTCTCTGATGACCTTGGTGTTTGTAGCCCTGACTTGGGCTCTTTTTCATTTTGGTTCCTCAAGACCTCAGCGGCAGCCCTGTTATGCTTGGCTGGGTTTACTGGCTGGTGAGGAGGTAAGCGCCCTCTTCGCAGATCCTGGGATGAACAAGAGCTGCGTCCACGCCCCCACCCACAGCTGCCGGTGCCTGGCTGGGATGGAAACCGGGCTGCTCATCCAACAGATCTCAGTGGAGATTGGAAAGTGCTCCTCGGAGTAGCGAGTTGTGTCATCGTTGGGATGTGGAGAGAAGCCAGGCTGCCGATGAGAACTACGGTCTTCCTGTCACCCTTGCTTTCCACCCTGACGGAAGGGCGATGCCCGCGGCAGAGCCTGGACCGAGTGCTACCAGACGAGCATTCCTGAAATGGGGACCAGGATGGCCAGAGCATGGGAAGTAGACTATCCGAAGAATCCACCGTTCCAGGCAGTGTCCGGCTACAAGGCAGAAGAATTTAACTCTTTAATTCTGACTTAACACCCCTGGACAGTGAGCACGCTTCCTGAGTCATCTCCAAAGTCCTTACTCTACATGTGATCTCAGGAGATCTAGAGGGGTAATGCATTAATCAGTGTTCTCCAGAGGAGCAGAACTTTTGCAACGCATATATGTTCATATGTATGAATATTTATGATGAACACATATATGCACATATACATGAATATGTATTACTCCTATATGTTATTTATTTATTTATTTATACACATGCACACCCACACAGGGGATTTATTAGAATGGCGTACAGACTGTGTGTGATCCAGCTAGTCCAGCAATGGTTATCTACCAACCAAAGGCCCAAGAATCCAGTACTTCGTTGTTGAGTCTATGGGGCCGAGTGTCTCAGCCGGTCTTCAGTATATACTGGGAATTCCAAAGAAGTAGGTTCTAATGTCAGTGAAGGAATGGACTTGCTAGGGGAAGCGTGAGCAAGAAGGCAAAGTCAGAGCAAGCTCCCTTCTTTTATGTCCTTTATTTAGGCTGCCAGCAGAAGATGCTGTCCAGGTTAAAGGTGGGTCTTCCCATGCCAAACTATTTGATTAAAAAAAAAACAAACCTTACAGGTGTGCCCAGCTATTTGGGTTTTAGTTCATTCCCGATGTAGTCAAGTTGACAACCAAGACTAGCCATCCCATGTAATGAAAAAGACAAGTACCTGTCCACTCACCTTTCCCCTCCAGGTTCATTAAAGAAGAACGTTTTATTGATTTTAGGTGTGGGGCTAATGGAGTATATAAGAAACCTCAGGAATCCTTTCCCTTTGGATATGTGAGCGAATGAGCAAAGACATCTCCGTGGACAGTGTGTGCTGAGGGGCGCGCAGACGACTAGCCCCCTCACTGAAAACGGAAGCACAGGTCTGGTTGGAAGCAGAGTGGAGGGGGATGGGAAGAGTGCTTGGCCAGGACTCAGCTCCAGCCTGGTCAGTGACTCTCGGAACTTGAGCTCAACAAGCTATCTGAGTTTGCTTTATTTCTAAGATTCACCCAGCAGAAGCCAATATGATTTTATAATAGGCACGGTAAGCTATTCTGTATGCTTTACAAATAATAACTCACTTTATAAAAAAAATATACTTTATTCTATGTGTGTCAGTGTTTGGCCTGCTTATGTGTCTGTGGACCTTGAACACACCTGGTATTGACAGAGGCCAGAAAAGGGCATCGGGTCCCCTGAAACTGGAGTTACAGATGTTTGTGAGCCTCCGTGTGGATGCTGGGAATCAAACCCATGTCCTCTAGGAAGTGTTCTTAACTGCCGAGCCATGTCTCTATCTCCACTTAAATGACTGCTATAACAATCATGAATGCGGGATTGTTAGCAAACTAATTTTACAAGTTAGGAAAGTGAAGGGCAAATTGCTGGGGATCTTGTTCAAATTCACATAGCTGATAAGTGATGGACCAAAGCCTGGGCTCTTTCTTTAAGAAGAAGGGACAATGTTTGTTATCCTGAACGCACTGGGGAGTTCATGCACACAGAAAAAAGACCATAGATACAAAGGGAAAAGGTGGTCGTTTGCAAGTACAGCAGAAATGGCTCAGAAGAAATCAGCTGCTCTAGCACTTTTGCCTCAGACTTTGATCCCAGGATTATGAAAAACTGCGAGAAAAGAAATTAATATTCTTTAAGCAAAGTACTAGCCTTGCAAACATGAGGAACCGAGTTCAAACCCTGGGACCCACGCAGTAGAAGGAAGGAAAGACTTCTGTTAGTTTTCTCTGGCCACCACACCTGTGTTGTAGTATGTATGTATACGCATAAAAGGTAACTTTAAAAATACAATAAACAAGACATACTGCACATGTGCACATGACTACACACATGTACTCACATGAAGACAGAAGAAAGGACAGAAAGAGAAAACATGTTGCTTTGACCACATCAGTGTTTGGTTTCTCTGTGCTCTTGTTAAGTCATTTGTAATTCTGTGTGATTAGAATGAAAGTCTTCAATATACAAAGTGAACAAGGGCCTGGATCTTTATCTGTCTGTCTGTCTATCTATCGATCGATTGATCTATCGATCTATCTATTGATCTATTTATCTACCAATCAATTATCTATGCATACTACAACGCAGGTGTGATGGTCAGGGAAAACTAGCAGGAGTCTTTGCTTCCTTCTCATCTGTGGGTTCCAGGGTTTGAACTCAGTTCCTCATGCTTGCAAGGCTAGCACTTTGCTTTCTATCTATTTATTATCTATCTATCTATCTATCTATCTATCTATCTACCTATCTACCTATCATCTACCTATCTATCTACCTATCAATCATCTATCTATCTATCTATCTACCTACCTATCTACCTATCATCTACCTATCTATCTATCTACCTATCTATCTATCTTTTATCTATCTACCTATCATCTATCTACCTATCATCTATCTATCATCTATCTTCTGTTTATCTATCCATCCATCCATCATCTATTATCTATCTATCTATCTGTCTGTCTGTCTGTCTGTCTATCTATCTATCTATCTATCTATCTATCTAATTTCTCTCTCTCTCTCTCTCTCTCTCTCTCTCTCTCTCTAATGAATAGAACAGTCCTTCACACACAGATGGTACTCAGGAGAGGTCAAATGACAAACATGAGTGGACCCATCCTCTTTGCTAAGATCAGACCAACCTCCCTCCCTCCCTCCCAAATGTGGTTTCTTACAGGCATTGACTGTGTTTTTAAATTACAAGATCCTTGGTTCCTGCATATGCCTGGCACAGAAAGGTACTCATGCTAAATGAATGAAGCCACATTCCTGCCCTTTGCCTTAGGTCAGAAGTTACCCTTAGTCATGAAGGTGTGAGCACCCTTGGGTGCTATGATCCAGGGGACACTGACACCAGTGAGCAACAGGGAAGTCTTTTGTAGTAAAAAAAGATGTGGTTGAGGAAGTGGAGGGTTTTTTTTTTTTAAGACTTCATAACTAATCGCTCAAAGTGTAGAAGTTTCAAACAACATTTAGTATTTTTCCAAATAGTTCTCTGCTGTGTGGGGTAGCTACAGACAGTCAGTTAGCCGCCCTCAGCTGGGGGCTGCTCGGGGTGAGCCTATCTGAGATGGCTGTCTGTCTTTAGACTCTGCTTCTCCAGGCGTCTCCCATCTTTGTCGTGTGGTCCAAGCTTCTCCACAGCTAGATTCTAAGACGGGGAGAGAAGTTCTCCAATGCTTGGAGCCAGATCCGGGGTTCGAGAACATTATTTCTGTCACATTCAGTTGGGCAAAGTTAAGTTACAAGATTCAAAGGGAGAGAGAACAGAGCCTCTCCCCCCACCCCCCATGTGAGGTAAGGGACAGAGGTGGGAGAGGCTGCAGGTGGCTAAAGGGAAGGCTACCACAAGTGCCAGCAGGAGTTGCAGAGTGTCGTCATTTGCATGCCGAGAGCTGTTGAGGTTTGGTTGTGGTTTGCCTACCAGTGAGATTGGTTTACTTCCCAGGTAGTGGAAACCACAGGGAGCTAACACTACTGCTGTGGCTATGTCCTGGTTCTGACCCGGGCATTGTTTTGCCGTTACTGCCTTGTTCTCCAGGTGATGCCATAAAGGGGCAGTAGAGGGGATGGAGTGACCAGTGCACAGAATACAAGTTAGAGGTGGCACTGGGGTTGCTGTTGCCCTTTGACTGTTGGGCAAAAATATAGATTTTTTTTCCCACCTACATTATGGGAGGAGTCATAGAATCGTGCTGGACCACCATCTCTTCGCTTAGCTTATGTGGACAATAATATCTACTTTATGCAAAAAAATATTTAGTGGCAAGTTGCACGAATTTAGAGTCAGACTATGTGAGTTTATATCCTGACTGGCCATATTACTTTCTGAAAAATAGTTAATTGTTCTATGCCTCAGTTTCCTTTTCTGTCAAGGAGAGATAACAATATTCAATGTCTATAGAGTTGTACAGATTAGATGTGTTTTAGAAATATAGAGACATCTAAAACAATGCCTGACCCATGATTCACCTGTGGACCATAGCTTAAATTTTTAGAGGGTTTTGATGGGGCATTCAGTTGAGCCAGTGCTAGCTGGAGCCAATGCTAGCTGGAGCCCACCATACACCTTGCCCCTAGTAAATGCTGGCTATTATTTTTGGGGAAATGGGTACTTTAGTCATTTCCCCTCTTTTCATTTTTTTTCACTGGAGGAACTTTGGAGCAAACGCCTCAGCTGTTTCCGCTTTTCATTGCTCTTCTGAAAGCAACGATCACCTTAACTTGCCTCGAGTTTTTTTATCTGTTGTGGGCATAAAAACTCTCTGTCAAGTGGGAATAGGCTTTATCCCCTTTCCCTGATGTGGGTTCTCTTCCTGCCCCTGACATGAACACCAGCGAGGAACCCTTCTTTCTGTCCTAGCCTGTCCTCTCTCTAGACAGCCGAGTGTCAGCCCCATGAGATTGGGGCCCCACTGCAACAGCTGCTGGCTGGTCATGATGCTGGTACAGTCCTCACCTGTATGCTGGAAATAGCAACACTATCTGCCCATAGAGTTATCGAACAGTTAAATGAGGCAATAGTCATGAGAAGGGCTTAGATGGTGCCTTGCGTATAGCAAATGTCAACTATAGTTAGCTGGTTGAAGTAATTATTAGGCCCGTTCAAGTTCCAAGACCCAGTTAAAATACTCCCTCCTCCAGGAAGACTTCCCAAGTTGCTTCAGATAAAAATGAGCATGCTTCTTCAGTTGAAGTTTCTTCTCACCCTTTCTCTCTCTTTTTGGTAGCTTTTCTCTCTCTTCCCACACTGGATGGGACTACAGTGAGCTCAGAGTCTTTACCACGGGTCTGTTCCAGGTCTAGACACAGGGTAGAGCTAGGGTCGGTTTCACTGTTTGTATCTGTGAACAGAGCACCTCGTCTGCCCCGCCTTGCGGATGCCCTTTGTGACTCCTTTGTCCCTCTAAGGAGTTTAGCTGTTTCTTTAGTCTGACCTCACTGGTAGCAGTGACTCTCAGGGCTGGTCAGAGAAAGACTTTGATCCATATCACAGAATTGTGTCTCCCTCCGAAGTTCAGAGTTCAGAGATCAGAGCCACATTTCCTTGGTAGCAGGCAGCACACTCAGTCTCGCTGCTGCTGTTGGAATTAACCAGGATCACTTGTGTTAGAAGCAGAGAGTAGACTCCGCCCTACCAAGCCCCCATCGTGGTTGCTTTCCTCTGGCTATGCCTTCAAGCAGTTACTAACATCAGGATGAGCTGGTAACTGTTGAAGTGGGGCCCCAATATCCTGGAGCTGACACTCCAGGAGAGAGTGAGAGGAGAGGCTGGGACAGAAAGGAGGGCTTCTCTCTGGTGTTCATGTGGGGGCAGGGAGAGAACCCACACCAGGGAAGGGGGACAAAGTCTATTCCCACTTGGCAGATTCTCTACTGGGCACATCACGATTCAGGCAGGAGAATATCAGCATCCCAAGAAGGGCAGGTGTGGCGATAATGCTCTCCTTCCCTATTTAGTGATTTCATAGCGAGCCATTCACTCGCCACAGTGGTCCAGGGACCTGGAGAGAAAGGTCCGTGAGAGGTGGAAATGGATCCCTCCTCAGAGAGCCTGACATCCTCTTGGTTCCTGGGAAAAGCGAGCACGAGAGAAAAAGAATCGGGACCAGCATTGTCAGTGGTCAACGGGGAACGCTCCTTCTGGCCCGGTGTTTGAAGGGGACTCATTTTATTGAGCCTTCTACCAGGCTTTGGAACTATTCGCTGGGCAGTGAGAAAACCTCCACCGAGCATTTCAAACTTCCTGCTTTCCAGGCAGGTGCTCGGGAGATTAATTAGGGAAACAAGAGGAATGCAATTGCAGTTGGGCTCCGAGTTTATGGGGCACTTCGTACCAGGGAGCCTAATCACCCCAGAGGGCATTGTGAAATTCCAAGGAGATGCAGGCTTCATTAGCTTTTGTTTGGAGGATTACAGGATGAATGGCTCATCCTAGGGGAGGAGATAGTGTTTCCTGGACGTGGAGGTGGCGAAGAACAGGCATGCCTGGGGTCTAGGCAGAAGGCCCTGAGCGGTCGTGATCCTGTTGAGGGATGGGGGGGGGGGGGAGGATGACACACGGAAGAGCGGGAGTGACTGACTCACTGGGGGCTTTGAAGGGTAACTCTTGGTTACACTCCCTTCTCTCTGGCTTTGGCTGTGAGAGCACTGGGTTAGAAAGAGCTGGGTCTTCCAGGGCGCTGCAGGCTCTCAGAGGGCCTCTGCCTACTGGCGCTATTAGCCTCCAAACTCAAACCCCTTATCCACGGGGGGCCGTTCTAAAAAAAAATCAACAACAACAACAACAAAAAAAAAAACAGCCAACGCGGCAGCTCCGGGTGGCCAGGATTGCGACACCGAATGTGTTTGTTCCCCATGTTTGTGAAATACCTCAGAGGCACTAACCAGTGCCACCTGACTAGTTTTCTGATTGCCACACGGCCCTGGCTCCATCTGGCACTACTCAACTGCAGCTGACTAGCGAGAGATTTTGAGATGTTTGCTGGCTGAGCCGGTAGAGGCCTCTTCTGCCTGCCCAGGTGCAGAGATGTTACCTTCCCCCGTTCTGAGTATCACTTGGTGGGTTTGGAATTAGCTCTGCCAGCCTGTGGTGAGCGTTGTGGTGGTGGATTGCTTACTCAACCTCTCAGGGCCCCAGCCACTTCCACTGCAGGGTGATAACAATTCCTGCCGCGTGTGATTGTGAACCACAGGTGCGACACCCTGTCACACCCAGACAGGAAGTCGGGACCCTCAGGTCATTCACCAAACTGCCCGCCCTCCCCCATCCCAAGTTGCCAAAAGCAAATCTGACCTCAGATTTCCAAGCTGTTAAAATTCAATCTTGTTTTTAAATTTGCAAATGTGTGATGTTTTGCCTGAGAGCAGGGATAAGCTGCCTGGTTAATACATAACTTAATGGGAATTCAGAAACCCCCGGAAATGAGCTCAGGAGTTGGTTGAGGTTCACAGTGGTACTGCCCCAAAGGGACAAACCCAATAATTATTGAGCTTCTATTATGTGTCAAGAACTAAGAGAGTAGTTTTGCATATGATTCTCATTTTCTTTATCTCCTTAAATAGATAGCATTGCCCTAAAGTCATAGTACTTAGTAAATATTAACTGAATGACTTTTACGTGGTAAGCAATGTTCTATGAAGAACATGCCAGAAAACTGAAAGGCAGCCTGGAGACATGACTTTACTGAAGGTCACAGAGCCAGCACATGGCAGGTCATGGTACCGTTCCAACTCTTCCGAGTCTTGTACGGTGCTGCACAGATGCATGTATGTGAGCATATACCGTGCCAACATACACATGGTCACATGCAACAACAGCACAGCAAGTGAGCGCATCTGTGTACCATTCTAACACAGCTGCATGTGCACACACACTATTCCGTGCACCAGCGGGAAATCACTTTCAGACGTCTGGAACCTCTGCCTTTCAGAACAGCAGCACTTCAGATGCAAACAGCGTTTTACTCTGCTCCTCTCTCCCTTTCTTTCCATCCTTCTTTTTCTTCTTCCTCCCCCTCCTTCTTCCTTCCCTTTTTCTTGTCTTCCTCAACCCCCCCCCCCAATTCTGGGGATATATATATATATGTATCTTCCAACCTTTCTCGCCATGAACCTTTAGGAATTTGTAGAACTCCTCCCGTCCCATTCATCAGAATGCTCAAAAATAAAGCTGAGACACTGTAAGGCTGCTAGGAGTCGAATCTATTTGGCAAATTGTACCTTGTTTAGGCTCCCCCCCACCCCAGCCGCCTTGCAGGTGTGCTGACCCCCCCGGGAACCCCTCTTTCCTTGCCTTGCTGCCTTCAGGCACAGCAGACGGACTCATGTTCAAGTGTGGCCATTGAAGCTGAGAGTCCCTAGCCCAGCATCCTCCCCCCACCTCCCGTACATGTGCCAACTGCCTGCGAAAGCTTCTTCCAAGTGTTTCATCATGCCTCCGGGTGGGGATGCATTTATTCTGCATTTCGACACTTTGTTTCCACCTGGCATTTCAATTGTCGGCTCATAGATGAAGTAACTCTTCTCCATGCTGACACCCGTGAAGCTGTGCTTTGTGGGGACCTGCGTGCTGATCTCTGAAGTTCTCCTGGGGTTGTGGCGAGACCAACCCGCAGTCTTTAAAAGCCACCAGAGATGGGCTGGGGGTTCCGGGTTTTTCAGTTCTTCAGTAGAGATAATTATAAATCTGAATTATTTCATAATCTCAGCAACTCAAGGTGGGGGTGGCAGAATTTGAGAAACTTCGGCAACTCCCGGGTCTCAGTCCAACAGCGTCTTCTTTCCCAACTCATCTGCTTTCTTGTGGTATCTGGGACATCTCCCCCCACCAACCCTCCGCCCTCCCCATGTGTGTGTATCTAAATCACCTTGCCTTTACCCAAAGGCTCCTGAGCCCTTTTCTGCCAAGTTCTGTCTCCCTGGGACCCTTGGACTCCCAGCATTTATGCTCTCCCAGGCCGTTTGACTGCATTGCCCAACTGGATGAGTTTGCTAGGGCAAACTAGTGAGTTCAAGCCTCATAAACAGCTCCCAGGTGTGGGGACAGCATATTCTGCAGATATGGCTCAGGAGTGGCTTTAGTAACATGCACTTTGTCTGGGGCAAGCTCACTGGAACACACACACACACAAACACACACACACACACACACACACACACACGCCCCTGGAGAATAGTCAATAGGAAGATGGAGGAGCATTGGTGTGGATGGTACGCTGTGGAACAGAATATTGCCTGGTGAGATAAAGGGGACTGAGCCCCAGGTGCTTGGTGGGCACGGGGCCAGATCTTGGGATTGTTCAATAGAAAGAAATGGAATTCTGGAGGTGGGGCTCTCTCAAGCACTTAGCTGATAGTCTTATATGGTGATTACTTATGATTCAGACTGATGTTGTAACTGGACCATAAATGCTTAGCAGGCAGGGTTCGGACTTATGGCTCTTTTCCCTTTCTTGTACTACTTAACCCAGAGCCTTATATATTGGTAGCATTCAATAAAGGCACAAAAGGAAAGGAATTCAGGCTACATTTGTTTGATTCTATGTCATGTCCCAAACCTGCTGCCCTGAGTTAATCCCTATGAGATCATTTTCAGGTGTATATCTATCTGGTCCGGTTCTCATTTCAATGTAAAATAGCACCAGGCCTTGAGGAGCTATGTTAGAGCAGGAGGAGAAATTTACACACACACACACACACACACACACACACACACACACACACCAATGGGATTGGGTGGGTGAATGTAGAGTATGAACACAGGCTGCAGCCAGGCTTACTGAAATCCTGGGATACCCCATGCTCCATGAAGCAGAGAGTCACCTGAGGTTCCAGACACCAGCAAAGTCTTCTTGCATCCAGCAGGACTAAGTGGGACCCTGCCCAGAAGAAGAGAGGAGACTTTTCAGGATGGGCACAGTGAAGATGCAGTATAGGGCCCGCCCACACACTCCTTTGCTTTTCCCCTTTCTTGTTTACTCTTTCATTCATCCAATCCCTAGATTCTGAGATTGATCATGCACGGTTCCAGGCTCTGAGGACAGAGCTGTGGGCCAGACATGTTGATAAATCTGTGCAGAAGCCAGGTGATGAACAAGTAAGAAGAGCATTAGCTGGTAAGGCCCTGGGTGTCATGGAGTGTTGAAGGCAGGGCAAGAAGAATAGGTAAGGACCTAGCCCTTGAGTACAAAGGAGAAGAGTGACATCAGTCTGGAGTGAGACACAAGAGGAAGTGCAATGGTAAGACATATTCTAAGAATGGACTTCTAGGGCTGGGCAAGAACCAAGAAGTCCTATGAGGCAGGAGTATAGGATGGATGTGCGGGGTGGTGGGGGGCCGTAGGGAAAGGGGCAAAATGAACAAATAAGAGGAGTGGAAAGATGAGCCGTGGGCATGGCTAAGGTTAAGCAGAGGTCACATGGAACCACTCCTGTCAAGATAAAAATTTTGGACGTCACCTAAGACATTCCTTTTTAGTTACTCTCCTGTTGCTGTGATAGTTGCTGGAAAATCTGAAGAAAGAAAAATTTCTTTTGACTCATGGTTTCAGAGGGTCTCTGTCCATCACGTGCAGGCAGATATTTCTTTGTGTTGACAGCTCACAAGAAATGGCATGGAAACTTATTATCAGCTACGAAAGCTCGGTCTATAACTTAGGCTTGTCCCACTTGCTCTTAGAACTTAAGATTCCTTTTAATCCACGTGTTGCCACGTGGCTCGTGGCTTTTTTCCTCTCCTTCTGCACGTCTTGCTCTCTCTGCGCCCTGCTCTCGACTTCTGTTTCTTTTTCCCAGAGCCCTCTGTCCTCAGGAGTCCCACCTAACCTCTTCCTGCTTAGTTAATGGCCATTAGGCACCTTATCAAATCAACCCCAGGGACACATCTTCACACAGGGTAAAGGAATATTCCACAACAATCATGGTGGGCAGGTATGGCTTGTCTGTTCAAAGGGTGACAGTGGGAGTGTGTGTCAGAGGCTGTTCACATCCTGGCTAACGAGGAAGCAGTGTGTCAAGAACCAGGGACGGGGCATATAGTCTTCGAGGGTCGGGCCTTAGCGAAGCATCTTCATCTGCGGAACTCCACCTTCTGAAAGGGTTTGTCCGTTCAGTATAGGACCACTACTTGGGGAGCAAGCATTTGAAGCTTGAGCACATGAGGAACATTTTGAATTTAGCCAAGCATCTAAGCAAGAGATGCTACAGAATTTGCTTGCCAGAGGTGCAAAGATGTGGCCACGTGGGGAAGTGGTTCAGGACAGGAAGCTCAACAACAGGAAGTGAAGGAGAAAGAAACAGGATCAGGGTGCCTATAAAACTTCTTGGTGAGGAAACTGATGATGTGAGACTGTGAAGCATGATTAATAAAAACTCAGGGTCAGACATTGGGGTTCAGTCTGAAGATCCGAAAAGCAAAACAGCCAGTCACTGGCTCTTACCTCGACCTCGGTCTGAAATGGTGATCCTGCCTCCTGGAATCTCAGAATGAGACTGCGTCTGAGAGCTGTCTCGCCCTGTCTTATGTTCCTCTCTGGGGCTGGGATCAAAGGTGTGTACCACTGGGATTAAAGGCATGCACCACCCAATCTCTATGGCAAGTATTATGGCTACTGGAATTAAAGGTGCGTGTCAATGTGGGTACTGGGATTAAAGGTGTGTATTACCATAACCTGGTCTGTAAGGCTGACCAGTGGGGCCGTTTTACTCTCAGATCTTCAGGCAAGCTTTATTTATTAAAATACAATTGAAATGCCACTTACAAGGCTGCTGCTGGCTGAAGATAAGAGGACAGGGCATAGCCCAGCTAGGGAGCATGAGTGGAAGGTGATCATATGGTGAACGTGCACTGTGGTCCAGGGGAGCCTTACATATGAGCTGAAGATGAACCTGGAACCCTGCTGAGAGGGTTTTCCCTATCCTTTTATGTGTCTGAGGTTTCTCCTCTTTTGTACCCTTTGCTCGAGGTCTTCTCCTCTCTTTAGCCCTTTGGGGTTCCTGGGAAGGCTGGAAGGTGAGAAAGCTGTACAGAGAACAGGCTTTGCAGACTACGTATTACCGTGAAACCATTGGTGACCAGTTTAGGAGGGGCTCACGGTAGCACTGAAATGACTGCATCATTTAATCCCACCCCATTCATGTTCGTCAGCTCAGCCGGTATCTTCCGCATGCTTGCTCTGGAGCTGCAAGCATTGACAAATAGACCGCGTATGCGTTCTCATGGACTAAGGCCCACATGATGACTGGGGAAACAGATGGGCAAAATAAAATTGAACACATTCTAGAAATGTCACAAAACACCCCAAGACTGCAGTTGGGAGGTAGGTAGCACCTCAATCTTCCTGCTTTTTCGGAATCAGAAAGTCAGGCCCAGAGAAATTAAGCTTTTCAAGAGGCAGCATTTAGAAGCAAAGGCTGGGCTCGAACTCCTTTCCGAGCCCCCATCCAGCACATTTGCCAGTGCTGGACCGCATGCAGTGCTCTCCAGAGTTCATCTGCTCATACATGATATGCTGCAGAGCGAGAAGGAGATGTGGCTTTTGTTGTTTAATGCTGGCATGTTCCCTGGCAGGCTCGCAAAGCAGCCGCTAGTCCAACAAGGACGGCTGTGGGTCCCTGCAAGGTCCCCAGGGTGGCAGGCTGGTCCCACCATGCGGCCCGGAGAGTCAGGCGGGCGGGTATGGTGGATAAAATGCTCATAGGACATAGTAAATAGACGTAAGGTTAAGCATAAAGGTAAACATTTATTACTTAAAGAAGAAGGAGAGGAAGAAAGGCAGGAATAGAAAAGAGGACAGAGAGAGGAAAAACACGTGCGCACACGCCAGGAGAGAGGGACAGAAGAGAGTTAAGATGGCAACCAGAAGGTCAGAAGTGGCTGGGAGTGGGCATGGCTTGCCCCTTAAAGGGACCAAAGCAAAAGAATAACAGTGGCAGCGTTGGGCTGGGGGGATCTGGGTGCAATTCCTCATGCCAGCATGCGTGACCTTGCGCAAGCTTTAGTCTGTTCATCCTAAGGTGAATAGTACATCTAGGGCTAATTAAGGGACCTCCCAATCTGTGTGTATTAAGGAGTGCAGTTATAGCATAGCGTTCTCTTCATGCCCCATGGCTTCTGGCCTCACTGTTCTACTATTGCCCTGGGACCGGATCTTGTTACTTTTTTTCCCTTTTTATTCTTTCTACTTCTACTTTCACAATATAAGTAGAATCCGAGTTGAGTTTTTATGTCACCGATTTCCGGAGGGAGCACTCTCAGGAGGAAACTGTAGGTAGTGAAGGATGTCACTGTGGGGACAGAAGGGGCGACTGAAGTGAAGATATGACTCAGCTGGAGACTAGCTTCAGCCAGTTTCACAATGGAGCCCAGATTACCTCCTGCAGGAGGCAGGTATCAGGAGTGTGTGTGGTCTCAGCCAATCACTCACAGATTGCTGGGATCCAAGGAGCTCAAGTGGGACATGAAGTGTTCAGACCCAGATGAGTCAGGACTGCATTGGTCTTAAGGGTCAGAAACACAAATAAGCTTATAAATGTGACCCCACTGCGTCTTACAGTCGCAAGGGTCGAGCGCATGGCAAATGCTAGCTACTTGGTTTGTTGCTGTCACCAGATATCTGCCAAGAAGCAACTTGAAGCAGCCAAGGTTTATCTTAGTTCATGGCTTCAGAAGGGACATAGCCCACCACGATAGGGAAGACATGGCGGTCAGAATGGGATGAAGCTTTCAAAGCCAGGAGGCCTAGAGTAGACAGGAAATGGGGATGGCCTATGAAACCTCAAGGTCCACCCCAAATGGGCCACTTCTTCTAGCAGGACTCTCCCTTCTTCCACAACTTCTCAAAGCAGCTTCAGCATCTGGGGACCAAGCATTCAAACCCATGAGCTGATGGAGCCCTATTCGGGCTCAAGGCGCAACAGGTGGCTTCGGTTCTGGCTAGAGTCAGGGGTCTCAGGTGCTGTTTTCTTCTAGTTCAACTTTGCCTCATATTCCTTCTCAGGCTGGCATTCTCCAGGAGGGGGATCCCCCAAGCTCCAGGTTTTCATCAGCTTTCCAGCTCATACATCTATGAGGGAGGGGAAAACATTTTTTTTTTTTTTTTAAAAAAGTTTTTGACTGAATTCCCCCCAAATTGCTCCGAGACTCTAGGTAGATGGAAAATCCTGATGGGCGAGGCTTTTGTGGTGGTTGAGGGTCACTCTCCACCTGCAAGAGTGCAGTCCTTGCAGCCAGGAATGGGTGTCATTCATGCCGCTGTTCTGCAGCCTGGGCACAGAGTGAAGTCCTCAAAGCTAGACCAGCGAAGGGATGAATGCCGCATATTTACCCACTGGGGGGCAAGTGTTGGATCTGACTATTCTGTCTTTTCTGCATGCCCATTCATCTCTTCTAGCACTCACTCACAGAGGGCCAGATATGATGGGGGAGGGGAGAGGTCAAGGAAAGAAAGGTGTGAAGGGGGCAGGAGAAGGATGATGTGGAAAATGGACCCAGAGGTCAAGATGTAGCTCCAAAACCTTTGCAAAGAGGACCCAGGGTTAGCACTAACCCACTCCCCGTTATGGCCCTTCTCTTGGCCCTGTGGGAAGGAAGAGACCCCACCCAGCCGGAAGGGAGTCGTTACATGCTGGAATGATTTTGAGTATTTTAAGGTCTTATCTGTTAATAATAAAAACGAAATCACATTAAAATACAGCCGTGTGTGGGCTGCAGGAGTTAATGAGTCCTCGTGGAGTCTGATGCCTGTCCCTTTAATTGAGGCATAATGACGGTAATAACACCTTGGGTCTGCTTGTGGCTTCTTTCTTCTGAGGTGCTCAAAGCACTTTCTCCTCTTATCTCATCTCCCTCCCCGACTTCCCAGGGAAGTGGTTCTTATCAGCCCCCTTTCTCAGGGGTCCAGGGGCTGTGACTCATGACCTGGGTGTGGTCCAGGTGACTCTCCTTCCTTAGCTCACTCTGTAATGTCTCCATGTACTAGCTGATCAGACAGTCCTGGCTTTGAGGGCTCTCTGAACCACCTGATCCTACCTAAGGAAACTGATGCATGGGAGGTAGAGTGGGGAAGAAGGGAGAGAAGGGCCAGCTGCAGGCCCAGAGGGAGATGCGAGACCCCCAAGGAGTCAGGATGTTAGAAACAGAGCATCCTGAGAGTGGGTGATGCATTTTTCTTTAACCTTTTCATCTCTCAGAACAAATGCATCACATGGATGGTCTGGTGTAGGTATGTGATCTAAATATACAAATGGCGAGATAGTAGGCAGAAGTGCCTTGGGATTATTACCCAGTTCAAAGGTCGTGTCTCCTCTCTCAAATGTCTCTCTTGGTCCCTCCTCAGGGTCTTATCATGTCACCATGGACTCTGCCAGTCCTTAGAACCTTGATTTTCTCTTCTCACATGTTTTTCTCTTCACATCATGTTAGCTATGTGCCAGCCATCTCCATCCTTGTTGGCACCAAGATGAGGCAGGGTCTGACTTGTTCTGCAACCCAAGGATATAGGAGAGCAGAAGGTTTCCTATCATAGACTCAGAAGATAGGGCTATTTGAACGACTGGTAGGGCTCTGAGTCCTGCCTCACAGCGTCTGTGGGGATCAGGAATTCCCTTAGCCTCTGTGAGCATGCTCTTTCCCTGCTTCCTTATTGCAACAGAACTAAGAAGACTCACTTGGCTAGTTCATGGTGATATTAACTGTGGTGATTCTCCTTGGTACTAAGTAGGTGCTGGGTGCTAATTTCTAATGGTTAATTTTAGGCTTGGTGGTTCCCAGCCCTGGCTCCAGATTGAACTGGCCCTTCAATCTATCTCAGATTTGCCTGGGAGCTCCCTGGGAAATTCTGGTCCCTGCACCTTGGGTGGGTGCAAGACACCCATCTGCCTCTCAGAAAGCATCCTCTGATGGTTTTTAAGCCAGAGGGGCTTAATATTTGTCAAAGTGAGTGTACGATTAAATATAAAATAGTATAAAGCCATTATGTCTCTGGTTTCTAAGGTTCAGGGAAGAGACAGTAAAGGTCCCTGAGTACAATGGCCATTGGTCTCTTCCAGGGAAAACAGTTGGGCTCACACTACAGCCAGGTGGCCCACAAAGGCAGGAACTGGAGGAAAGTCACCTGGCTTCTTTCCAGTGGTCCTGTGATCCAATTAAGCTTCCACAACTGAACTTTACCTGTTGCTTTCTCCAGGGGAGAGTCTAGGGCTAAAGTCCTCAGGGTGGACTTGCTACATTTTCACATCTGAAGTACAGATCTAATGGACTGAAGAGTCCGGAAGATTCTGTGGTTATCAGTCAGTGGGTTCTCAAGATGTGTTCCCTGGCTTTTGCTAAGTTTATATCTCAAATTTATGAAGAATTAGGGGAGGAGATAAAATTTATAACCATTTGCAGCTTCTGTCACTATCTGAGAGACCCTAAGAGACCTCTGTGAAAACTTGGGAGCCAGCCACAGGTCTTTCTGGAAATCAACAACCCCTGAGAGGACTCCATGAAAGCCCAGACTCAGTGATGCAGATTGGATTAGGTTTGGGACTTGAGGGAAGGCCGAACCATGCCAGCTCCTTGTTAGGCAACTTGGAACAGGCTAAAGTGTCTACGCAGAGATTTTGAGACATGAACTAGATAACATTTTTTTCCCTGAAAGGCATATATATTACCTGAGAAAAAAAAATGAGGGAAATCTGTTCCAAGCTTGAGAGAAGTTGGTGAGTCCAAAGTTGTGTACCTAATTAACTTTCTATCACGACTAAGAAAAAACTAAGGAAAACTGTAATCATAGCTACCTAGTCTTCAACTCTATCAAAGACCCCCCAAGAGGGATATAATATTACCTAAGTAAACAGAAAATACAGTGCAAACCACTTCCACCACAACAGAGACATCTGACTGCCTAGACAATCACTCAAGGTTCCTCTGCGATGTTGGGGCATCTATCTTCAGTCTGAAAACCCAGAATAACTCACAAACTTCTCTGTAAAGCAGAATTTTGAAGGACTGTCCTAGCTTGTCTTGGCAAAGTTCAGCAGTGTCTTCTTTTGTGTCCTGCTTTTCCAATTTGGACAGTATACTGTCAGCAATTGAGGCAAGGAAAGTTTCTCTGCCTAGTGGCTAGCTTTTGCCACAAGAAAGCAAACTTCTATGAAAGTTCTCTGCTGCCCATCTTCCTTTTTTGAAGTAAATTGGTGCTGCTAAGAACAGACATGTTTTGCTGTCATGAAAAGTCTTATGTTATTAAAACATTGTAGATACCATAGTCTATAGGTATTTGAAATATTTGAAGGTTACCTATCAATCTAAAATATATCTTTGTATGACCTTGAAAGTGTACCAAGTATGACTATAAGTTTGATTTTAATAGATGACTCTAACCTGTATTTCTTTATTGTCCTAAATAGCTTTCAAGGATGGAAACTTTACATCAATTGTTTTAAAATGAGCTGCTAGGTACAGTATCTCAAACAAGAATAGAAGTATATGAAGTATACTTCTTAATAGAAGAATAGAAGTAACAAAAATAACCTTAAATTTGTATCAATGTATAAAAATCCATACCAATGTAAAATATTTGAGACTCATGGTTGTTCAAAAGTAAACTCAACAATCTACCCTTTTATCCCATCACTTCTATACTATATGTTCCCCTTTTCTCTTCAAAAAGAGATCCCTGAATCTAATCTCTTTTGTTCAACTTTTTTTCTGAACATGACCAATAACAATTTGTAACCAACCCCCCTAAACAATGACAAGCATCCATAACCCACCAAATGACCAAAATCTACTCACTCCATCTCTTGGGAATGTGGACATTGTGTTCTCTAGATGGTTTCCTGTTGTCTGGGGGCACTGGCCTCTTTAAGGAATCCTGAAAAAATTAAGATAACGGTTAAGTCCTGGGGGAGCTAGCTGTTGTCTAGTCTTGGTAAAATGGAATAATGCAAGGCTTATCTAGAGTTCTGGCTGGAGGAGTCTGTGAGGCTGGATCATCTCAGCCAACAACCTTGAAGTTGTTCTGAATGCAGAACTTAGTAAAAACTGCAACAGAGGCACTCTGAGAGTCTGGATCGCCTGGGCCACCCGTTTTTATTGGTGTCTGGTTCCCTTGTTCTGTACTGTAGGTTTTTTTATTTGTTTGTTTTTGGTTTATTTCTTTATGTCTATAGCCAAGATTTTAGGGGGTCTTCCCCATTGAAATCCGATTTCTAACAACCTTGAATGAATCTACAGCATTTCATTTTCTGTGGAAACAAAAGAATAACCTCTTCCCCAACATAACATAGTTTTTGACTTCCACTTTGAAGACATTTTAAAAATATATAGGTTGGTTTCGTTTAGTAGTTTTTATAATCTAATGTCTCTCAGCAGCTATTGTTTGCTCATCAGCAATCAAAAATTTAAAGTGAGTGCAGCACCGTACAGGATTCAGACACCCTGTGTATTTCCCATCTCTACTTATTCTTTTTATACTCTTTTATCTTTTCTGTCTGCATGAGCAAAATCTTAAACTACTATGCAGCTTAGCTCATGGTATGCTGGCAACTCACAGGCAGCGGCCGAGAGACATATCTCTGGACCATGGCCCACATGAGAGACTACAGGACCAGGATGCTGTATTTGGCTGTTTTTTGTGTTTAGAACGTTTGTCTTTTTAAAACTTTCTCAGGAAAACGTTCCACAATGGATACCATTTGTTGCGAGTCTTTCTCTGTTCTGCCAGTGAGCTTCCAAATAACCACATGGAGACTTGGTGTTGATTATGAAAGCTTGGCTGATAGCTTAGACTTGTTTCTAACTAGCTCTTATAATAAATGAATCCATTTCTATTCATTTACATGCTGGGCTTGTCACCTCATCTCCTACATGCCATGCTTGTTCCGAGTCGCCTTGCAACTCTACCTTCTTCTCCCCAGCTTTCTTTTTGCCTGGAAATCCTTCCTAGCTATTGACCATTCATCTTTTTATTAAACCAATCAAAGTGATGTATCTTCACAGTACATAAAATGATTATTCTACAATAATCTGTAAATGGCCAATGATAGACTCTAAAGAGACCCATGTCCACAGGACTGTGGGAGTTAGGAGCCATGTGGATGCCGAGCCTGGGTGTGTGAGGCAACAGGGAATGGGGCTTAGGGATAGAACACAGAGTGGGGTACCTTCTCACACATAGTTGTCTTCTGTGTTTACACAGTCCTCAAAGACCCCATCTCATCAGTGTTTAACAGCTGTAGGAACCAATCTATGCCATGTATGAGACGGCTGAGGTTCAGGAAGATGCAGCCCCCAGGTTCACATCGCTATCTGGTGGTCCCAGAATTTGAATCCACATTCATCCCACTCTGTGCTCTGCCCCCATTGCTACAGTTGCCTGTGTGTGGTTGATGGGAAGTACTTGGGCATCTTTAGACTCTCACTAGAGTGGCTGTCTAGATAGTCCTTGCAGGAAGCAGATGCCATTCCTGATTCTCTCCTGGATACAGACCACTCATAGTATTTGGTTAGGGAGGGAAGTTGTATGTGCCAGGGTCAAGATGGCTACTGTCACCTTAGGTGATGGATGGAGTCCTACCCAGGATCCTAAGCAGACCTGTGCATTGTCTCTTCAGGTTGAGCCTGAAGTGATGGGCCCAAACAGATGATCAATATGAAAACTGACCAGGGAGATTATAAAGGTCTTGAAGTCTCAGAAGTCACAGATTTACTAAACCTGGTGTTACCTGGGAGTCTTGCAGTATTGTGTAAGGGTGACCTCTACTTGGGCCCAGAAAACAGGACAAACAGCTTCTTTTCCATGCACTGCGACTGACTCATTTTCTAAGAAGCCCAGTCATTCTCTGGTTGGCTTGGGAACCAAGCCAGTGAAGCAGGGAAGACACAGAGTGGGTGGCAGCAGCATCACCCAACCCTCTCCCCTCCACGGCAAGCGCAAGCCTTAGTCCGTGAGAATGGATATGGGAGCATCGCAAGACCCTCCCCCTCCTCAGATTTCACACTTCCAGACAAGCCTTAATCAGGATATTCTGATCTGCCCCAGCTTTACTTTTATTGTCAGCATGAGAGGAGTAACATTGCCTGCCTCTCCGAGTTGCCAATAATCAAGGAGACTCAACGGAAGAGGGATGCTTGAGTTTAAACCGTCAGCCCGGTGCTCTGTCACTGATTTGGGAAGTCTGCGGCCCTTTGGAGTTCAGCAGGACCACCCATAAAATAGCGCTCTGTTGTGCTGTTGGCTGTGAGACCTGAATCGAGAATGCCTCTGTTCCCCCAGCATTTATCACGCACCCAGCAAAGCTGTTAGTTGCCTTCCCCTTCCTGGCTCGTTCCCTCATGACTTTGCCAAGAGGAGATATTTGGATCTGAAGATATCAAACTATTTCAGGCAGAGATCTTTTTCCAGGTTCCTGTTTTAGAAGCCGGGATCAGAAAAGCATAGCCTCTCCTGTTGTTGTGAGGCTGAGTCGATGCCAGTACCCTGCCAGCACAGCTCCGGAAGTGCTCCACGGTGTCAGCTTTGTGGCTGGTTATAAATAGTTCTCCTCTGTGTGGGTGATGCCTCCTTGACTGGTGCTGTGTGTGCCTGTGTGGTCAAGGCTGAACTGACTCACCCTGAATGACAGGCCTGGGTAGTGACACCCGAGGCAGCCGGGCAGGAGCAGCTGGGTGCCTTCAGAAATGCAAGGGACGGGACAGCTCAGGTGTTCTTGTAGCAGGTGCCTTTGGCCTTGGCTAGGCCCAAAGTAGGAGAGAAGGTATGCCTGTGGCTGTCAAGTCACAGGAGCGTGGGATGCCCCTACATTTTTCCTAGACAAGGGAGCAAAGATGCTGGAAGGGTGTGCTGTGCTTCTTTCATGGAGGCTGGCCATCTATGAAGCCTCAGATGAGTAGCAGCTGGAGAGACACCTCTCATTCTTGTGGGGCAAATGAACTGGCAGGGATCCCAGAGCCTGCTCTGGCCAAATCAGACAAGATAAGCTTTCTCCGCAGGAAGTAGAGGAGATGGGTGAGACTCAAACCCAGCTTGAGTATTCTATAAAAAATTCTACAATTGTGCATACGTAGTTACGGACCTGGGGCTGGGAGCTGAGACAGGCAGACAGCCCAGTGAATGTCTAGGGGCCACAGAGGAAAGCTTGTGGAGGAGGCCGTATGTCAATCAGACTTTTAGGTGGAGATAAGGGAAAAACTAACATCTCACTTCCCCATCTCCCCCTTATCCTTGACATCACCGACCGACTCCCTCACATTCTGAAACCACTTTCACTGAGGTCATCGCTGACCTTCTTGTGGCAAACCCAAAGCCTCCCTTTTAACGAAGGGAATGTCCACTTGATACGTAGTTCATTATTCTCTTGACTTCTGGTTCTTCTCCTGACCCTCTTGGTATCTTGTTCCCATTTCCACTGTGACTTTTCCTGTCCCAGCCACTTACTTACCTTCCATCTTTCCATCTTTTCATCTTTATGATGGAAAGAGACTTTAATGAAAGTAATGTTTATAAAAGTGCAGATGTCCCCAGGAAAACACAGCACACAGAATCAACTAAGCAGGGCTCTGAGGGAATCAAGAGACTGAAGCGGCAATCACAGAGCCTGCTTGGGTCTGCTCTAAGTCCTCTGCATATATGCTGTGGTTGTTTGGCTTAGGGTTTCTGTGGGACTCCTCACAGTGGGAGTGGGAGTGTGTATGACTCTTTTGCCTGCTCTTGTGACCCTTTTCCTCCTAATGGATTGCCTCGCGCCCAGCCTTGATAGATTTTGTGCCTAGCCTTATTGTATCTTGTTACACGTCTTTTGTTGATATCCTGAATGACCTGCTCTTTTTCTGAAGGGAAACGGAGGAACAGTAGATCTGGGGGAAAAGGGAGGTGGCAGGGACTGAGAGGGATGGAGGGAGAAGAGGCTCCAGTTGGGAAGTATTGTATGAGAGGAGAATAAATGAAAAGAAAAAACAACCCACAAGCAGTTTTGAAAATTAACTTTAAAATATAAGCCATATTTAAAGATACTATTTCAAAGCACTTATATAAGCACTTACATATATGAAAGTTATATGGTTGCTCCTACATACTACATATAATCATTGGCTTACTTAGTTCAGATGCAATATTGAGGGCTGGGGGACAGTGAAGTCTTGACCAGGAATTGTGAGGATATGAGTTTGAATCCCCAGAACCCATGAAGAAAAAAAAATGTGAAGTCCATAAGGTGGGACTAACATCAGGGAGCCGTAACTAGCCTTGGGCCTGAAGACCAACTGTTTGCTAGAATACAGAGATTTGAGGTTAGGGAAGGTAGCTTGGTGGTAGAATGTTCCCCTAGCACATTCAAGGCCCCAGGTTCAACCCCCAGCACCATGGAAACAAAACAAAGGAACAAACAAATGAACCCAAACAAACAAACAAACAAACAAACAAACAAAAACTCCTAGACAGTGAAGCTGTGAGGAGCTTTGAGCCTTTGGCAGGTGATCAAAATCACCCAGGAGGTAAGATACTTCCTTGTTTTCCTTCCATCCATCCCTGGTGTGGTTCCCTACAGCAACTTGTTGCCTCCTGGCCAGAGTCCTCCTCCTTTGATTCACGTCCTTTCAATGTCCTTCAAATTGCTGTCTTTCCTGGCTACCTGAGTACCTTTGACCCGCCTGCACATCCCTGTCTTCCAGGCACCACCAACTCAAACAGTCCACAGGCCATCTTGCCTTTCCCCAGGTTGTCCATTTCTTTCTTCCTTTCTATCATGACTGGCTTGCCTTTTCACTGTCAATGATGACCAAGCATCCCCCAACCTCTTCCAGCAATATTTTTACCTCTTTTCTCTGCTGGTAGAGGACATATCAGGGTTCTTTCTCGAAAGTGTCTCTAATCCCACCCTACCCCTTCTAGCAGTTTTCCTATTCAGCCCATGACATTCTAGATGATGATATAAGTCCTCGGTCTGTTGCCATCTCTGGTCACCTCCTCCTCTGTTCTCCTTGGCACCAGTGCACCGTTTGCTACAGTTGGGCCGGCCATCCGTGGATCTCTCAGGGGCCTACAGGTTCATGCTCTGGTGCCTTCTCACAGACTGGAACATCCTTCATTTACATCCCACAGCAAAGGCTCCTGCCCTTCCTTAGCCAACTGTACTCCTCCCTTCCGGAAAGCACGGCCACATCCCACGCTCAGCAGGGACTACCCAGAGTCCAGGATCATCATCTCCTCCTTTCTTTAGTTTTCTGTGCCAGTTCTCTCATGGCTCCCTGCATCTGGGTCCCAGCACTGACTTGGAGCTTGTTGAGAGCAAGGGCAAGTGAAGAAGGACAGGCAGAGGCTCCCCACTCTAAGGACAAAGGTGACATGGCATCATCCCTCCGTCCCTCAGTTGAGTTTTCAGTTTCTCTGAGATTTGATCTTCCTCCTCTTTCAACCTCAGCTCCCTTGGTCCAGCCTCCTACTTCCGATTCTAGCAGCACTCATCTGTCCTGGCTCAGACACATCACACCCTTTCAAACCCCAGTCATTCTGTGCCTATGTCCCATCCCTCCCTCTGCTGCTCTACTTCAATGGGGAGCGCCTCCTTGCCCTTCAAGACCTGTGTTTGCCAGGGAAGAGGCCAGTCCCCATGGATCCTTAGGAAAACTTGTCACCTTATGACGGATGTATTGTAGGATGGAGCGTGTGTGACTCAGTTAACAAATGTCTACATACAATGTTATATATTCTGGAGACTATTCTATATGCTTCATATAGATCAACTAATTTCATTTATTGTGGGAGCCCACAGAAGTCGATCCGTTCCACCTTGACTAATGGTCAGAGAGTTCAGGCCCAGTCTTGCTCCTTCAAGGCTATTGACAGATTTAATTTGAGGTGTGGTTACTAACAGGACGTCTTGACCTAGGGTGTGGTTGTTGGTGTTTTGGGTATTAAGATGGTAATCCCTTTGTTTGTTCCTTTACTCATGATAAAAAAAAAATCTTTTGCTTTCTTCACCTCTTGTGGATTGGGATATTTAAAGATCATAAGAAATAAATGTGGGCACGTTCAGTATTCACTGGGTTGCCCTCCTGGTACTATCCTGTATCTCTGTATCTCTTTTGTATCTCTGTTGATTCTGCTTGACATTTCTAATCCACATGCCTTTACCCTGGAACGTAGGAACCTGTCGAGGTTGGCCCCCAACAATTTATGTAATAATGCTATAAAGAGAAAGCTGTTATTGTCCCTATCTTATGGGTTATAAACCTGAAGCACAGCATATTACTAACTTTTCTTGTCACTATGACCAATTGCCCTAGAAGAAGAACCTTAAGGGATGGAGGGTTCCTTATGGTGGGGGAGCATGGTGATGGGAGAAGCCCCAAGGTGTCTGCCGACGTCTCTGGGTACCAGGAAGCAGAGATAGGGCAGGAAGTGGAGGTAGGCTATAAAGAGAGACACGTTTCCTCCAGCTAGGTCACACCTCCCCAAAGTTCTCTAACCTCCTGAAATAGAGCCACCAACTAAGGACCAGTTGTATAAACATGTGTTCCCAGAGGATCATTTGTCACCCAAACCCTAACATATGCAGAAGTTAATGAAACTGTCCAAAGTCACATGACTAGAAAGTTCTCCAGACGGGATTTGAACCCAAGTAATCTGGTCTTGCTATTAATTGGAGCCTGATACTGGGGCATAGGCAGAGGGTTTTGATTACCTCACTGAGGAGGGCGACCTTGACGTTGCAGACGTGATGAACTGTGGAGAGGAGAAGCTGTGGGGTTGGGGGTGGGGTGGGGACTATTCCCCGGCTCCGTGTAGTAGAGTAGTGGTTTCCTCATTTGCCAGTTTTGAGACTGGAAGAAGGATAATCAAATCAGTGGCTTGGTATTTCCCTCCCTTTCCTGGAAGTGCCCAGGCTGAGCTTGGGTGAAGAGAAGTTTTCAGAAGCTCTGTGGGTGGCTAGGAGCATCTGGCATGGGGGTTGCTAAGCAACGCCAGAGGCCTGAGCTCTGGCAGAGTCTGAGAACTGGTCCAGCCTTCCTAAGACATGGCTTCCTGAAGATAGCCGCATCCGGGGCCTTCCAGTCTTCTCCCATGGTTCAGCCTTGGGTTGTAGTGTGTGTGTGTGTGTGTGTACACTTAGAATATGAAAGACAGAATTTGCTAAGGGCTCTGTGGGTCAAAAGAAGACCTGCTACTGGACATTTTGACTTGGTATTTTGAATATTCCCAACCTGTCCTTTAATGAGGCTAATCCAGGGTGTGCATGACTTGGGGAACCGAAGGAAGGAAGCTGATATGTGCTATAGACAGGATTCAGATATTTTAAATCATATACTGAAGTCAGAATCTCCATGACCTTAAATGTGTCTGTACTGGGGATAAGGCCCAACAAGAAGTACCTACTGTTTACTTGACATCATTGGGGTTGTAACGCTTATGGAGGTCATTGGGTGGATATTAATCCAACAATTAGGGTCTTCATCAAAAGGGGAACTCAACTCAGACTCCATATAGGAGGACCATATGAAAACACAGGAAGAAGACAGCCGTCAAGCAGCCAAGGAGAGTCACCTTGGGACACACCAAGCCTGCTGACACTTAAGTCTCGGACTTCAGCCTCCAGAATCACATGCACATAAATCTCAGTTGCTTAAGTCATCTGATGCAGCACCTGCTTCAGTGAGCTCCAGAAAAACCATTGGAAGGTGACACTGTGGCCTTCTCATTTGCTGTGCCCCACGGTCATGGTACTTCAGTACCCAGAGGGTCTGCCTAAGCAAACAGGAAGGGAATTCTGGCTAGAGAGGGACTGAGTGTAGGTGACACTGGGCATGGGGCCTGATGGGTTGCCACTGCTAGACTGTCAGGCCCTGCCCTCAGGGAGCTCCTAATCCCATGGGGAGACAAGTACGCAGTGAGGTAAGTACCTATGAGTCACTCTGAATTGAAACACGTGTATGAGACAGGAGAGGTGAAAGTCTGCGGTCCAGGATGATGTCACAGTGGACTGCTTTGAAGGTTCAACCTGGGGGCTGTGCATAGAAAGTGTGAGGACCTGAGTTCAAATCCCCAGAACTCTTGTAAAAAGTCAGGCATGGGCATGCATGCCTGTAATGCCAGGGACTAAAAGGGAGAACAATATAGATACTTAATTCCTTGTCTGGCTTCTGTGTGTACCTACACAAGTACACACACTTATAAACTCAGGTGTAGGTGGACTTTCTGTGTCCCACCAGTCAGCTCTGTCCTACCAGCTGGCTCCCCAATAACTGCACAGAGGCTTATAATTAATTGCAAATGCTCGGCTGATAGCTTAGGCTTGTTATTAACTAGCTCTTTCAACTTAAATGATTTCTTATCTACACTCTACCATGTGGTGATACCATCTTCAAGCACAGCATCTTCATCTCCTGCTTCCTTTGTATCTGACCGGTGACTCTATCCTCCTCCTTCCCCACACTCTCTCTCTTTTTGTCCCTAAATCCTGCCTGACCTATACCTGCCTAGCTTTGGCCAGTCTTTAATAACAACGAGAGCAACATATCTTCAGAGGGTAGAGATGGCTTATTTCACAGCACTCAGGTGAATGCACCTACCCCCTAACATGTAGCCCATACCATGTACATAAATGTGAGTACATGTGTGTGTAAAACATATATACACACACCAGAGACATACAGGGTCAGCCTGGACCCAGCAACCAGAGAATACAGGGAAAGGCATCCCAGAGGAGACACACACATGAACAAATGCTCAGAGGCCCACGTGATTACTAGGGGTGGTGGGTTATGATGCTGGAGACCAGGGCTTGGAGCCAGATCAAACAGGCCACCACACATAGGCTGGATTAGGGAACCTCAGAAGGAACATTGTTCATCAGACTGGGGCAGCATTGCCATGGGCTAGTTGGGGACCCTAGGCAGGTCACTTAGTTTTCTGGGATGTCAACATTCTTTGCTGCAAGCTAGCAATGATCATAATACTTTCTTCTTAGGGTTGCTATGAAGATTAGTTACATAAAAACTTACAGTGTGCTTTGCCCTATGGTCTAGCCTTGAAAAGACCTGTTCTTGCTTGACTCAGATTTCTCACCTGCTTTCCCTCAATGTGGTTAAAATACTAACTTCATCAACTTCTCTTACTAGGCATGGAACGGAGTCAGGTCAGTGGAGAAAGCCACTTGTCACCCACTGGAACGAGAACTGAGAGTCTAGAGGCTCCTGGAAACGCACGAGAACTTCCCAGAAAACATTTGGTGCAGGGTTCCGGGATGCTTGGCTCTTAACACAGTCCCCTCTGGGGCTCTATAGGTTGGTCGCACATGGACCAGGGGAGGAACCAAAAAGGGGACCTGAAAGAATGATGCATTTTCTCAGGAAGAGCCTCAGGAGATGGCCAGGCAAAGGGATGCTATTTCTGGCTCCCATGAGAAAGGTTGCAGTAGAGGTCACCTGTCTTGTGGATGCTGCATGCCAGCTGATGGAATGTACTTGCCTTGAATTAAAATCCCCACTCACATTTTTTTGACCTGCATGGTTTTTGATAAGGTTAAAAAATATAGACAGTGACCATCCTTTCACAAGTCAAGATTTCTTGCCCAAACCCCATGTGCCCTTTGTACATTTCCCCCACTTCCCTGACCTCATCGTCTGTCTGATGTTTCTATGCCATGCCTCAGCTTAAATGCCACTCCTCTCGGACCCAGAGTTAGATGCCACTTTGGTCTTCCCACAGCAAACCGGCCCGCATCTGCTGTCTGTCTCCTGGGTATACTTGTTGAGGGTCGGGCTGCTGTCCAGACTGCCAGCTCTGACAAGAAGGGCCACAATAGCCTTTCGTGACTGTGCTGAGTATCTGGTCCAGGCAGAGGGGAACTCAGCAATACTTGAGAACGAAGTTAAAAGTACAAGCTGATGATTGTCACCCTCAGGCTTATAAACTGTCCTCAGACGGCGGTCCTTGCCACCTAATGTTTCTTCTTCTTCCTCTTCTTTTGGGTTTTTGAGACAGGGTGTCTTTGTGTAGCTCTGGCTGTCCTGGAAGTTGCTTTGTAGACCAGGCTGGCCTCAAACTCACAGTGACCCCCCTGCCTCTGTCTCCTGAGTACTAGATTTAAAGGCCTCTGCTGCCAGAGACCAGCATTAGTGGGGGTGGGAGGATGGGGCGGTGTTCAGGTCCCAAAGAGGATATGTGTGTCCCTGAAAGGAGAGAAGGAGACGGACACAGTCTGAATTGGGATCGCTGCCAAGGCGTTTACTGAGAAAAAGAATACCTTTCATATTCTATAGTTGCATATCTGATTAAATGGTGGAAAGGAGGCATGTGAGCTGGGGTGCAGCTTGAGATTGGGGTTGAGGAAGCCAGCATGGACCTTGACAATGGGCACCAGTCACATGTTAATGGAAGGGCCGCAAGTTCCTCTTGTTGGAGATTAGAATTTGTCTCTCTTTACAGAAAGTCAGAAATTTCTTCAAGCCCCTGAGAGAATGGGGACTTTCCCAAATGCCTGACCTTGGGGAAAAGGCTTTCTTAGGGAATCAGACATTCCATTAAAGAATATTGCAGGTTCTGGTATGACTTAGTTTATCCAAATAGTTAAGACGTAAAAGTGAGCAAAGATGAAACTCAACAAATATTACTGTGAACCTCAGTAGACTTTAAGAGTTTATAAATATTGATTATAAAATGTACCTTGTTTATCAAACATATGCTACTCATCTAAATTTCCCAGCAGCTTGGTGTTAATGTGTTTGGGAACAGGTGGCGTTATCACACTGTAACGGTGTGGGGATGGTTTTTTTTCCAAAGCATTATTTTGTTTAGAGAGGCTGCCATTGTATACATTTTCATCCTTCAAAGCCCGCACAAAACTTCCCCAAAGGAAAGGCATAATAGCGAGACTCATTATAAAAGCAAGAGGTGCTGGAGAATTGTGACCCACAAAGTCAAAATGCTGGAACTTTGCCAAGCAGTAATGGTCACCAGGGGTGGTCCATGCCACTCCGTCACCCCCGCTGGGCTTGATGGCCTTTCTTAAGACAAATCTTTTTTAAGTTAAATGTTGAAAATGACTTAGTTTTTTGTAGGAACTTGTGGTGCATTTATGGGTCTAAAATGACCCAAATCATGCAAATGACCTTGTATTCTTGTTATTACAGAATAGAGATTGATGACATGAATTTTTAAGCCAAACTGGTTTGGATTTCAGTTCCACAAGCAGAGGCTGTGTGACTCTGGGAAAATGATGGGACTCTTCCGTACCTCAGTTTCCTCATTTGTAAGACAGAGGTATTATTAAACCTGATGGGTTCTCTGTGATGATGAAAATGGTCAGCCTCACAGATTGAAAGTCAAACATCTCCCATAGATTCACGGGTTGGAATAGAAAGGTGGTCCCCAGGTGGGGGAACCCTGCATTAGGAGGCTGTAGAATGTTGGAGACATGGAGCCCAGCCAGATGGGGTAAGGGCTTATGGGTTATGCCAAGAACCCACTCTGTACCGAACTCTGATGCTGTACCATCGTAAGCAGCTGTCTTGTACTCCCACTGCCTCCGCCTTCCCCAACATGATGGACTGCATCTCCTGGACCATGAGCCAGAATTGATCCCTCCTCCTTTACGTTGCCTCTGTCAAGTGCTCTATAAAAGCAGATTGCATTTGTAAAGGACTTCCTTACAATGGCCCTCAAACACATGCATATACCACATAAAATTTGCTAAAATAAATAGCCAGTCCTATAAACAGAACTGTCACCCCTTAGTTAGCGCCGTTCTGAAGAAAACTGTTGGCCTGGTCCTGGCACAAGGCAAAAGCCTCTTTTCAGTATGTGCCTGCCCTCTGGTTGTACACTCTTTTACCTTTTATGGTGTGTTGTCTTGGATAGTCTTGCCTTTTTTTTTTTAATCATTTGATTATACTTCCTTTCTTGTCTGCTAAATTAAGGCCACTTTATACTGTAGTGAAAGTAATGGAAGAGACCTAAGGGGTGTCCTTCTGAAAGTGACTCTCCTAATGTGACATCTCCTGATAACGTCGGGGGATCTAGGATCATGTTGGTGTTCCGCTTGCCCATGGTTTGACCTTGGTTGGCCTGGTTTCCAATGTTGGGACACAGAGGTAGGAGTAGGTGGGTCTGACCACAACTAAGCACTGTGTGGCGAGGGCAGGATGTCCCGTGGACATTAAGAATGAGTAGTTTACAGTAAAAACAACCAGAGTCCTGGCCTGCCCATTGCCACTCCAAGGCCAAGGAGCCCTCAGATGCCACCTGATCTGGCCTCAAAGGAGACCTGTGGTTTTGGAGTATGGGTGGCTGCAGAGCTGGGCATGGGATCTAGGGAAGGAGGTTGCCTCGGAGACCATAAGTGATGATCCTGTTTGAAATCGTATGCAATCATAGAAAGAAAAAACAAAGTGGTGGTAGGGGAGAGAAAGAACAACAAATTGCTTAGAAATTCAGGGGCAACCTCCTTTGGCAGTCCTTTTCTCTCAAGAAAAGGCAGCCGGAGCGAGTGAAGCAAACAGAAAAGCAGGGCCCAGCTGACCCGGAGGGTTGGTTAAAGAATGAGTAGATCATTACAGAAACAAGTCGGCCTCTCGGTCAGGCAACATTTTTGGGAGAGGCTCTCCTGAGGGGCCTGGCTCTGTCCTGTCCTGCAGGTCCTTTGCTGTGGGCACTGCAGGTGACTCAGCTGTTCCTCCTGATGACCCTGGGCGGGAGGGATGACGATTTGATCCATTTGATGGAAAGGGGAAGCTTCCCCCAAGCCTTAGGAAGGTCACCTTACTTGTCCAAGGCCAGGAAGAGAGGAAATGGTCGTGGTTGGTGATGCAAGGGATGTGGCAGGGTCATGGGGCTCTGCTTTGCCAATTGGCCAGGAGGGTCAGACAGGAAGAAGGAAGAAGGCATAGCTGACCTTCATTTTGGGGCACAGCCGCTGGGAACTGAATATAATATTCTTGTCCCCTTACTGGCTGAGTCTCCCTGAGTGGTAGCAAACAGAAGAAAAGAACACGACACAGATGGAATCCCAGATCCCCAGTTTGCTAACCAAACACTGCGGGGCCAGTTCCTGACTACTTCTGAACCTTGACTTCCCAATCCATAAAATGGAGAGATTGTTGCCAGTCCTATCTTTTGCAGCCTTTATGGACATGTGTATCACAGCTCTTAATACAGCATCTTTCCTCATCAGCTCTTTCTTTTGGCATTTTATATTCATGTTGTGAGGGGATTATCTATTTCTGCCCCCATTTTACCGATTATGACCCGAGGCATGGGAAGTTATTTGCCCCAGATTCAGGGAAACAGACCAGAGTTGTAGCCTAGGACTTCGGGTGCCAAACCTGCGTGGCTCCTGGCTGTGCGGTGCTGGTTCTCTCTGCTGGCTTTTCCTCCACGGTTGACCAGCTGTGTTGTTACAGTAGCGGAAGTGCCAGACTCAGGGTGAGAGGATCTGACTCCCCAGGCTTCCCTTTGGGTTCCTTCCTTACACTGCTATGGGTCTCCGCCCTCCTCCCTAGGCACTCAGAGTTCCTCTGTACCTGCTCTGCCCAACCTGCTTATCTTACTGATGATGCCAATGCCTCTCCAGGGTTTAGAGTACACGAGTCATCCCGCAGCCCTGCTGTGGACTTGTTGCTGAAGCCCCGTCTGAATCCACAACCGTGGGATGAATAGCAGTTCCCATCTATGCAGTTATACTGATCCCACAGAGGCTTGTTGAGTGTTGGCCCAAGAGTCTACACTGTGCTGGCTGAGAATGTTGCCCTGAGTCCAGTGGAGTTTGGAACCTGAGAGGGAAGAAGAAGCGCAATCTTGGGTTCATTGTAATGAGTGCTATAAACGAGATCTTATCAAAGGAAATGAGTCAAGTTTGGGGAGAGCGAGAAGTAAGGAAAACTGACTCCAACTTGGGAGTTAGAAAAGACTTACTCAAGAAAGGGATGCGTAAACTGTGATCTGGAAGCCAGTTATCAAAGTGAAGGGAAGGGTTGAGCAGAGGGAACAGTGGTACAAAGGCTTGGGTGTAGGAGAAGCCTTTCTAGGTAGGTGGGAAGAATGAGGGGATGATGTACAAGAAAGGGAAGGATGGGCAGGCAGGAGTTGGTACAAGGTCCTCTGTGCTCATTAAAGGTTAAAGATGCATTGAAGGGAAATGGGAGCCCCTGGGGAGTTTTAATTTGGAGATGGTATGGAAGTTCATATAATTGTGGTTGGATTTTTAAGGCCTCTTGGAGGTTAAGAAGAGACTGACTCTAAGAATACAAAAGTGGTTGTAGATAGATTAGTCAGAAGGCTTTGGATGTGGACGAGAGTGGACCACGTTTTGGAGCAAGGTAGAGGTGGTGCTGATGGAGACAGATGGATTGTAGACTCCATATACCATGTGTACCACAAATACTCTGGAGATACAAACATGGATGAGACTTAGAGGCCCTTCTTCAGGGTGTTTCCTGCCTAAAAGGAGGGAGACACTGGTATTATACACATGTGTACGGCGGTGACCACAGCGTGTGATAGAAAATAAGAAACGGCCAGTGCTGTAGACTGCACTATGTCCATACCTTCTGCAATGGGACGTCTGGCTCTTCCTACCAAGACATGGAAACTGTCTCTCTCACTCCTTGACTCGGACTGATTTTGCCATGTGCTTTTGTCAAATGTGGTAGAAGTGAGAATGGAACAGTTTGGTGTTAGGGCCTTCACTGTCCTTGCTTCTCCCCTACCTAGAAAGCTTTCGGTTTCTAGAACAAATGTAAGTAGCCACCTTGATGATGAAAGGCCCAGACTCAATCATCCGTCCCTTTGACCAATAGCAAGATAATTGCCAGCTATGTAAATGAAACCTTAGATCTGTCAACCCTGGGGACTCGACCAGGTAGGTGCAGGGATGTGCGGCATTTCAACCGTACTCAGTAGAGTCTGTGCCAGGATCAACAGAGGGTTTAGCGAGCTTATAGACTCAGGACCATGAGCACTGCTCATTGTTTGCAGTGGCAATGGGTAGAGTGTGGCCTGTGAGCATGACAAATATCTTCTTTCTTAAACTAGAGTTGTGCCCATTTATTCCCACATTGTCTCTAGTTGCCTTTGGGTTTCATAGGCAGAGCTGGGTAGCTGCACAAGACAGGCCCAGTCCAAAATATTTACTCTCTGGCTCTTTAAGGAAATGTTTGTTGGCTCCTGGCTTAAAGCAGACGAGTTTTGGAGTGACTCGTTACGCAGCCCTGACTGACCGATGCACAAGGCGTATAAGAAGGGATCCCAGGAAGGCACGAAGGAAGGGCGGGTGAGCTCTGTACTGATCTGCTATGCAGTGGTTGGGAACGACTCAGGAGAGGAAGTGATGTTGTCCTGAGCCAGGAGTAAATTTGGCCTCAGAGGCAAATGATGAAGAAACCAAGGGTCAGGACGATGTCGATCAGGCCCAAGTCATGTGGCAGGGGTTTCCTGGTTCCTGTTTAATGGCACCCCCTGCCCTCTTCCCTCCAGCAGGCACTGTGAATCTTTTGGTGAAGAGAGGGGTTTTGCGTCGCAGTCCTTTTGCCTCCCAGATGTGTGGTCTGGGGCAACTTACATAGTTTCTCTCTTCCTTAATTTCTTAATCCATAGAGTGGTGGTGATGGCGATAAGACCAATCCCATAGACTTGTTGTGATATTAGGCGAGATCACCGGCTGAGGCTCTGTACTATTTTTATAGTTATGTATAGCATCTGGAAAAGCTTGCCATAGGGCTGTTTATTGAACCAGGTATGTTTTTCTCTGATGAATTTCTAGGGAGAGGAATGGTGCGGGGCATTGGACATGTGTACTCAAGGGCCCTGATTTCCCCCAAATTATAGAATGCTGGGACTCCCACCACCAGTCTCTTCTTGGGGCACCCAATGCTGTCTTTTCTAAGCCACCACCTGCAGTTCCTTAAATGTCTGTGACTGACAGATCCAGTCACTTAGAACTTACCTCGAGGTCTCATTTCTGTGGGCGGGACCTGAGAACGTTCACATGCTCACTTAGGCGAGGAGAACAAAGGAAGGGTGTGGAGCCAGGTTGCAGAGAATGCTTCCCTGGGCACTCACCTTGCCATGTCCTGCACTGGACCATGGGACCTGGAGAGGACCCAGTGCCAGCCTCTATGTTTTTTCAGAACAGAGTCCACTCTGAGAGGTGGACTGGTCAACAAATGTTTCTTCATCTCAAGGTAATAAGAGTGGAGGTGGGGAGCATGAGGCACCTCGGGGTCACAGTGTAGCTTGGGGCTTTGCGGGCACTCATGCTGGATAGGAGCTGCAACTTGGCATGAGTAGGAAATTACAGAGGGAAAAGGTGAACATGGGCAGAGGTAGGGATGACACAGCTCAGCTTGTGCAAGGCATGATGGGAACACAGTGGTGCTGAGCAGGGAATTACCCTGAAGGATGAGAAGGGACCAGCAGGGAGCGGGAGTTTGACCCATCATTATTGAAAGGACAGAAGACAGAGGGCCTGGAAGACGAAGTAGAAGTAGGATGTAAGGTTGAGTGACCTCTCCAGGGTCACCTTAACAGATGGTGTTTTCTCCTTTGGTCCCCAGGCTGTGGTATAAAGAAGTTTCTGGCATTGTGGTTATTCCAGTTAACTTCTGGGGGTTGATACAGTATCACCATGGGTTGATGTTATATTTCTTCCTCACCTCAATGAATTTTACTATGTTGTTTTATAACATCTAATGGACTCTTAAAGGGTTTGTAAACCTCACTGAGTAGGGGTCGGGGAGAGGAAGAGGAGATGAAGGGATTCAACTTTCTGCTGCATGGATTCAAGAAGTTAACAGTTGGGGTTTGGGGACAGTCTTCAAGGCTCACAAGAGTTGTTTGGCAAGTATTTGGAAATCCTTTCTGCTTTTCCAAATGAATGAAGAAGTTTAAACACAAACCTGGAAGTGGATATTGAAAAAAAAAAGTCCAATCATCACTTTAGGAGCTGAGATGTCTAAGTGTCATCAATAGAAGAGAATTTCTCAATGAGGAACTGGCCAACAAGGGGACAAAATACCCTGAGAGTACTTCCTGTGAGAAGTCAAATGGTAGGCAAACAAGGGTTGCACCATCAAGCCTGTGTTCTTTCTCGGTTCATTCTCTGAGCATGTAATAGATTGGATTCTTCAAGACTCCCCCCCCCCATTCTCTTGACCTAGACCACCAGTTCCCCGTGCTGTAACCACAGAAAAGGAAACCCCCAGACTGTCAGTTGGTACCTGGCTGTGATGGCACACCAAGAAGGCCTTTGGCTGAAATTCCTTTGAACCTGGGAGCAAAATGAACCTTTCTTCCCTGACGCGGTTTCTGTCAGGCATGTCAACACAGGGATGATAGCAATAAATAACAGCTTGTGCCTGTGTTAAGTGTGAGCAGTAGAGAACATGTGATAGTTTGTCTGTGTGAGTAGACGTGTGTGCATGCTTGTGAGAAATGAGTGTGTGTGGTGCATGTATGAATGTGTGTCTCTGTGTGTGTTCATTGGGAGTGTGTGATCTGTGTGCACATGAGTACGTGTGCAGGAACAAGGAGGGAGCCACACACACCCTAGTTTCCCCAGAGGTAGGCATCCACCGCATTGTCTTCTTGTGGACTTGTGGGGTCCTATCATATTAGCCCATTTTCCTCCTTTGAGCTCTAGATGGGATGTGTATGTTGTCTGGATCTCAGCTCTTAATTTCCCAATCCTCATTAGTCTCCCAGTGCCCAGCAGGCCTGGGCTCAGAGCTTCACGTGGTGGTGAAGGCTGTGGCTCTTGAGTTAAGCTTCTCTGGGGAGCCCTTGCTTTTCCTCCCCTGCTGTGTTACCCGTGACAGCAGTTTACGGTTCTCAGCCCCCGGTTTCCATTTCTGTAAAAAAGGGTTTTAATCCCTAGCCCACAGGACTGAGAAGGGCTTAAATGCAGCTCAGCATGAGGGGCAGCTGCACAGAAGACCCTGCATGTTGAATGCACAGGGCACCGACATGCTGAGACTGTGTTGGCATGTTTCAGTAATCACAGGACAGTCCCTGCCCTCAGGTTTCTCACACTCAGAAGAGGCAGTCCAGACCAAAAAAAAAAAAAAAAAAAAAAAAAATGACTCATGGGTGTTTAGGAAACACAGGAAGGAGGCTCCTAATTGACTTTCAGATGCGTGGGTGTGTGGCTTGCTTGCGAGTGTATGTTTGAGAGTGAGGGTGTCAGCATGTGTGTGTGGGTGTGCAAGTGTATAAAAAAGTGTGGAAGAAAGTTGACTGTGTATGTAACAGTATGTGTGACTGTGTCAGAGTATGTGTGATTGTGAACGTTTGTGTGTGTGTAAATTGAGAACGCATGTCTATGTGAAGTGTGTGTTATGGTTTGAATGGGAAGGAATTCCATGGAACTCATGCATTGAATTATGATCCTCCCTGGTGAGGCTGTTTTGGGAGGCGGTGGGACCTTTGGGACACTGGGCACAGCTGGCAGAAGAATGCCAGTATCCTTTGAAGAGCATCTCTGCTTCTCATTCTGCCTGTCTGCCCTGTGAAGAGCTCTGCTAGTCTGCCTCAGAGCTGCCCTGCCACGTCTGTGCCCCTGTGACGGACTGAAATCCCTCTGAGACCGTGAGCCAACACAAATCATAATGCCTTTAATTTGTTTCTGTCAGGCATTTTGGGAGAGATGAGAAAACAAATACAGGGTGTTCGTGTGTAAATGTGTCTGCATATGGTAGAGTGTCTGTGAGTGCTTGCGCATATATGTGCTTGTAAGATGTGTGTGTATACACGTATGCACATGCTCATGTGATAGAGAGTGTACATAGCTACATGTATGTGTGTGTGTGTTCTGACTTCTGCCACATCCTTCTGATGTTCCTGTTGCCTTTCTCCTTCTGTCTACTGCCACAGTCATGAGCTTCTTCTACAAGGGACAAGTTCTCATCTTTTCGCATAAAGTCAGCTACTGCAGCAGCCTCTGAAAATGCTGCTCTGGGCTCCTGTGCCTCCTCCTGCTCTGGAGCGGGGCGTACAGTGCACATAACTTTTGGTGCTGTCTGCTCGCTCCCGGAGGAGGAGGGGGAAGTTCTGTCTTTCTAGCTGTGTCCTCCAGGGGCCCAGAGGCAGCTGTCAGCAACCCCTGAAGTTCCTTCTTCCTCTGAACAGCTCAGCCCCACCACCTCCCCGCAGTGCTCAGCTGGGTGACCCCTGAACTCCCTCACTGCACCATTGGGTACCCAGGGGAGCCAGATATCCTATGCTTTCTGCTGCACGTGTGCCGAGAGCACCTGCTCTGGGTCAGCTCTGCTACGGGCTGGCTCTGCTCTTAGCAGCCAGGCCCCAGCAGTGAAGAAGGCAGGAAATAGGCTTTTCCTGGGTGGGTGGAGGGTGGGGTGGGGAGGGGACACCATAAGCAGAGGTACCAGATCCTCATTGGTCAGAGGGTGCATATTTAGATGGGAAATGAAATAGGATAAAGAGATTAATATTGGTAGGGTGGACTGGAGGATGGTGCCCAGCATGTAGTTCAGTTGATAGAGTGTTTGCCTGGCATTTGGGAAGCCCCAGTTCAATCTCTAGCCCTAGTGGTATGGGCGCACATGCATAATCCCAGCAAATGGGAAGCAGAGGCAGGAGGATCAGAAATTCAAGATCATCCTTGGCTATGTTGTAAGTTCACGACCAGGCTGGGCTACATAATACCCTTCTTTAAAAAGAAGAAGAAGAAGAAGAAGAAGAGGAGGAGGAGGAGGAGGAGGAGGAGGAGGAGGAGGAGGAGGAGAAGGAGAAGGAGAAGGAGAAGGAGAAGGAGAAGGAGAAGGAGAAGAAGAAGAAGAAGAAGAAGAAGAAGAAGAAGAAGAAGAAGAAGAAGAAGAAGAAGAAGAAGAAGAAGAAAACAAAATTTAGAGAAAAGATTGGTCACACGAGTTATTTCAAGAAGGTGGCTTGGAGGAGGATATGTGGAAAAGGTGATATCAGACTTGGGGTTGGGAACATGGAGAGACAACCGCCCTGTGACGTACAGCTGAGGGCTCCAGGATGAGGGGCAGCCAGGGCAAGGTTCTGCGGTATGTGTGTGCATCCCAGAAATAACCAGAGGGGAGAGGGTGACAAGGCAGGGTAGGGTTGGGCCTCGGAGAGGGGGCAAGGCAGACCCGGGATGGCTTCGAGGGCTTAGGAAAGTAACTTAGGTGACAAAAGAGACCATGGAAGAAGCAGGTAAGTGATGAAGAAGTCATCGTTACCCTGGCTGTTGGGGGAGAACCAGAGGAGGCAAGGATGGATGGGCAGGGAGTGCAGGGCAACAGAGAGGGACCCTTGCGCTTAGACCACACGAAACCCCTTCCGCTTCGACCACACCAAAGTCACACCAAAAGGTAGAGGCACAAGTCTCTCGAGGGGCCCACTGTCATTGTTCTTGTAATCCACAGCTCTGTTGTCACTGTACAAGCCCTGTGAACTCACAGGAAGTAAATATTTGGGTCTACCTTCAGCTTCTTTATGTGTACAATGGAGTTGGCAACGTCTACCTTTCGGAGTCCCAGATAAGCTTCCCTTGCTGAGACCTTCCCTGTTCTTGTTCTGTTCTAAAATTAGTAACTGTTATTCCCACCTAGGGATGAGGAGACTGAGCCTGACTTTTGCCCACTTGATTGTAAACATTCACAAGATAGCTCCACATATGGAGCTTTACCTGGGTGGATGTAATGTAACTCCAGGGCCCCAGTCTCTCGGTCCAGTAGGATGTCAGGCTCCTGCCCTTTGGAGGATGAAAGCCTACTCTTGTGGCCACCACATCTCCAGCACTCATTTTTCTCTACCCTCTATTATTCTCACCTCAGGAGGTGCAAACACAGCTCCTGGTACTCAGATCCCCACACGCCACTGTGGATATGGGTAGCAGGTAATAACAGCCACGACTGGTCTGGTATTTCCTGCAGTTGGGCCTTGTGAGGAGTGTTTGTGATTTTAGTCCTATGGGATGAAAATCAACCCTATGTGCTTTTACAGGCGAGGAAAGGGAGGTTGAGAAATGTTGAACAATTTGCCCAAGGTGAATGGCAGAACTGGGGCTCAAATCTAGGACTTGATGTCATTAAAGTCTGCGCTTTCTGTGAATCCCTGCTGCTTGTTCCAGGGTGTGGCTGGCTTGGTGAGAATCATGCATGCGCTGATTCATTAGCTATTTAATTTGCTCCATTGAGTGATGGATGAATGGCTCTGTCTTGGAACCATTGGAGAGTGGATTGGGCAAGGGCACACGGCAGCATGTCTGGAAACAGGTCTCAGAAGATGACCTTACTAGCAACATGGGCCTTTGGTGGAGGTGGTTTCAGGACGAAAGCCTTCCAAACATGCCCACACCTGAGTCCTTGGACCCTGAGAAAATATTATGTAGTAAAAAAAGCACGCTGATGAAGGCCCAGACTGATCACATGGTTTTCAAACACAGAGGTACTTCCGGGATCAACAGGGAGGATGGGCTGTATGAAAAAGACATGGTGGACCATTGCTGGTTTTGAGAACCGAGAGAAAGGAGCACAACTAGCCTCTCCCTCCCGTCTGCATCTCTCCTCTCTTCCTCTCCTCTCCCCTTCCTTCCCCTCCCCTCCCCTCTCCTCTCCTCCTCTCCTCTCCCCTGCCTTTCTCTCCTCTCCTCCCCTCTCCTCTCCTCTTCTCTTCTCTTCTCTCCTCTCCTCTCCTCTCCTCTCTGCTCTGAGACAGGATCTCACTATGAATTCCAAATAGGCCTTGAACTTGTGATCTTCCTGACTCAGTTTCTCAAATGCTGGCATACTCATGGCGTTTCCTTCCTTCTTTCCTTCCTTCCTTCCTTCCTTCCTTCCTTCCTTCCTTCCTTCCTTCCTTCCTTCCTTCCCTTTTCATGCAGTATATGTCCCCCCCGCCCCCGTGTGTGTGAGTGTGTGTCTATACACACTTGTGAGTACATACGCAGAGTTCAAGAGTATATTCAGGTCTCTTCCTTTATTGCTGTCAATCTTATTTTTCTGTGACAGGGTCTCCCACTGGTCTGGAGCTCATCATTTTGTCTAGGCTGGTTGGCTGGTCGGAACGTGTGCTGGCAAGCTGTGGCGACACTCTTTTCTAGAACAAGGTTATGATTGACAGCTGTTCATCCGGATGCTGCCGGTAAGCCTTGGAGGTGTTCAGAATGGGAAGGGCTGTCCAGAGAAGGCTGCTTAGAAGAACCGCGGCTGCAGATCCAAATGGGAGGATCGTCACCAGAGGTCATTGTGTGACTTGTAAGAGAGTGAGTCTGTCTCGAGCTTAAGTGTCAGAGTTGCCCATTTTATGCTGTGATAGACGACTCCAGATCAAGATGTGTCTCGGTGGACCAGGGTTTGGCATCAGGAAGGGCTGGCCTTGGGTGCTCATTGGGCTCCTTCCAGCGCTGCCACATCTCCCCAGTGACATGCAACTTCCTAGGGGCCTTTCCTTTGAGACACTGTAGCAAGGCTACCCTTTCCCTTACCTGACATTTGCCAGGTGACCAACCTTCTTTCTCTAAGTTTTATTTCCTTGTTAGGCAAAAAAAGACTTGGGTCTAGATCACCTCCTGGATACACTAGGTCTAGGATTCTGATGGTACATGTGATTCTAAGGAGGGATCCTCAGCTCCAAATAAAACTAAGCACTGAAGGTTAACATTACATCAAGGAGTGTTAATCTGTTCTTGCTGGATGTTCACTTAATCCCTGGAAGGGTAAATCCTGTTGAATCTGGCCCCAGGCCACTCCTCCTCAGCAGGAGTTTGGCATGGCTGGGCTTCATGCTCAGAAACGGTGATGGCAGAAGAGGTCTGGACCAATTCCCATTCTGTCAACTGTTGTTTGAAGTTATCATGGTGGGCACCAAAAGCAGGCCATCCTTTCTTCTACTCACGTCGCTTTGGTTTTCACTCCATTTCTCTTGTGGCCAGATGACTCTTATTATTTCCCCGAAATCTGGGTCTGAATTAGAAGGCCTCTCCGAGGTCCTTCATGCCTATTTCTCTATGCGAACTGGACTGAATCCAGTTGTAGTTGATAGCCATTCAACGTTTACTCTGGGCTGGGTCTGTTCCAAGAACGTCATGTGTGTTGACAATGAATTCTCAGGCCCACCCTGTCTGACAAGGTGGGTCCCTGATCATTTCCCCTTTATATCTGAGGGAAGGAAAGACTAGAGCATGGTTAGAATACCATGTCTGGGTCTCACGGACAGCGTGTGGTGCTGCTGGGATTCCAGCCCAGATCGTCTGCTACAGATACGAGGCCTGTACCTCAGAGTTGGTCTTTCTTAAGCCTCTCCAGACAGTGGCTCCATCGTACCTATACTGTTTCCAGTCTTAAAATCACATGCAGTCCATTCCTCGAGAAGCCAGGCTTAGCCATCACTCCTCAATAAGCAGATCAGAGTGGTTAAGGTAATAGCAGAGAGGAGAATGAGGAAATCTATTTGATGTGATCAGACTGGAAAGAGGGGTAGAGAGATCCACTGATTCTGCCAAGTCAGTCTTTGGGGTCCTGAAGTCAGGTTGAAGTTTAAGAAGAGGGCTGTAGTCTAAGCCATCCTGGTCAAGGGGTGGTCTTGTTCATCACTGTCTGGGGTCCTGGTGAAATCTCCTGGTTTCTCCCCCAGCTTGTCCAGGCTTTAGGCTTTCCCCTCCTCCAGTGTGAGATTCCTGGGGGAATTCCAGTTTCTGAGGGTCCATTGTTTCAATAGCCTGATAGCCAGCATGAGGAACACGAGAATATCTTTGTTCCTGACAGGCTGGTGACAACGTAAGTTTATGAAAGGGATTTAAATAAGGTCAGCAAGGAGCTGGGGAGATGACTTAGCAGACAAGGTGCTTACCGCACAAAGCACGAGGACCCCAGTTCACATCCCTAGAACCCACGGGAAAACTGGGCAAGTGTGGCGACCTCCTGCAATCCCAACACTCAGGAGGGAAGACCGGGAATTCCAGGGTGAGCTAAGAGACACGGAGATCACCAGTTCTAAGTCCAGGAACAGAACCTGCCTCTGTAACAAAGCAGAGAAATCAAAGAAGACACCTGACATCAACTTTGGGCCTCCGTATAGACACGTATACATATGTGCACATGCATTGGTACCTGAAAACACATGTTTGCCTACACACATCTAACACACACACACACACACCACACTTAAACATATTATGAAAAATAAAGCTAAACCAATTGTTTAGGTTGGATCCTTGAATAACTAAATGGCCATCAGGATATTTAAGGGCAGGGCAGGGCAGGGCAGGGCATCGTTTGACCACGAGGACTCTTTACATTTGGTGGACCACCTCAAGTTACCTACTTTGTGATAATCATTTGTAGAGGTCTCCTGGGTGGGAAGGAGTCATACCTTCAGAGTAGCTCTGGCCTTCTGGTCCTCTTCTAGTTTTACCCCAATACCGGCCCCAAAGTCTCACACCGTTGTTCCAGGTCTATATCCAATTAATGTTCAGAGGAAAAAAATACAAACCAGGTCTCTTTTTTTTTCTCGTGCTTTGATGTGTCCTTTTAAAAATTGTTTTTATTGAGCTATACATTTTTCTCCGCACCCCTCCCTTCTTCTTTTCTCCCCTTCTCCCCTCTCCCACGACCCCCATGTTCCCAATTTGCTATGAAGATCTGGTCTCTTTCTCTTTACTATGTAGATCCATTTATGTCTCTCTTAAGGTCCTCCTTCAAACCAGGTTTCTGAAAACAGCAACAGAGAAAACAAACAAACAAAAAACACACCTTTGTGGCACCCAGCTGGTGATTGAGCAGTGAGCGATTTCTAAAGTGGAGGTTTCGAGTAAAGCAAATCTCTACCACCTGATTCGTCCTTTTGAAGAGGATAGGCTTTTTAAGAGACACAGGTGGCTGTCTTCTCCTCGGGATGAGAGGAAAATGCTGGAGGAGGCAGGAAAGAGAGAGCACAGAATAGAGGGTGTGTGATAGAAGCTGTTGGTCCCCCCCCCCCCCACCACCACATAAAGTTTCACAAAAAACAATAACACAATTCCTGCTTTTGTCCCCATGGTGTGGCAGTTGGGTCCTCCAGCAGCGTGCTGGGGAGGATGGTCAGCTTGCATTCAGAGCGAGTGTGGTCTATTTTCAGATCTTAGAAAGCCCAGGTTTTTCCTCCTGTTGGCTGCGACTGCTCACAGCTCCTGCAGGATGCTCTCAGGCTCTTGTGCCGCCATACATGCTTTAATGTTTATTCTTGCTGTGTCTCATTTGGTCATTTCCATGTTTAGTTCTGTTCCACAGAGCTTCCAAGCACTCCATAGGCTTGCTACAAGCATGGCCCAGGGGGCTCAGGGCTCCCTAGGTTCACAGGAGGAACGAACCATTTCTTCACTCTCTTTGTCTCGGAGATTCAGAGATGACTGAAGCCTTTGCTTTGGAGGAGAGCTCTCTTGTTTACCAATGGAGATGCTGAAAACATCCAATCAGAATAAGTGAAAGGTGAAACCCATCAGAATAAGTCAAAATGGAGCCAATTAGAATAAGCCAAAGAGGCAGCCACTCAGAACTGTTGGCTAGTGGAATTTACTGATCTACAGGGATGAACAAATGGTAAAAAGAATTGCAAGAACAGAAGTGGGGCTGGGAGGGGCTGTCTTTCTTTGAGAGAAAGTTCAAATGTGTTAGATTTTGAGGGATAAGTAGAAACAGAGAAGTTGATAGGAAAGAACTCCTGGAAGAGGGAACTCTAGCTAGCCAGGAGAAGTTGAGAAAGTCATTAAAGTGACAGGAGGGTTACAGAGTTTTACAGTTTTTACAGCTGGAGACCTTTTACAGGCAAGATGCTCCCCTAACATCCAGCACCTGTGGAAATCTGTTTAGGCAGAGTTTCTGAAGACTCTGTCTGAGTAACTTCACTTCTGATAACTGTTTTGTTTTTCCCATCTCAGAATGGGGACAAATGTTTACTCTATTAGCTCAAGGTAAGGGTAAGAGTGAATGATGGAGGTACAGCTTTGAAAATGTGGTGGAAACTCATAAATGCTCAGCAAATGTTATCACCACCACCACCACCATCGCCACCATCATTGTTATCACCACCCCTACCACCATCATCATCATCACCATTACTACCATTATCATCACCACCATCATCACCATCATAATCACTACCATCATCATCGTCATCACCACCATCACTACCAGTATCATCACCACCATCATCACCAACATCACCATCATCACCATCATAATCACTATCATCATTATTGTCATCATCCTCATCACTACTATTATCATTACCACCATCATCATTACTATTATTATCAACATCATCAACACCATCATCACCATCAATGTCATCATCATCACCATCATAATCACTATCATTGTCATTGTCATCACCACTATTACTACCATTATCACCACGACCATCACTACCATCACTACCATCAGTCACCACCACCATCATCACCATCACCACCACCATCATCATCATCACCACCACCATCATCACCACCATCATCACCATCATCATCATCATCACCATCATCACCATCACCACCACCATCATCACCACCATCATCACCATCATCATCATCATCACCATCACCACCACCATTATCATCATCACCACCACCATCATCACCACCATCACCATCATCATCATCATCACCATCATCACCATCATCACCATCATCATCATCATCACCACCATCATCACCATCATCATCACCATCATCATATCATCATTATCATCATCACCACTATCACTACCATCATCATCACCACCACCACCATCACTACCATTACCACCACCACCACCATCGCTCATGTGTCTATTCTGAAGTGCATGAGGACTTTGTCCTACAGCCTGGTCAAGGGAACTCTTTCATTTCTGCATCCTCTTCCCCTTCCAGTTTTGGAGCTGTAGTTTTCAGCCAGCGCTTCCAGACAATTAGAGTTGAATGAGTAAATATGAGAGACACGATTATCCTTTGTGGCAAGCATGCTGTCCCAGTGTCTTCTTGCTTTGGGGGAATCTAGACTGGGGCTGGGCCTGGTGGGAAGACCTCTCACTGGACCAGCTCTGCACCCTTGTGAGTTCCTTTTGGGTAAAGAACATTTGACCCTAGTTTAGAAAGATCGCCTTTCACAATCCCCTAGTTCCCTCAGAGGCAACCTGCTGAGCTTGTGGAATGAGCAGAGAAACACTGACTATTTTTAGGATGAACTGGAGGGACTCGAACTTTGGTCTCTTCTCACATTTCACAACCCTATGGAGGGATCTAGAAAGTAGTTGCTGTGGAGATGGAGGTGGTGGGGGTGCCCACTGTGTTCTCATTGTTTGTCTTTCTCACCAGAAGCCAGGGTGAGGCATTGGGCATGGAAGTGCTTTGAATGGTCAATGCCATTTATTTTTTAATAGTCTAAATATTTACTTATTTGTTTTAGTTAAAATACAATTACATCTCTTCCCCTGTTTCTTTCTCTCCCTCTAGTCCTTTCCATATCCCCTCCCTCCAACTCCTTGCATACCACCTCTCATGCCAGTAGTCTCTTTTTCTTTTATTATTAGTATGCACATTTGTGTGTACACATATGCATGTGTGTGCGTGTGTGTGTGTGAGCTTGTGAGTGTATACATAAATGCATAAATTGTCAGAACCTCAGGAGATGGCTATAATTTGTCATATTTTGTTATAGGAAATTTAAGGCAGAAAGGAGGGGAATGTGACCTAGTCACACAGAGGACAAGAGAGATTCGGGAATTGTTTATGTAGTTTTATGTATTCATGGGGTTGGGAAGGATCCCAGGGCCTTGCACATGCTAAGCTAGAGCTTTACCACTGAGCTACAGTCACACCCTGTGACTTTATTTACGCGTCATTTATTTGTGTTGTGTTGTGTGTGTGTGTGTGTGTGTGTGTGTGTTTGTATGCATGCACATGCATGTGTTTACCTAGCTCCTCTATCTGGACTGCCACTGAAAGGTGCCCCTGAAATTTTGGGTGGGTTTTATAGAAGTGTCCAGAAAACCATTGTCTGGACTTTTAGTTGATTCCAGATTCAGTTAAACTGACAGCCTAGATTAACCACCCCAGTGACCCTGGGGAAAGCAGAAGCTACAGTGACAGGGGACCTGTAAGCAGAGTTGTTTGATCCGCAAAGGGGTCACAACCTCCAGGTCGAGGACTGCTGGTCTGGGGTGTGACAGATGGGCAATGGACTCTTCTGGTCCTGGCTACGCAGGGCTGAGAAGTCCATCAGTTCCTGTCTCAGCTCCTGCACTTAAAATGAGCTCAAGGAGAGGGTCACCGCTGAGTCAGTCAAATTATAGAAGATCCTCAGGCTGCTATAGCAAGGGTGTATGCTAATGTACCCCAAGAAGGGTAGAGGGTTTCTTCATAGTATGGGATCAGTGAATACATGCTGTCACCATGACTGCTTTGGGTTGACTTTTGATCAGTGCTCACAGGCTGAGAGCCACCTGGAGTACAGGTTAATCGAGGGGGGTACATAAACAAGGTATGTGTTGCCCAGGCAACATCAATACGAAGGCAGATTCAACAGGAAAGGGATGGGTGCTTGAGTGGAGCCTGGTGAAGGGGCATAGAGGTGAGGTTTTTATGTGTTATGGTTGGTATTAACTGTCAGCTTGACAGAATCCAGAATCATCTGGCAGATGGACTCTGGGCATGCCTATGAGGGACTATCTTAACTGACAGGGACACAGTCATCTTGACTCTGGGTGAGGATGTTCCCTGACTAGGATTCGGGATTATATAAGTAGAGAAAGACAGTAATATCAGGATGCATCTATCTCTCTGTGTCCTGACTGTGGATGTGCTGTGGCCAGCTGCTTCAGGCTCCTGCTGCCTCGAATCCCCCATCACGATGGAGTGTGCCCTTGAACTATGAGCTGAAACAAACCCTCTCTCCCCTGAGTTGCTTTTTGTAGATTTTTTTAAATTGCAGCAACGGGCAAAAAATAAACAAAAGAAAAAAATACAAAAGAAGGAATATATCTTTTTCACAGCTGGTTTATCCATGCAGAATTAAGATTTCTTCAGCTTGCTGTACAAGGGTCTAGGAGTCAAAGTGAGCCTGGTCAATGATGTGACTTTTGTTAATGGGCTTTACCCCATTCTTTCAGGCAACCTATGTTATCCAGCTAGGCTCTGTTGTCTTTACCAAACCCAAATCGCTTCCAGAACCATCTGTGTTGAGAACCTCTGTTGCCCAGCTTCCCTTACTCAACTCTGTATTTGCAGAAATGGGAAACTGAAACCCAAGAGCGAAGAGTCTTGGCTAGGAATGGGGAATACAGGAGTTATACTGAAACAGGGGCTGCTTAGGGACCACAGTTTCCAAGAGTTTGGGAGTGGGTATCGCTCTGTGTGTGTGTGTGTGTGTGTGTGTGTGTGTGTGTGTGTGTGTGTGTGCGGCGTGGGCAGGTCTGCAGTCTGGAGGCTGGAGATCAAATCTGTGATGTTGTGTTTATCTGTTCAGCACTAAGCTACAAGCTGAGTGCCCAGGGATTCGAACCACTCTCCACACCTCAAGAAGCTCCGAGGATCGAAGTAGGCAAAGCATTCGTTAAATTCCACGATGCTAAGTCCAGTAGAGTACTGTGCAAAGCGTCTCCAGAGCAGTGTCTTCACGCCACACTTTGGAAAAGACGTAAGCTTTGTGGCCAGACCAAAATGGGTTTCAATTACAGCTCTGTCACTCACTTTGTGAGTCTGGATAAACGGATGAGCCTCTCTGAGCCTTGGTATTTCCATCTAGGAGAGCGAACTAACTGATCTACTGGCACTAATGAGTAAAGGGTAAATGAGGTACAATCAGTTCAGTACGTGGCTCAGTGGATGGTAGCAGCCATCTTGTCAGCATCAGGGTCTGGCTGGGCAAAGCCTTCAGCATCTCTAAGTGTCTGGAACCATGAGATACCCACATCTCACACCGAGGCAGTGAAGGGCACTGAGCTGGGTGAAACTGTGGTTGTTAAGCAAATGTAGGTATCACTCTCAGGATGGTTGGCCAATCCTAATTAGGGTGGGGCAGACACAGAGAGAGTGAAGTTTGTCAGAGTCCAGTGAGTCACTGTGGGTCTAGGCCAAGCTGGTCTCCCCATCTCTCGTCCCTCTCACCCACTGCCCCTCTGTCCTCCAGTCTGCTCTGCCTCCTCTGCAGCCCCACTGTCTTCTGGACCAGACCCTGCCGAGTCTGGGCTCTGGGCCTGGGCTCCAGTTCTTTGTCTGCCAGCAAAGCCTTTCAGCAGGGAGTGGGCCTTGCCCTGGGCCTGAGAAAGAAGTCAGGCGTGCTTGGAATGCAGTTGCAAAAGAGGTTACAAGAGGAGGCTGAAATCAAGTGATGTCGAGAGGTTTTGTTATTTTTGAAAAAATGACTCATTCTGAGAAACCCTAACTGCCTCCCAGAACATCCACCTAGCTGCTTGTGAGTGGAACCCTGTTCACTCGCTTACACTGCAGAGAGAGGCAAGACTCATGCTGGGGCTGCAGTTGGAGCGGGTGGGAGGGGGGAGAGGAGTGGGGGGGGAGGGGCAGGTTAATGGTAGGAGGATTGGAAGGGGCTGTGTCACTCCCGAGTGGGAGTGTGTTTCATTCTTGAGTCTTTTCCTCTAACTCATCCCGTTCAAGACAACACAAGCATCTGTTTGGAAGTTATGGGTTCTCCGACTTGAGCTGGGCTCCTGGATGGTGTGTGTGTGTGTGTGTGTATTTGTGTATGTATGCTTGTGTCTGTGTGTGTGTGAGTATGTATGTCTCTGTGTGTTGTGTTTATTTATGTGTGTGTACGCACGAATCTCTGTGTATATATGTCTGTGTCTGTGCACGTGTGTGAGTGTGTATGTCTCTGTGTATGCATCTGTGTGTGTTGTGTTTATATGTGTGTGTGTTGTGTTTATGTGTGTGTGTGTGTGTTCCTTTTTTATGTGTGAAGGAAATGGGCTCACAGAAAGCTTAAGCTATTGCCTTAAGATGGGGTTGGGGAGGAGAAGAGGAAGGAAGAAGAGATAGAAGGCAGGAGAAGGAGCCAGAGGAGAGAGAAGAGGAAGGTAGGCAGCCCTGAGGGAGAGGACCACTCATCCCGAGATACACTATGAAGGTCTAGGTTCCATGAGGCGCCTATGAAAGTCCTCATTGTCCTGTGATGCTCAGGAGCACAGAGTTAGGTGGGGCATGGATTCCAGTTTCACATCTAGCCTTGGCTGTCTATCTGTGTGGCCCCGGGGGACACAGATTCTCCTGCTACACCTTCATTTCCCACCTGGAAAAGTGTACTGAGGTGTGCATGATGGACACAGAGCTCTGCAAATATAATAGGCGTTATTAGAATATACTGGAAAACTTGGTAGAGTGCAGAATACTGACCCTCTCCCACCACCGCCTCAGAAGTTCCAATTCAGCAGGAAGAGGGAGGGGTCTGGGAAGTTGCACTTCTGACCGTTATGATTTGTCCAGGGCCCTCACTTTGAGGAGACTGGACTGGGTGAGCTCTAAGGTTCTGTGGCTTTGTGTTCTGGGCACTCAGTCCTGGGCTGGAAGCTCAGAGCACAGACAGATGCATCAGGTGTGGCCTCCACCTTCTGTGTCTAACAGTGAGGATACACAAAGAGCAAAGTCAGAAGCTGAGGCCTGTGTGGGCTTAAAGGAGCAGGCCCTGGTGAGCCTTTGGGCCTCAGTTGTCATTGATCTGAGGGTTGCTGGAAGGATGGTTTCTGTCTAGAGGGCAATCATGAGATGCTTTGAATACGCTTCCCTCTCCCCCCCCCCCCCCCCCCGAGAGCTTCACAAAGTAGTCCTTGCATGAGCTCTGGTGTCCAGATCTGTGCTTTAGAGTCACCAAAGCCAACCTAGTGGGTCTCTGGCTTCCTGGAACAGCTGGAGAAGGTGGTTCCTAATAGCCTTCAATCTGGGACCACAGTCATGCATGTATTTTACATCTGCATGATCATATGGATTACTATATGTGTAAAAATAAATTCACATGCACACAATTTTTGTTCTGCACATTCTGTATTCTCAAAGTCTCCTATGTGCTAACGTTTATATATACTCCCCAAAGAGATTCTCAGAGTACTCTCTCAGCCATTCATGGACTTCAGGAGAGCAGTGAGATTTGAACTCACATAACACCCATACTCCTGGGGATGTAAAACAGGTCAAAGTTCAGACTTCTCATTTTAATCCATACTGTAAACACGTCTTTCTGGGGGCTGTTTAGCTCCATGCTTTGAACATTTTTCTGTGCTTTCTTGGGGGGGGGTGGAGTGCTCCCCACAAGTACTGAAGTGCTATCCAATGGTCCTAAGCATGAAGAAGCTGTAACACACCTTTCAGAGAGAATATGCATGTCAGATAAACTTCCTTCAGCCTGAGACAGGGCTGTTGCCTGTGGAGTCGGTGTTAATGCATCAAGTCTATTAAATAGGATGCCTTTAATAAAAACACATAAAATAAAGATGCATTTGGATGGGTTGATGAAATGTTATAACCAGAGGCCACGAGGAGCCCAGCCCTCTGTTTCCCCTTGGAGCAAGGGTTTAACGATTCTCTAATTAAAATATTCATGGCGGTTCTACGGAACATAACGACCATGAGAAATAATTGACCACACTTGTGTTTCTAAACACACGTCCTTGGATGCTCATCAATGTGTGGATATAAATACTGCTGATCTTCTCTGTAAGCCACCACTGAAAGTACCATTGTTCAGTAGAACAGGTACATTTAACAAGATAACTCCCGTCTGCAAGAGAGGAGTGACCCTCACAGTCCACGCAGTCTTCAGAAGGGTGCTTATTAGTGCTGTAGGGTGGCGGTCCATCCTCAGTTCAGCCATCCCCTCTGCTGCCTACACTTGAACAAATACCCTGAACGGTTCTTTAACCTCCACACACGCTTGAGTTCAAACAAACAAACAAACAAACAAACTCTCACCAACTGGGTTCAGCCGCAAGCTTGCAACCTGCAGAGCTGGGAGCCACGCTGTGTTATCTGTGGAGTCACGAGGCCTGCTCACAGATGCCTTTAAATCAGAGATGACAGCTTGTCTTTGCCATGCCTGTGATGCATTTAGCTCTTTCCTCGGTTTGATGGGTGAACCTGGCTTTTACGATAGAGGCAGCGATGGTGCGCTCCTTCGAGGATCTTCCTCAGGATCGCTTTGTGAGGACACAGGCACTGAGACACTGGAATGGTTCTAGGTGAGGAAGAAAGTGCTGGGCTGAGCCTTGGCCTCTGCAGGCTGAGGCAAAAGGCAAGTTCTGCTCCCTTAGGTCACGCCAAGCCTTTCTAGCATATTTCTGAGAAATGTGCCAGGAGTCTGACAGCCCCCGCAGGCCTTCATGGGTTTAGGTGGGAGACATGACCTCCCTGGTTGCCACGGTGATGACCTCACCGACCCTAAGAGAGTGGCTTTTTTGACCCTGCTTGGGACAGGTGGTGCTGGGAGGTGGGGGAGGAGCATCTGGGCTGTTCTTTGGCCTCCATCACTGAGAACAGATTCCTCCCGGGCCCTGGTTGGTCAGTGGAGCCAGAGGAAGCCCTGAGGCTGAAGAAGCCGACAGTTGGCGGCCATCCCACACAAACACTCTGTCACTAGGAATTATTTCCACGGTCTGTGGAAGCTGGACGGGACCTGCGACAAGCTCATTACGAAGAAGCCTGAGGGTCTTTCTGTGGTGGCCCAGATTCCTGAGAGGTTGAGGGTACATGGAGAAGTGGGTGGGACATTTCCTTTTCCTCAGAGTCCCCCGGTTAGACATTTGATGTGACCCTCGCTGCCCCTGGAGCCATCTAGAGTTCTAAGTCTCCTGGGGAAGAGGCTTTGAAGATGTGTTTCAGACATGGTCTCCGTGCCCCACGGAGCAGACTAGTTTCTCAAGCTTCTCCAAGGATCCTGTGTCATCCACCCCAGACCTCTGCATCACGTGCCTTCTCTGTTTGAACTCTTTGTTAGCCTGCCTGCAGACATTCATATGTCATGCTCTGTGCGGTTTCTACTCCCCGGGGAAGGCTAGGGGCTCATTCCTTGTGCTTCCGTGGCTCTGTGTAGTGGCCTGTGACCTGCATCCTAGCCGTGTCTTGAGAGACCTTGCATTTCTTCAAGTACAGCCTAAGGGTCATGACAGTTTGTCCCTTACAAATTCTGTATCGGGACAAATACAACGCCAACCTCGCCCAGGCCTGGAGCTCACGAGGCACACAACAGAAGACATTCTCCTGATGATTTTTCATACTGTAGATTTCATTTTCCCTCTGTCACACTTGTTTCTTTTCTAGGACCCGCTCTTATGAGACTGGTCTGTTGGAGTAGAGGACCCATATTCTCTGTCCTTCTGTCTGGCGCTGCCACCCTGGGAAAGTCTTTCCCCATGAATCTCAGTTTCTCCATTTGCAAAGTGGTCCTTGCTAGTCATGATGCCCAGCTCTCTGCAGAGAGCAAGTGGCCATAAACAGAGACCACCTGGGAGATGAGCATGGCGAATGTCATACGATGATCCTTTGCCTTGGTTTTCTAGAGTTTGTGTCTTCTCAGGATGTGCCCTCGAGTGCTCCTTTGTGCTCTCCCGGCTCCCCGCATCTTCCTTAGCAGCGAGATCTCTGGCCTCAACTCCAGTCACATCGCCAGGGCCTTGCCTTTGTGCGAGACCGACTAGTCTGTCATGCGCACAGAAGGTTCTCAGCGCATGAAGAGAAAACTGTATTCTAACAAACACACATTTACTGAGTGCATGCATGCCCGGGGTCTGGATATGGGAAGATGGCAGCTCTGCATGTTTGTGAAGAGATAGAGCCCACAAGAAGCTGAGTGAAGGCATGCAGCCTCTGCATTGGTCATTCATTAAGGCAATGGCTGCATCTGGCTTTGGGAAACCAGGGAAGAATAAAGCACCCATATGTCCTTGCAGGGACCAATCCGGTGTGCAATGTCATGATCTGTCCAGCACCGGGATTGACCTAACTGGGTCAACAGGGAATAAGGAGAAGGCAGACACACAGACCCAGGCGCAGGAAAGCTCGGGTCAGGTGGGTCATACATGCTGATGGAGATGCATCAGCTACAGCGGGAACTCAGCCGTTTAGCCATCTGAGTTGAGGAGGTGGTTTGCTGTACACAGCCGAAGAAGGTAGCGGGTTTAATTGGTCTTGGTGGGGGTTTCTGTAGGGGAGCACTCTCAGGCCGTAAACACATCACCATGGACATTTTCTGCACACTGTCAGCATCCACGTGTGGACCAGGGAAGGGTTTTGTCACTCCCAAGAGTCTGAGGCCTTGGGGTCCTTGACGTGGCCATGCTCGTCCATTCACTCGGGATTTTAGCAACTCCCTGAAGCCCAAAGCGAACATGAGCAGGTGAGTCCTGTCAGAGGGACAGTCCTGGAGTCGTTGCGTCTTCACTCAGCATTGCAGGCTGATCTTTCTCCTGTGCAGACCACATCACAGGCATGCCTGGAAGAAAGGGACACTGTCGGTCTTGAGTCCCCACCAGGTGCCTGGCCCAGTGCTCTGCCAATGATCAGAATTTTTCCACAAAGCTTACCCACACCCAGCATTATAATTTCTCATTGTGCTGACTGTAAGAGACCTCGAGAGAACAAGGCAACTTTGCATAAGGTCACCAGGGGGAAACAGGACCTGGGTGGCAGAACCAGATGTCTCCCCACATCCACAGTGCCTGGAGGGCATCAGAGAAGCTGGGCAGGCAAGAAAGGAAACAGGGAGACTCACTCTCTGCCACAGGTGTTCCCAGCAATAAGCAAGAGATTTCCCTAGATCCTGTCTGCTAGGAACGCAGCTTGGAAGTGAAGGATGCCAAAACTCGCTTCTCCCTAACTCAGCAGCACCATCTGCAGGCCCAGCGGGAGTGTTGCAAGCAGGACCAAGAGCCTGCCCATCTCCGCTCCCCATTGGAGTGGCACCACAGGACTCTAGGGAATTGACCTTTCATCTTAAAATATCAGAGTGAGACAGAGAGATGGATTAGCTCAGAGTCCCACAGTCATGGATGGCAGAATGGGAGGTGCACCCCTCTGACCCCGCCAGTAATGCCCCCCCAGATGCCCTTCCCTCATCTTTAGTCTTCCTCCTCACCTTTCCGCCACTCTCCTCTTCCCCGCTCTTCTCCCTCTTCCTCCTCTTCTTCCTTCCCTCCTCACTTCACAGGTCTTGAACACAGGCTTTCCCCTGGGATGATATGTCTGGGTGGGTAACATTTGCTCTCAGGGACTACTGTTGAATTGATTAGTTGACCTCGTAAGTTCTCGACTGTGGCTGAATGGGTCTATCAAGTGTTAGCGTGTCAGGCCCTGTATGGGGGCTTCATCTCACTGACTTCTCACACATGAGGAGATTCAGCCTCAGGGTCGTTTTGGAGCATGCTCAGGATGGCTCAGTAAGTTGTGGAGCTGTGATTTAAACCAAATCCCCCCCCCCCATTTTTTTTTTAACCTCAGAACAAGATATATTAGCTCCTGTGCTATACATCTTCTCTGAAGTCTAACTCAAGACTCAGGCATATTCTCATAGAGTTTTGTTCTTTGAACTCTTGGCTTATTCGGCGTCCGAAAGAGGTGCAGGGCACCTTCTCCAACTTCTTGCTTCTTAATTCTGAGGATTTTACTGAGGTTCTGTTAGGTACTGGTTACTGAACTAGGTAGGGATCAGGGACAGAGACGGGACTGACTCCCATAGAATCACGGCCTTGTGGGTGTCAGTGTCGTAGAGTCAAGGGGCAAACACGGGTTAGTAGAAGCACTCCATAATTCTGGGATGGCTCCAGTCGTAATGATGGATAGAAGTGTCACCTCCCAGTTTGTACAGTGCACCACCTGAGTGACTTAGACCTAGCGTCCCTTACGATCTGTGCTGTGCACCACCTGAGTGACTTAGACCTAGCGTCCCTTATGATTTGTGCTGTGCACCACCTGAGTTACTTAGACATAACACCCCTTACCCTCTGTGCTGTGCACCACCTGAGTGACTTAGACTTAGCGTCCCTTAGAAACATGGGGCAAGTTCAAAGAGGTGCGAGAGAACAGTCATGTCCGCCTCTATAGCACAGGGGGATTCTACATCTAAGGGCCCTGGGGACCCCAATATCATAAAGACTGGTTTCTGGTCCCCTCACAAGAGAGCTGTTGTCAAGTTTTGAGGAAATGAGACTCCGTGTTCTGACCTGTAGGGCAGGACGACTATTTTAGTTTCCATTTCTTCATTAGTTACCAGCTCACATTTCTTTTAAGTTCTCAGGAATCTTGCCTTTGTTCTCCATTTTTGGATTAAAGTCTAGCTTCTCGTGTGTGTGTGTGTGTGTGTGTGTGTGTGTGTGTGTGTGTTTCGTTGGTTCCTGAAATTGGAGCTCACCAGCTTGTAGGTGTCATATTGAAAGCCAGAAGATCAAGTGTGACTTAAGGAATTTCTCTGCCAAAGCAACAGCGGCGTCTTTAGACAAGGGAGCCCTGTCTCACGCACATGTCTTACACAAAGGCCGGTGCTACATAGCTTTTTCCACATCCCTCTGACCCACCGCCTTTTCCGTGAATGTCTTCACTCCTCAAGAACACCGTTTGTGTGCATGTGTGTGCGTGTGTACGCGCGTGTACACAGATTTTATGTGCTTAGTAGAAACAGACTTATCTCTGAGGGAGGACTTCCTGAGAGTTCTGCCAGGCCCGTGATAGGGGGAGGGGAAATCTCCTGGTCTTCAAAAAATTCAAAATTCTTTTCTCTTTCAAAAATGGGATGTCTTTTAAGATACCATGTTCCTCTGCCTGGGGTTGAAAAACGGCATAACAAAATTTATAACAGAAAGAGAGACAACATCAGGCCCAGGTATCCCCCTGTCCCTGAAAGGATCAATCAGACAGTCTCACAGTTAAATTTATGTTAGGGTCTAGCCTTTGTCTCATGGCTTTATATAAATTATGGAAGGCCACAGGCCCCTTCTCCTCAACTCTTAGGTCACAACGTGAATAAATCTGGTAAAGACATCCTTCTGTACCATCACCTTCCTTTTTGCCCCTGCTCCCGATGTTGGTTCTAGAAGGGGAGGCTGACGTATCAGAGTCTGTGTCTTTACATTATAGAAGGGAAGGGGCTTGCTGTTCTAAATGTTGGAGCAAGGGCCATCCTAAGCCAGCAGCAGAGCTGGGAGCCAAAGGTCTTCTGGTTGGGCCTGGGAGAAAGGGCTCATCTGGCCCACACTTTCTTATTCACTCAGAGTTCTGTCTCCTTTCTTTGCACACCGTGAGTTTAGTCAGTGCTGCTGACCACTGGGAACCATCAACCGAGATGACCTTGTTTCTGTGGGGATTCTTTAGGAGGTGACTCCAGGTCTTGGGCACCTCTGGCCTTGCCTCCCTCCTTTGCCAGTCTGGCTAGGGGTGGTAGCATCTCTTTGCTTTCCTGGGTTGCTCACCGGTTTGAGCCCTCCTTGCCCTCTCATTTTCTACCTGAATTTCCCCTGGTTCCCAACACTCAAGAGTGGTTTCTGTTGACTTGGCTGGACTTTGCCTGCTGCATTATAACTTTTATTGGTTTTACCTTATAACAGCCTGCAGTAAAGATGCTGATGATAGTGTCGGTGATTTCCACCCCTTCCTGGGTCTATAACCCCGCATATTACAAAGCTTTCACTCGGGTTCTGTAATTTGAGTTTCGTAATAACAGTGTGATGTAAGAAAGGCATTTATCATTAATTCCACTTTACAGAACGGGAAATGATTTCACTCTGTTCACACAGCTGCCGGGTCTGGAGAGAGCCGGAACCAGATCCTTCACAGCCGCTCCTCACCCGAGTTAACCCTCTGTCTTCCGTCCACCATCCTGCCTGCCCCACCGGCAAGGGCCTTAATGCTCTTGAGTTTCAGTGGTGTTTTCTAGAGCACAGGGCACAAACCGCAGGTCAAGGGAGACCGAGCTGTTTACTGTTGGGTAATAAATGTGACAGTACTTGGTGGTTTAAAACAGCACCACTGGGAGCAAATTAAGATATCACACCAGAAAATATTAATGGGATATAACTAATGGAAAATATTAATGGAATAAAATTCCATCATGTAAATGTACGACATTTTCCTTTTCTGTTCATCTGCTGAGGGACATTCAGACTGGCTCCAGGTCTGCAGTGTGACAATAGACACGGATGTGAAAGTGTCTCTGTGGTATGGTGACTTAAGTCTTTTGGGTATATATCCGAGAGTGGGATGGACTGGGTTATATGGCAGTTCCCCTTTTAGGGTTTTGAGAAATCCTTACTTGGTTCCACAGTGGTTATACACCTTTAATCACCCTTAGCAGTGAATAAGGGCTCCTCCTTTTCCAGATCCTGTCAGCGTTTGCTGTCACATGCCTCCTAGATAATGTCCATTCTGCGGGGACAACAAGAACTCTTTTTTGGGGGGGGGCATGGGAGGTTTAAGGCAGGGTTTCTCTGTGAAACAACTCTGACTGTCCTGGAATGTGCTCTGTAGACCAGGCTGGCTTTGAACTCACAGAGATCCGCCTGCCTCTGCCTCCCAAGTGCTGACATTAAAGGTGTGCACCGCCATAGTACAGTTTCAAACTTGTCAATTCTTAACCAGGAGATATTTGAAAAATCATTCTCATATAAAAATAAATGAGGCTACAATGTGTAATTCAATGCAAATGTCCCAGCGTTTCTAAGGAAATGAGACACAACTGCAAACCAATTGTGTGATTGTTGGTGGTTAAGTAGAGCTGTGCCTGGGGCCAGGCCATTCACCTACCTAGTAGTGGACTGGGAAGGTGTGAGGGCGTAGTCACCTGCTGGTGACAGTGCTGTATTAGAAGAGATTGTGGCATAGTGGTTAGAGTTTAAGCATCCTCAATGCTGGGGACCTCCTTTAGGCCCTCATGATATTTACATTCTGGGGTTCATGCCATTGTGATATTCCCTGTCTTTGATCAACTGCAGGATTTCTTCTGACTTGTTCCTAAAGCACAAAACATGCCAAAGGCCACAGTGTCTTTCAGGTAGTTCTATTATGGTAGATGAGACCTTGCCTTATCTGACTCTTGTAAGGGCTGGACAAAGCTAGCAGCCATATTGGGACACGAGCCCAAGGAAATGCAGGTGAGGGGTAAGCTGTAAGGAGGGCCTTTAGCACCGACCAATCGAAAGCCGGGACCTTCTTTCTACCAATAACCTAACGGGCCTAAAAGTCCCTTCTTTCCCAGTTGATTCTCCAGATGAGATCTGCCAGACATTTTGATTACTACTCAGCAAGACACAAAGCCCAGCAGCCACTATAATCACACCTGAAATAGACCCTCCGAAACTGAGAAGGCAAATGTGTGTTGTATTAAACCTCCAAGTTTGTGGCTCCGTGGAACCCAGCAGCAGAAGAAATCGATTGCACTGACCAGAAGGCACATGGGGACCTCTATAACCACCTCAAGGCACAACAAATTTGACTATGCGTTTTTGTGTAAAACTTTTCTTTGTAGGTTAAAATACTGATCAAAATTTTCTGGAGGATAAGACCCTCAAGGGCCGGTTGAAGACTGCATGGGAAAGTGGGGGAGCTCTCTCAGGCTCTGTTGGAAGCGCATTCTAGCTGTAGAGCTAGGTGTGTTCCGTGTGGGATTCTTCCCCTCAGATGGGGATGCGTGAGGGTCTCTGAGGATTGCGTAGGGAAAGAGCCATAGCGAGCTTTCTTTACTCGCTCTTTCCTTAAAGTCTGTGAGTTGGAAGGAAAAGGGTCAGAGGGCATGGTGGGCAGGTGGCACTGGGTGAGTCAAAGGCCAGCTCCCCCTTAACACTGGGGAGCCTAATTGACCTGTTTTCCAAGCCTTAGCTGTGGCTGGTCACAAGCTCTTGTAGGGTTCATGTTCTACCAGTCCGTTCACATTGGCCATCCACAGTATGATAACGTGAGTGAGCCAGTAACTCTGGGCGCCCCCTACCCAGCAATCAAGAAGAATACACTTTTTAATTCAATAATTAAAAAAAAAATCTAACACTGAATCTGTGGTTCACCGGAAGAACGCTTGTCTAGCATGCATAAAGCCCAATTTTCAGTCTCAATACAACATGAAAACAACAACAACAACAAAAAATTTACAAATTTATGCCAAGCAAGGACGGAGCAGGTCATGTTAGCATGACTCAGTGATGGCTGCCGATGGTGGCCACAAACAAATGGTCGAGAGTTTAAATAAAGGCATGATGCAAACTTGCATTTGTTCAAATTGGCCAGCGAGCCTTACCTTAATTCTGTTTGTCTCTCCAGGGAGACAGCACCCACAACGGTAGGACCCCGTCAGCCACTGAATGGGCCAGACAGCCACTGGCAGACAGCGGAGGAGAAGGGTTGCCATGCCTAGAGCATTATGGGTAACTGGAAGAAGTTTGAGTTGGGACTGGAGAAAGCCACAGAGAAGTAACTGGCCATTAGGTTTGTTTTGAGAGCTCTCCACACACGTGTCAACATCTATGTGATCTAGTAATAGTTATCTGCCTTTATTGAAGAACTTGTTTGGATTGCATTTTCCAGAAAGGAGACCCCGAGCAGGGGCATAGGATTTAATTTGGAGGTGACCTTAAGAAGTCCCAGCAAAGAGTTGAGGAGCCACATAGAGGGTGTTTGACCCAGTCAGTTGATGCTGTGGGCGCTTAGGACTTAACTGGACTGAGGCGTCATGGTGAGATAATAAAGGTATTAGCTCAATTAGCTCAGAATTGCCCCACCTGGTGGTGAGAGGACTTGGGATCTACCTGCTAGCTCTTGTTCTTCGTGAATGGAGCGTCACTATTAGAAACATGATTTCCCTTACGTTCCCTGAGAGGGACCCACGTACATTCTTGTGACTAAGACCTCAAATAGAGAGAGGAACTTTGGGTAAGAAGGTAGAGGTGGGGGATTATCACCAGACAGCGGGTGACACATGGGATGGGCTGTTAGCATGACACACGAGACAGCCCTGATGTCTGAGGGAAGTTAGAGTCTATGATAGGACATGGAATGGGATGACTCACTGTGGGATCAGAAGACTGTGCAGTACTTGAACAAAGACACTGTGCGTTGTCTCGCCTTTGGCCTGTCTATTGCTGCCTTCAGTAGACTGGGCATGGAACCACTGATAACCAGGCAGCAGCAACAAGACTAAGGAGCTACAAGCGGGAGTCCTAGAGGGACCTTCAAAGCCACCATAAGCTGGGCCCATCTCTGTGATTCTGAAGTTTCCTGTGCCAAGTGTCCCTTGTGGCAAGCCTGATAAACTACTTCTTTTTTAAACACGGTAGTTAACTGAGATTGTTATAAATTGGAGTGTTTGGGCTTTTTTTTCACAGTGTCCCACATTTCCTGTATGTTCCTTTCTGGTAGTTTTAAAACTTCTTTTCATATACAGGAAGCTAAGGAATGCTGAGAGTGGGAGAAATAGTATCCTCCAGAGATGAGCACAGTGATTGGTTAGTCAATGCCAATGGTCAGCCCTGAAAATATGCACACAAGCAACAGACTGAGCAGGTTGTATTTAGAAATATATATATATATATATATATATATATATATATACATATATACATATATATATATATAGAGAGATATGCAAATAAATTTATACATATTTATTTATCATGGCTTTGAATTTGAAATTTGAATTAGAAATAGAACATGAATTTGAAATAGAACCAGAGGGGCACCCAAGAGGGTTTGGATGGAGGGACAGGAAGGGGAAATGATGTAATTATACTATAATCCAAAAAATTTTATTAAAACCAGACGATAAGAATGAACTTCCTTGGCCTGGATGAGAAAGAACTAGTAAAAAATGAAAACTTGCATTTAATTTCTTGGTATTTGGCCTGTGAAGAGATGAGATTATGGGTCACTCTTCAAACTTGGATGGCTTGCAAAATCAGTGCCGTTGGATACTGACTGCTAAAACTCTCTTTGCTATGCATGTGGCCTGCCGTAGGTCCTTGGGTGCTCTCAACAGCTCCGCGAAAGAGGAGTTCCAAGTGTCTGCCATTCACTCACATGGGCCTCGTCTCTAGACATTTGTGTCCTGGGAATAGTGAGGACACAACTGCAGCGGACAGCCAGCCACATCACACGAAGTTGAGCAAGGCTCTAAAGGGTGGCGGCTAGGATTGGATGCACTTTCAGAAGTGCTCTGCATCTGTGTGTGCCCAGGAGTCGACTGGTTAGGCTTGGCTACTGAGTCTTCAGCTTCATAAGATACTAACATGAGAATGCTGTCAATACGTGCTGGTGCACATCTACGAGTGTGCACGCTTCTACAGTCCATGTGTACTGAGAAGCTGCAAGAGCCCCTGTGGTCCACCCTGCCCCAACACTCTAAACACGACCCAGACTTCCCAGGAACAGCCACTTGCTTTGCCACAGGAAGCTCCAGATGATGGTGTCTTGCCAATCTGGTGACTGATAGGGTTATTTTTGGGTCCCACCCTTTGCTGGCTGTTTGACTTGAGGCGAGGGACTTAGTCATCAGGGAACCTACTTTTCTCATCTGAAATAAGGATAATGAGACCAACTCCTGCCTTCCTCACGGGGAGGAGGAAGCCTCTTGAGATCACCTTTTGATGTGCTTGAGAGCATCCTCCTTAATTGCACAGCCAGGTACTCTGGCAGCTGGGCGAAAGTTTTATGGCCCAAGATTCCCACAGCCCATAATCTAAGTGCTCCCAGAAGCCCTGTGATAGATTTGACTGTCACAGTTTCTGCCTGGCCATGGGCAGAGATTTCTCAGAGTCTTAGTCATGTAATAGGCGGTTTCCCTGCGGTGTTCTTGCCAATGCTTATTTATGGAGAATTTCTGGAGAGTTCCTATGAGCCATTGGCCCTTTCTCACCGCTCCCTAGACCTGCCCATAGCAGTTATCTCTGTCTTTGTGGAATGTTGGGAAGCTTCAGGAACAGCGCGTGTCCTATGTTTCCAACATTCGGAAGGGCTTTCTCTCCAGCCCCTCCCTGGGATAGGTTTTTTTTTGTTTTGTTTTTTGTTTTGAAACAGCAATATGCTTTTCTCTTCATTTCCGGTCCACACTGTCACCAAATGTATCTGAAGAGTAGCTTTGTCTCTCTCACCAATTCTCTCTCCGTGTTCATTCACTGCCATCTGATGAAGGAGTCATCGCTTCTCTCCTTACCACCTGCTAGAGTCTTCATCTCCGCAGAGTAAGCACTGAGCAAGGGCTGGTGAGAGCAAGTAAATATCCTAGCTGCACAAGCCTGATGACTTAGGTTTGATCCCTGGAACCCAGGTAAGAAAGTCAGATGTGGTGGTGTGAACTGGCACTCCCAGAACCCCCACGGCGAGATGGGAGGCGGAGAAAAGAACAAACGGAGTGGAGTGAACTGGTAACCTCGGACCTTCCATGATGAGATGGGGGCAGAGAAGAGAACCAATGGACACTCATGGACCAGCTGCCTGGGGCATGCAGCTTAGGGACTCCGCCTCAGCAAGGTGGAAGGTGAGAACTGATTGTTGAAAGCTGTCCTGTGACGTCTATACATTTACCACGCATGCCTGCACACACACACACACACACACACACACACACACACACACACACACACACACGATGAATCATAAAAGTACTGAACAAACTAGTTTGATACCCTAGGCCTCCTCCTAATTTCCCAATGCAGTATCTGATCCCATCTCCTCCCCACACCTTTCTCCCCTCTTCCTCTGTTCTTTCATTTATCCAGACACCCACCCTACTTGCTCTTGCTAATTCCTTTCCATATTAAGTACTGTGTTTAGCTCTGGGGGAAGAAATGATGCCCCCTCCCAGACAAGCAAAGCTTTATGGCACGTACAGACACATAGACGGGCGGTTTCTTGCTGGCTGCTCAATGCCCCGATATGAGGGATGATGGAACTGCAGGTGCCCATTGGAGAGGAGTCACACTGGCACTCAAGGGTGCATAGGGTACAGAGGGACACAGTGCCAGGAATGGGGATGGGAAGGGAAACATGGCCACACTAGCTGGAAGGATTTTCAGAGGCAGCTGTGGATGCCCCGAAGGGCCTTCTGAAGGTCGCCACCTTACTGATTTGGTCATTTGTCAGGTACCAGGACACCCAGATATTAGCTGTGTGTTTTCCCACCCTATACCCACTTCTCCTTTCTCCCCAGCCCTTCTCTATGTGGCTCTATGCACCTTTTATGGCCCCTTCAAACGCACTCTGTCCTTTGGTGGTGTTGTAGGTGCTAGTGTCAGGCTGTTCCTCTGGAGTCATTACACATTTATTACCACTTATCACCCTCGATCTTCTGCTTGAAGTTGGTAGTGCCAATTGATTTCCTCTGTTGGCCTGAAAGGCTGTATCCACCCTGGACTATTTACCCGTGTTTCCCACAGTACGTCGTTCTGTAGGCTTAGCTTCCAGATCCGGTCCTACTGCCCAATCCTACTGTTCTGTCATCTTGGACCAGTCACTTTATCTGCAAGACCTGGAGGTGTCTCATCTCCAAAGTGGGGGCGATGATTTTTTTATTGCATAGGATAATTGTGAGGATTAAATAAAGTACCCACTTAACACTCAATAAACATCAGCTGCTTTCTTCCTTCATGTACTCTCTGGCTCAGAGAGATTGCTGCAACACCTTGGGAGAGCATCTCCGGGGGAGGGATGCCTCACTTTTCTCATGGTCCAGAGGAAGTGCTGGGTGCCAGAGCAAGAGCCCGCCTGCACGTTTTGCTGAGTCCTGGGCAATGAGGCAGGATGCAAGCATTATCAGCAATAGTCGTCGCCACCCACTCTGATCTGATTATTTCTTTGGCTCTTCCCATGCAACACTCAGTCTTAAGGTAAACAAAGAGAAAAATGTTGAAAGCCATTTGCAATAAAGCACATGAAATGGCCTGAGCTTCCTTGTCCAGGATCGAGCTTCTCACCCCACGACATTTCTCCTGAGAGGAGTAAAGAACTCAGTTTCTTTTCCTACAACTCTCGTGACTCTTGGAGACACTGTGTATGTCTGGGCTATGTGTTGGTTTCATGAATAAAGACTGGGGGAGACGTATGGAGAATAAGAAGGTAAGAATTTGTCCCTAGGTTTTGGAGCTGGAATGATGTGGGGGAGTATTCCCCGACAGGTGCTGCATCTTCCTGCCTCGGCTCACACGGCTGTGGGTTCACAGCCATACATTTGACTTTCCTCCCTCTCCCTCCCAGCCTTCCCTTGATGGGAAGAACACAAGTGTTCCGTATTAGAATCAGAGGCAGGGCCTGTATTCACTGGGCTATGTCGGTTTCCTATGCAGAGACCACTTTAACCCGGGAGGGCCCTTTCTCCTCCTGGACCTTCCGGGGACTCCTCTCTGCACCCTGCGCTTTCATTTCTATGCTTTAACTGCCCTGTCTTTCCTGCAATGAAATAGGAAAGTTGTTGGCTAAAGAACAGAGGTGGTTGCTTTGTGACCAGCCTCTTCGCTAATTAAAACCACACACGCACATCCACACAACAACATTTTCAATCGGGTTTGAGGTTTGGAGCGCTGAGATTGAAGGCACTTTTCAGCAGAGACCCGTCATTTTCTGCTCAAGATGGCTTTGAGCTTCAGCCTTCAGCACCAGGCCCTTCTCGACTCTCAGCTGGACAGGCATCTTTCCTAGGATTGCTTCAAACAACTCTGGCCAGGGAAACGCCCTCCCTTCCACCATTCTCATCCACCCCTACTCTTAGCCACAGACAAAGAGAGCCTTCAAGGTTCAGTTCTTTGGATGTAACCTGGTCATTGCTTGCCTGGGGACAAGCTGACCTGCCTTCCTCTTTTATGCTTGAGAGAACTGACATTAAATTAAGGTTTCTTCTTTCTGATTTGGTGGCCCTGGGATCTCACTTTCCTTGGACTTCTAGCAGATCTGTTACAAAATAGCAAGCCTGGAAACTGTCTCATGATCTACAGTGAGATAGAGACTTTGAAGGGTTCCTCGTCTTTCATGCCTTCCTCTTTGTTGTAACAGCCATGAATTATCTCTTGGAAAAGGAGGAGCCCAGCCTCAGGGAACTGTACTTGCCTGGATGGAGTCTGTCAAACTATTGTTTTCTCAAAAGGAGATGAAATGTCACACGGTGGGTAGCCAAGATGCTTGACCGAGCATACTGGCTTGAGAGTGATATGGGATGGATGCCCTTTTGAGAGCATGGGGCAGGGGGTGGCACTTGGATAATGGCCCCCAAGCTCTGCCATGCATGCTGGTCAACGAGGCTGTTTGAATCCCACTTCCTGGATGTGAGTGGAGGCACTGGGATCCTTTTAATTGAAGTTTCCCAGGGCCTTTACTGTTCAGTGTGAGCCATGCTCCAAGGCAGCTGCTGATTCAGAAGCTTATCACAAAATGTTTAAATGAAGTGGCCATTTAAATGTCGGTGTGTAGTTTCCCCTGATCATTATCCAGTGGTAATAAGTAGTAACTCGTGGGATCAGCACCTATAGGAGGACTGGTGTCCAGTGGGAGAAAGGTAAGAAATGTCTCGCTCAGTCCCAACACCTCTTAAAGAGCTTGACGCCTGGAGAGGTCACACTTTTAATCTTTACACTAACCTTTCATGGTGAGTGCAGGCTTTTGAACTGAGGCAGAACAAGAAATTGTAGCTCAGAGATGTTGATATGAATACCTGGGCTGTGTGAGTTTAACACAGGCTCATGTGGTAGCCCTCCCTGCCAAGTTCAATGTCCTCTCCCAGCCTACAATGGGACTCCTTTAGCCTGCCAGTTTTTCACCCCGTGAGAAACTGGGTGAGTCCTCTAGTTCCCAGTGTCTCCAGACCACAGGGTGGATGATATGTAGTCCAGGTCGACTGCCCTGAATCCCCCGGGCCAAGTGCTCCTCTCCTTTAACGCAAAGGACCACCCAGCATCCTCATCGCCTCTGCTGCCAATCCCAGCTTGCTCAGCATTTATTAGCAGCAGCTTTTACCAATGGATCTAGATTCTGATCTCATCTGGGCAAGAGTGTCCATCACTGTAGCTGACACTGAGCTGCCTGTCTTCAACCTGACTGTGGTCAGATGGGAGAAGCACCAACCTAGCTTTGCTGCTTTGTCTTAAACCTCCCTCAGTGTGACCTTCACCCTTCAGCTGGGTGGTAACCTCAGGAAATGTATCATACCTTCTGGGTCTTCTTTAACAACCAACGGTGCCTGGCAATGGTGTATGTCTGTTAACACAACACTCAGAAGGCCGAGTCAGGAGGACCTTGAGTTCTTAAAACAACAACGACAACAAAAACCAAAATTTAAAAAAAACTCTCAAAAATAAAAGAGAAAATAAAGTTTTGCAAGGACTATATATGCTTAGTAGTGCACCTATGATACTTGGGATTTGAATCTTTGGGAACTACAAATGCACCGATATTGTAAGGTCTTCCTCAACACATGTATTCCCTTCTCCCCCAGCAACCCGACTCTAGTCCTTCCTCCCCCAACACACTTGACAGAATTCTCTCATCAGCAGCACACCTGACGTGACTCCTCCCTCCTCCAACACACCTGACGTGACTCCTCCCTCCTCCAACACACCAGTCATAATTTCTAGCTCAACACACCTGTCATGATTCCTCCATCCTCCAACACACCTGACATGACTCCTCCCTCCTCCAACACACCGGTCACAATTTCTAGCTCCTCCCTCTCTAACACATCAGTCATAATTTCTAGCTCAACACACCTGTCATGACTCCTCCTCCCGTAAGACATCTGACATGACTCTTCTAACCTCTAGCACATGTGGTATGATTCCTCCCTTTCTAACATACCTGTCATAATTCCTAACTCAACACACCTGTGATGACTCCCCCCTTCCCAAAATCCCTTCCTCCCCAGTACGGGTCATGTCCCCTTCCTTCCCGACACACCTGATATGAGTCCTCCCCCCAACACCACTATCATTCTCCTCTTTTCCTACACACAGACACAGCTCTTCCTCCCCCAGCACACTGATAGATCCCTAATAATAGAATTGGGAGGGTGTAGGACCTGTTATATTGCAACTCAAGCTTGTCTGGGGGTAGTGGTGTCATGTTCAGTTTGCGGCATGAACCTAGAGAAGAGATCATGCAAATCGAAAGGAATTTCAAGCTACTGGCTGGCATGGTGAAAATAATCCAGAGTATGTGGAAAGCAAAAAAAAAAAAAAAAAAAAAAAAAACCCAGTAACAAAACTCAAAAGCAAGTTAGAGAAGTTCACATGATTTGGAGGGGTATGAGAAAGAGAGAGAAAAATATTCCTTATGGCCCCAGGTCTACCAATTAGGTGTTAGTCAGGTTCTGCTATGCTGTGCTTCAATAACAGAATAACACACACACACACACACACACACACACACACACACACACACACATTTTAGTTATTCCACATAGTAGCTGTGTGTGTCTCATGCTACTGAAGCATGGTGAATATCGTGAATTCTTGCTAATTTTTAGTTATATGATGTAGAAAACATAGCATTTGGTGACACTGCAGGAGAGGAAGGAAGGGATAAAAGAGACATATGGGCTTTTAGTTTCCATATTATTCTGCTCACGATCCATCGGAACCAGTCACATGGTCTGAATGTATTTGCAAGGGAGGCTGGAAGTGTGTGTGTGTGTGTGTGTGTGTGTGTGTGTGTGTGCGTGTGTGTGTGAATATCGGGGCGTATGCTCAGCGTTCTTTTTAAATTAAACATCACTTTCGAAACACTGCACAATGATTTTACATCTTTTAGATCCCATGAGGTGTATTCCTTTTAAATAATAATTTTTATTTACTTTCTAAAACTTCCACACACGTATACAATGTGTCTGAATCATTTCTGCTCCTTCCTCCCCTTCCAATCCCTTCAGAATCCTCTAAATCACAGTGGTTCTCAACCTGTGGGTCAGGATTCATGGGAGTCAAAAAACCCTTTCACGGGGATTGCGTGAGACCATCAGAAATTCGTATTATTATTCACAACAGTAGTAAATTACAGTTATGAAGTAGCAATAAATAAATTTATGGTTGGGGGGTCATAGCTTTAGAAAGGTTGAGAACCAGAGTTCTAACATATCTCCCTCCCAATTTCATGTCCTCGTCTTCAAGTTTGTATTAATATTTTTAACCCTCTTGCGTCCAATTAGTGCTGGGTATTTGTGCACGGATATGGGGTCATCCACTGGGAGCATGGCAACCTACCAGTGACTATCTTCAAAGAAAAGAGACTTTCCTTGCCCCCAGCACTCATTAACTGCCAAGGCTTCATCAGCTAGGGCTGGGGACTTAGGAATCCTTTCCCCAACCGTGCTGGGATTTTTAACTGGTTTCTGATCTTACGTAAATAACCACAGCTGCTGGGAGTTCATGTATGCAGCACGTGTGTCGTGATCAGAGGACAGCATTGCACAGGACCCCTCCCCATCCTCCAACCTTGGTCAGAGAAATGTCTTTTTGCAGTGGTAGTTAATGCAGAGAGGCATAGCTGTTCAAGCGTGGTGAACAAGTGACCAGGAGTGCACAGTCATAGATGGGATATCTACATCAAACTGTTTCCAGCCCCCAAGGTTGAGGGAATGCTACAGAAGAGGAGGCAGAAAGAACATATATACAACCCAGACACAGCTTACTGAGTCTTTTTTAGTGTTGCTTGTATGTACAGGTGTTTAGGGCTGACTACCTGGAATTGGACAGCCTGTCCGGGGACTGTCCCTGGAGAAAACCGATTCGTCCTCTCCCACTGATCACCGGTAGGTCTTCATCTAGGGAAGGGACTTTGCAAAAATTCCCCAACTACACTGCCATGTCAACTGGAGCCGTCATTATGCAGGTCTTGTTTAGGTAACCATACAGTTGAGATTTCATGGGCCCTTGTTGTGGAATATTTGTTTTACTATGCAAAGGTGTGTTGCATATGTTTAACTATGTAAAGATGTGTTGTAGTTTTACCTTGCCTGCCTAAGGCACCTGATTGGTCTAATAAAAAGTTGAATGGCCAATAGCCAGAGAGGAGGTATAGGTGGGACTTCTGGGCAGGTAAGTAAGTAGGAAGAGGAATTTAGGCTTGAGGAAGGAAGAAAAAGAGACACCAGGGAGATGTGAAGGGCCATGGAGGAAGCAGGAAAGCAGGGCGTACAGAAAGGTTAAAAACTCCAGAGGCAAAACGTAGATGGATAGGAACAGGTTAAATTGAATTAAATGACCTAGTGGACAAACCTAAGCTAAGGCCGAGCATTCATAAGTAATAATAAGAATCCGTGTCTGTATTTGGGCTGGTTAGCGGTCCAAAGAAAATTCCAGGTACAGGGTATAGCTTTCTCTGCTTGTCTAGATAACACTGTTAGCACGGTAGCAGGTGTCCTGGTCTTCTGACTGTTACAATGTATTCTGCTTCCTCTTGTGAGATTTCCCCTGAGTGATGTCAGAGTCAGGGTAGAGATGGGATGTGGCATCCGGTACAAGATCTGATCATATTAGGCCCCAGTTCACTGAACTGGACTTAAGTGGATGCAGTCACGTTATGACTGATTCCAGCACATTCAACCGGTCACCCTGGAGGGTCAATCCTACAGGCAGCAATGACCCTAGCAACAGATTCTCTCCTGATGACGGTCTGGGATCGACAGTCTAGGTGTTCTTCACTCTTTTTTCGAGTTCCACAATGAGAACCCTAAAGAGAAAAGGGTGGGATTACAGGCAAGTGCCCAGTGTAGAAACTAGGTGATGGCAGGCATCTCTGGGGCTGGAATCCCACCGCGCATGCGCACACGGAGTACCTTGTCCTCGATACGTGGCTTTAATTTCTGAGTCTCTCTGCTCTTCATTTATCTTGACTGCAAGTTGGGAATACCTTACCTGCCTTGCAGAATGCTTGTACGGGTTGAATGTGTTAATAAAAGGACATGCATGGAGCTGTGCTTACCACACAGCTGATGTTGTGCAATTGTTCCCTCCTCCTGTCCCTGCCCCGCATTGAGCCGGGATGTCTCCTCGGTGATCCCATCTAACAGAACTTGTTATGTTCTATTTGTTAATCTCCTTCCCGTATTAGTTCATGGCTGTGTTCTGGGTGCCTAGCAGCAGAGTGCCTGAAACATCCCTGGTGTTCAGTGTTGTTCTTGCTCATATTTGTCAGGAGGGGTGGCAGACTCAGAGATCAGCTGGCCTAAGCTGGAGCCCTGCAGATCAGTGTTACAGGAATTAGGTGTGAGTCATCTAGGCATGTGGCCATGGCCCGAGGAAGCCTGCTTTCAGGCCCGGAATAATCGGAATCTTCCGAGGGGAGGCACGTGGAGACAGGAAGGGCTTACTCAATTCCTGCTCTGTGCCAGGGCTTTGACGTGAGCTTGCCCCTCTCTAAAGCACACGGTGTTAGAGCAGGTCAGCACCAACAGATGGCGCCGTGGCAGCCAAACGGGGACTCCTTGGGGTCCGACTCTTCTCAGTCCACCTGCCCAGGCATGGTGGGGGCTGTTGTTCAAAAACTGAGAGTTGAGAGTTGGGCAGAGAAGCAAACTTTTCTCTCGCTAAAACCCTACTCTGCAAAAGGTGAGGCATCCAGAGCCTGGGGTTTCCTCTTAGACAAAATTCTGAATCAGCTGAAAATCCTTTTCTGTGATGTGGAGAGAAAAAGCCTCCCCTTCCAAAGATTCAGTTTCCTGTTAAATGTTTCCTCTTTAAAAATTAAAACGTAGATTGCACAAAAACTTAAATCATCAATTTCACCTTGACATTTTCATATATGTATATTATGTACTTTGGTCTCTTGTTCTCACTTCCTATTTATTTGTGTATGTGTGTGTTTGTGTATGTGCAGCTACGTGTGTGTGTGTGTGTGTGTGTGTGTGTGTGTGTGTGTGTAAGCCAGAGGACAGCTCTGAGTGTTCTTCCTCAGGAACGTTAGCCTTGTTTGTTCATGCGGGAACTATATAGTTTATTTATTTATTACAAGGCAGGGTCTTGTTATATAGCTTAGGTTGGCTTCGAACTTTTGATCATCTTGCCTCGGCTCCCTCAGTGCTGGGATGGCTGCTGTGCACGGCCACACTCGGCTTCTTCAACTAGAGTTTACTTGACAATTGCTCCTATGGCACTGCTCTGCCTGCTGCTGCTCTAAGTACTTAGTGAACCCCAGCTCATCCTAACCGCCTAGATGGCCTTCAAAGGAGCCGGGAGCAGGAGCCGGAACCAAGAGGCCCGAGCCGAGACTTGTGGCTCTTTTTAAAAGAGAAATATACCACGCCCCAGTGGGCTGGTATTTCAGCGGCTATTGGCTGACGGAGCGGAAGGCCCTCCCACAGCACTGTGGGCTCGTGCTTCAGCGACTATTGGCTGAAGCAGCGGAAGATACTCACGCAGCACACGACCTACAGCAGATGCGTCCTAGGACTGCGGATCCATTGACTGGTTCCAGAATTTGGGCTCCGAATGTCTCCATATCACTGATATCTCGCTGCCTTCACTTACGCCTTAGACAACCCACCAAGTAAGCATTGCTGCTGAGAATCCAAGGACTCAGAGGCTCTTTAGACAGACACTTGCCTAAGTTTGTCCAGGTGTAAGCAGTGGGGCTGAAGCTGGGACTCATGCTGTCTGACTCCAGAGTGGTAGCAGGTTGAGCTGACTAGCCAGTCTACAGAGGAAAGAAGTCTCCCCTTACAGGAGCAGAAGCTGTGGGCGCCTCCCCAGGTTTCTGCTGAATGACCAGGATCTATCTCCCCTTCCTCCCGATTCTGTTTGTCGCCTTCGCTGACTGTCTACTTTCCAGTGTTGGGGTCTTTGGACTGAATGTTGGCATGATTGTAGTGGGCATCTTGTCTTGCCCTTGACTGTGGTGGGAATGCCACTAAGGCTTCTTCTCCTTTCCTGAGATGCTTATATACTGGAGCTCTTTGGTCTCCAGCCAAGCCCTGCATCAGCAGCAGGAAGATGGGGTGTGGACCATGACTCTGTCTCTTGCTTGCAAGAGAACTTGGGCAAGCTACATGATCTCTGCTTTTCGCTGAATCAGCATCCAGCATTAGAAGACTTACGGTTAGTAGGCACATCTTTTTAAAGAAGCGGAATCATGTAAAGTTTCCCTGGCTGGGCTCACACTCATAGACTCAAGCAATCACCCTGACGCAGCCTCTTCAGTAACTGGAACTAGGACTTTCCTTTTCTAAAACCAGTCTCACCATGAAGCCCCAGTCTCACTATGAAGCCCCAGTCTTCACCATGTAGACTGGGGTAGTCTTGAACTCAGCAATGCTCCTGCCTCTGCCTCCAGAATACTAGAATTAAAGGTGTGCACCACATTGCTTAGCAACCTGGTATTTTTTAAAGCTGAGAAATGATTATGAGAAATCTTAGAAGTATCTGTAAGTGCAGAATTGACACCACGCCTGTCCCTGTATCATGGGGGATGCAGGTGGCTGTGGAGCTTACGTTTGGGAGTCCCTGAATTAAGCAATATGGGGCTTGGTATATTATGTGGAGTTTTATTTCTATTGCTGTGATAAAATGCCCCAACAAAAAGCAACTGTGTTCCAGCTCCACAATCAATCAATCAATCAGTCAATTGCAACTGAACAAAATTAAGATGGCGATTCTCCTTGAAGGGTGTGTGCGTGAGGTGAGAAATGGCCGGCAAGGGCAGGCAAAGCCCCTGGGATCACAGAGGCTGTTCTGTTTTATTTTTTAACAGGGTGTGTCTGCATTATGACATCTATCTCTCAGTGTATGCACACTTTTCTTTGTGCATGTTACTATTGCTTTCTTTTTTCTTGCCATGATGAGGTTTGAACTTGGGTCCTTCTGCATGTTAAGCAAGTTCTCTACCGCCGGGCAACATCTCCAGCCTGTACACATTGTTCTCGAATGAAAACAAAATAGATGCCCATTTTCTGAAGACTTTTTAGCATTCGTGACATGACTTTGAGTGCTGGAATGACCAGGTCTAGATTCTTACCTATATATCTGCTCCCAAAACCTGGACTAGGATCCTGTAGTCCGTCTTAAACTTCTACATGAAATATTTCCATGCACATTGAACTCATTGTCCTTTAAAAAAATATTCTCCTCTCATACAAGACACCCCAACTGCAGTTTCCCCTCTCTTCACTAACCCCAGCACCCCACCCCACCCCAGATCCACTCCTCCTCCATTTCTTTTCAGAAAAGAGCAGACCACTTACGGATATCAAATGGACAAGACATCATAATATATAATTAAGACTAGGCACATACCCTCATATCAAGGCTAAACAAGGCCACCTAGTAGGAGAAAAAGGGTCCCAAGAGTCAGACAAAAGAGTCAAAGACATCCCCACTCCTGCTGTTGGGAGTCCCATAAGAACACCAAGCTAAACAACTCTAACATATATGCAGAGGACCTAGGGCAGAGTCATGCAGGCTCCATGGTTGCCTCTTCAGTCTCTGTGAGCCCCTATGAGCCCCGCTTAATTGATTCTGTGGGTTGTAATCTTCTTTTGTTCTCAACCTCTCTGGCTCCTATAATCCTTCCTCCCCTTGAGCTCTGAGTGAAGGGACTCAGTGGAGACCTCCTATTTGGGTTCTCTCTCCACCTAATGTTTGGCTGTGAGTCTCTGCATCTGCTCCCATCAGCTGCTGAAGGAAGCCTCTCCGATGATTAGGGTAGGCACTGATCTAATTCATTGTGCTTTTAAAAGAGATGTCCAGAAGTTTGTGGGACATCGTATTTTCATTGGGTAAGTTGGAAATTTGCTAGCCAAATTCCACCACAGCCTTTGCATAACTGGTCGGCAGAATTTAAAAGGGGTATTGCCACTCACCCATGTGGGCACCCAGTGTGTGACTAGGATCTGGTGTCCTTCTGAGGCATCTTTTCCAGGTGTGGCAGCCATTAAAGTCAAATTCAAAAACGCTGATTTTAGAAGGAAACCATCAATTACGGTGTCAAAACAATTAAATCCCACTGAAGAAAACTAGGAACACATGCTCAAAAACACACAGTTGCCAGTAAAATAGTTTTTTATGACATCTTAACTCTTTTTAAAATAATTTCTACTCTTTGAGAATTTCATACATCTAGACATTATATTTTGATCATATCCACACCTTAGGCCCCCTCTTCAACTCCTCCTGGATTCCCCCAAACATGTCACGGGTCCAACTTCATGTTCTTTTGTTTTATGTGCGTGAGTGTGGAGCCATCTACTGGAGTAAGAACCAGAGTCTCCTGGACATAACAGGGCCCACACTCGGGAACTCCTAGCAGCAGGGGCTGCCTGCAGTAAAATAATTTTTATTATTGTCATTTGGGGGATGTGGAGCAAAAGAGGTTGTCAGAGATTGTTTTGTAAATTAAAGAAATTAATATTATTCACTTCATCTTGGTTTTACTTTTTAAAAGTGGCTACTTAAGTTACATTTAATGATGTCAATTATATATTAGAATAAGAATGCATATAGAGACTGAAAACACACAGGCGTCTGCTTGAGATTTGGTTGTTATTGCTATTAGTCCCCAAAAGTTCAGATCTTCATTTTTCAAAATTTTCTTTAATGTGTGTGTATGTATACATGCAAGGGCATATGTTTGTGTGTGGGCACACGTATGTTCTTGCAGGCGTGTGTGGCCAGAGAGGGTGTTCCTCAGGAGTTATCCACCCTGTGCTTTGAGCCAGCGTTTCTCATTGGCCTGGAACTCACATGTGGGTGAGATTGGATGGCTACAATGAATCTCAACGATCTACCTGTCTCTGCCTCCTCAGCCCTGGGGTTCCAAGTGTGAGCTCCCATGCCTGGCTTGTCATGTGGGGGCTGGCATGGGAACTCAGGTCCTCATGTGTGTACAACAGGCATTCTATCAGCCGAGCTATCACCCCTTCCCTGAACTCCACTCTCTACTTGCTATGTATGCTTTCACAGCGAGTTGTTTTAGATGACGGGGTCAGGGACTGTGGAGAGGAAGCACTGCATCTTGGTTTTGCGACACACTAATTACTGTTTGATTCTATGCAATTAATCAACAGATCTAGATCTCAGCCTTTTCAATGTCAGAGTGGTAATTTACCATCTACCTGCAAAGACTTGGTGAGGCATCAAGGCACACACACACACACACACACACACACACACCTTGGCTAACATAAAAACTTAATGAATAGTCACTACTGTGGTCACAGGGTCATTTTCCTGTGCTTTCCATATTCGCTTCACAATAAGAACTTCCTGGGTGTTGAAAATATTTAGGCCTCGACTGAAAATTTCTTTGCTAGGGCTCCGAGTCTGGCAGTTTAGAAGGTTTCAGGGATTCTCCTCATCACAAGAATTTGAGGAAGAACAGTTGGAAGATTCTGGAGCCCCCCTTCCTGAATGACTATTCTCTGAGGATGAGCCTCGTCTATAAGTGCCATGTACTGGCCTTATGCCACGGGGCCAGCAGGGAGTGCTATTTGATGCTTTGTGACAGAAGTGATGGAAATGACCAAAGTGAATGCCCCACTTATGGGACAATAATTGGAAGGCTCAGTGGGCAGAGCCCTGCAAAAGTGCAAATGAGAGGAGCAACAGGCATCTTGGCAGTAGAGGGGCAGCGGAGAAGAAGTACAACCCCCCCCCCCCCAGGTGGAAGTTCAGGCATTGGACTAGGTCCCTGAGGGAGGGATGGGTCACTGGACCGAAGGCACTCACTGTACTTAGGAACCCTGGGAAGGCTCTGAGCCATTGAGTCTTGGTCCAAAGTGCAGAAATGAGACATAATATCAGATGGGTCCAGGAGGAGGCTAGACTTGGCATTTTGTTGTTTGATTGTTCGTGCTGACTTAGGGGAGATTAAACCCTGAGCTGTATAAGGATTAAGCCGGGTAGCCATATGGGAAGGCATCTGCTTCAACAGGCTTATCTGTCCTCGGAGCATTCAGCATGCAACCAGGTACTCATGTTAAAGATTTCCTGTTGTCTCTGGCTATGTATCTACTTTTCCCCCAGTGTCTCGCCTTTTTGCCTTTCCAGGGACACCCCACTGGCTGAGCAACACTAAGCAAAGGCTCCTCTCTAGAGCAGATGCTCTGCTGTGTCCCGACAGCCTGCGCTGCCCTCAATTGAAGGTGTGGATAATTAAGGTAATGAACACTTTTCCACTCGCTCCTGAAAGCCTCGTTAATCTACACACAAGTTGCCACAGGCGAGTCGTGGCGTCAAGGGTGGGAGGACCAACCAAAATAACTTCAGAAATTCATTAATCAGACTAATCAAGCAAGTTGTTCCGAACGGAGAGTTCTTTTCCTCGGGTGGTCAGAGGATTAGACATGAAAGGGACTTCTTGAGCAATATTTGGGAACATCTAGGTGGTTGGTCCGGCACTTATGACTAAAGTGGCTGATGCTAATGGAATCCGTCCAAAGCGTCAGCATGGGTGATTCTGCAGCTGAGTATTTAAGGTTGATGACCACGGCAGGGGGGGGGGATTGGGGAGTCACCGTGAGGTCATACCAACACACCCAGGTATTACAGACAGCTAGTCCCACCAAAGACTCGCTTTTGTCCCGACGTTTCACAGTTAGGCAGGTGCAGTGCCCTGGGATCAGTTTGGAAGTGTGACTGTTCATGGGTATCCTCATGTAGGCCTCTCTTTTTTTTTGGCTTGGCCGCCTTGGAGGATGCTGTTCCAGGTGACCGTCCAGCCTGCTGATGTGTTCTGTTTGACCCTCCCTGCACCGCATGTGCGCGGGAGAATAATGTTGCAGAGGTTTTAGCGGCAGAGATTTTCCGACTGTCCGAGTTTCAGTTCTGTTGACATCACAAATTCCACGACAGGAAGCCACTTGGAGGAGAAAGGGTTTATTTTAGCTTGTAATTTCAGGTTGCCGTCCGTCATTTTAAGGAGATGAAGGCGCCACGTCAAGCAACTAATTACATTGCATGAACAGACAAGAGTAAAGAGAGAATGATTGCTTTGTTCCTTGCTGGCTGGCTCCGTTTCCCTCCTCTTCTCCTGTTCAGGACCATCGGCCTAGGGAGTGGTGCTGCCCACACTGGGCTGGGTCTTTCTATACCAATTAATAATCAATACAGTCTCCCACAGACTTGCCCACAGGCCAACCTGATGTGGACATTGTCTAATTAAGATTCTTCCCAGGTGATTGTAGGTTGTGCCAAGTTGACAGTTAAATTAACCATCGTACCAGCTTGCCACTGCAGCAGAAGCTAGCCTATCACAAAAAACCCAACCTGATACTTCAGTCTAAGCCCATTTATAATGTGAGTATAGTGATTAGATTAGGTGTCTCAGGACAACCTCAAGAGCAGAGTGGCTGGATTTTGGCATGGTTTTTCTTGACAGACTCCGTGGACAACTTGGGATTGTTTCTGGACAAGTTGAGGTCATGGGCGATGAATGTTAAAAGTGTTACATGGATTCTAAGCATGTACTCTAACAGGGTTGATTAACATAGCTGCTGAGGTTAGCAGTGGATGTTTAGAAAACAATCCCTACCCTGTGTCATTCCACCCTTTAACAATGGCTTATGGATGACAGAGATACACCCGTGGGTGCCCTGGAGGAGTGAGAAACTGTCTCGACTGACAGATACAGACCACAGATGAGCCCCGAGGGCCCGGACACAGAACTTAGAATGACAAGATGGGAGATAAGCATTCCATAGGAATTCATATTTGGTTGAACCACAGAACCACAGAGAGGAGCGATGAGGTTCAAGAGCGTTGTGAAAATAAGTACGAGTAGACCAGTGTTACCCAACAATGGTGTGGAAAGATCAATTCGCAATGGCAGGAAATAAGGTCGGAGGGTGACCTGGCATTTGAATTCTATGATTTCAGGCACTGAGGACCCATGGACAGTGTCTGAGAGAGGAAGTGATGTGATTTGATACTGTGTTTTCTGGATGTTCTTTCTTTACTCTTGCTTTTATTGCCAATATATTCTCTCTCTCTCTCTCTCTCTCTCTCTCTCTCTCTCTCTCTCTCTCTCTCTCTCTCTCTCTCTCTCTCTCTCTTCATCTTGTTAAAGGATTCCTGGAAGGAACATGATCATTTGTTAAGCATGAGGTGCTAGTACCTGAACTGACTCATTTAATCCTAACAAGAACGGTCTGAGGTAAGTTTCTCTAGGCTCACTTTACATGTGAAGAAACCAAGGTTCAGGGTAAGTTATACAGGTTACCCACTGACCCCTTCACTTTCTAGACAATGTGTGTGTGTGTGTGTGTGTGTGTGTGTGTGTGTGTGTGTGTGTGAAATGGAAATGCCAAGAGTACCATAATCGTTGAGCTCCCGGGAAGGGAGCCTTGTGGAGGAGGAGGAGAAGTAGGGAGGAGTTGGAGAGAGTGATAGAGAAGGGGAACCATAGCTGTGATTGGGCCTTACCCGAAGGCTCTGCCACAGTCTTAGACAGTGCAATTGTAGATCAATTTGAGCTGAGACTTCCAGGCTAACTTTGGATGTCCTTTGTTCCTGAGGGCCTTCATAATGTGCACAATTTTCTAAGACATAGAATGATAGCCTGGGTAGTTTATGCCACACACATTTCTTTTTTATTAGTACTGGGATACTCAAGGGCAAGGTGCTGGCTTTGTTGGTTTTGAGGGAGGGAGCTCTTCTTGCTCTGTCTTCACATGGTCTTTCCTAGTGTCTGTGTCTCTGGCTCTCTCTTCCTTTCTCTGTCTCTGTCTTTCTTTCTTTCTGTGTGTATAGACAGAGAGAAAGAGAGAGTAAAGAGAGGAGAGAGAGAGAGAGAGAGAGAGAGAGAGAGAGAGAGAGAGAGAGAGATTTCACTATGTAGCCCAGGCCTCAAAATCATAGAGATCCTCCTGCCTTAGCCTTCCACAATGCTGGAATCACAGGCATGAGTCACCACTTCTGAGACTCTCTCCTTAGCATGCCTATTTCTCTTGTTTCTTCCACCAAGCCCCCTGGAAAGCCTGTGTCCACCAACCCCCTTGGAAAGCCCTGTGTAAACTGTTGCCTCTTTAGCACTATTCTTCCCCAAGTCTTGGCTCTACCAAAGTCCCGTGGTTCCTTGGAGACACAATGTCCTCACTTTTTGCATAAACCATCTTTTCTGTTCCTTTCGTTCAGCCATCTCCTCGCCGAAGGTCCTTCCTGACCCACCCCGTTTGGTTAGGTGCTTTTCACAAGCCTCCACAAACACTCTATGTGTATTGCTTCCTGCATTGTATGGTGCTGTGTTTCCTTAGGTGCCTGGGTTTCCTACTGATGTTTATATTCCCAAGAGAAGGCTCTAGATCTTAGTTTCTGTAACCCCCATTCTTAACCCACAGAGGGTACTTGACAATAGCCTAGGGTAGAGCCAGACCGCTCGGGTTCAAGTTCCAGGTATAATGTTTAGTTTTCTCATGGCCTAGGGTGCATCATTAAGCTCTTTGGACATGAGTTTTCACATCTAATAAGATGTTAAGAGCAAAGCTAATGCATTCATGTCATGTCAAGCTCTTAGGATTGTGACCCCTAGCACATGGTGACATGACACTCACCGATCCTCGAGGGTGCAGCATGCTTTTGGCAGGATTCTAGCATTTTATAGGCAGGTTTCATTTTTGACCAATCAGACAGGTAGGAATTTGTACTCTCACTGTTAACTGAAAAGAGGGCCAGGAAGTTTGTATTTAGGCTTATCCTGTAGCTAGTGAAAGTCAGAGCTAGGACTCAAACCAGATCTACTTGGCCCAGGGTTCCTTTTTTGGTGAACTTGTCTCAAAAGTCCTCAAAGAATCTCTGACTTGCAATGATCTACTCCCTTAAAGATCTCTTTAGGGTTTGGGGAGGATTTAGGATGAGGGGAAAAGGTGAAGGATAGACGTCTTGGCCTCTTGGATTTAGTTAGAAAATTGATAACTCCTTTAGAAAAGTCCAGCCCAAGCTTGTCAGTGCTGGTGGCGGAACATGAATATCTTTATGAAGACCGCTCTTTTCAGCATTGGTCTGTGCTCTCAGAGACTGACTCCATTCTAGGCTTGAGCTTAGAAAAGGGTTTGATGCATTAAACTGGCCTGTAGGGTGTTCTTTCCTGGGGAACTGAAGACCACAAGTCCCAAGTAACTCCTGGGTACTTGTCGATCGCTACTGTGCATGCGAATGGCACTGACTGACTATGTATGGCACTGGCGCTATAAATACATCACGAATTCAAACTTATTGGAGGTTCAGATGCCGGTGGAAGTCTCTGGTAGCTTTCTTACGACTCTGATAGCATCTTGCAATAGAATAAAACCACCAGCCGCAACAAACTACACCAGTAATAAGGTGATGGAGAACTATGCTTCATCCATTCGAGTTTGAAGCTCACATTTTTCCTGTCTATCATCTTTCTGTGTTTGACAAGACAGAAGAAATTGTGCCCAGGAATGGGATTGAGAGTCAAGAGCCAGTTGAGTATGGTGATGCATGTCAGTAATCCCAGCACTTGGGAAGAGGAGGGTCAGGAGACAGAGGGGAACTTAGGCGACACAGTGAGACACTGCTCCAACGAGAAAAAGTCAGGAGGCAAGGTTAGCTACCCAATCATAGCTGGGTGTGTCTCTGTTTCCCTGGGCTCCGGAACTGAGGCTAGAGGCTTACTGAATGTAAACACAGTAAAAACAGTGAACTCAGAGGTGGAGAGAGCAATTCTAGAATACAAACAAACCAGCTCATTATGTACAATCCTCCAAAAATCAGCAAGAAAACAAACCTTGAGTTTGTGGATAAAGCAGCAGGTAATTGTTCTGTTCAGAGATATCTGGAGCTACTGAGTTCCAATGTAAGAGCAACACACTGGTTTAGGGCTCTTGGAAGAATCCTTGGTTCCTCATCTTGGCCAAATGATAGATTTTTACTGGGGAAAGATTTTGTTGGTTTGTTTTATTGGAGATTAATAAGAAAATCCTCAAATGAGTGGGGCCTGAGATTCCTACTAACACACATTTTTATTTTTATTTTTTATTGTGGATCCTAGATAAGATAAAAAATCATGACCAGGGATGTAATCTCAAAGCCTATTTCCTGAAGACTGTTTAAAATGTACCTGCTCCAGGGCCAGTGAGTACCAGGCTGGGAGCCCTTGCTGAACTCTGTAGGTTGGCCCCCTCTGTTTGATGTACACATTTCCATCAGTAGACCGACAGAAAATTCTCCTTTTGTTTTCTCTGTTAAACAAAAGGAAACGGTGATTAGATGCTCCATATGTGCTCCGGGAAAGTGGTTAAGTGGCACGACCCCTGCCACCCCCGTCTCTCTAACCTCCACCTTTTGCAGGAGTATGCTCAGCAGTTCCTGCCTGGCCTCCTCTGTCAGCTGCAAGTGAATCTTCCCTTGGGTGTCTAGACAAGCTGAGAGCCAGGCATCTCTGGGACTTGGACCCAGAGGGAGGTCCCATGGAGAGTCACAGAGATTCCTTCATTTATCAAGAGGGCTACAAGCGGTGTGAGGATTGTGAAGCACTGGCTTTGAGAGGGACAAAGAGCACAGCTCAGATGAAATGTGTGACCGGTGTCTTTCTCAGCATCCTAGTGTCTTCGTCTCCATGAGAAGATGCATCCTCAAGTGTGGGGACCTTACAAAGTTCTTTGCATAGGCTGCCAATGAGAGCGCCCCGAATGGCAAGTCAATTGCCAGAGCCTGTAATCAATACCACAGCGAGTGGGTTTGGATTGTGCCTTAGTCTCTGGGTTATTAGTGTGATGTTGTCAGGCCCAAGTTTTTCTCAGGGTTATGTAGCTATTCCCTTCCTCCCTGAGGGAGGCTGGTCAAGACTTACTGACAAGGCCCAGGAAGCAGTCAAAACTCACAGTTGTAAGAAACTTCCTGAAACTTATGAGAATCACGAGCCCCCTCCCACAAACCTATCTAAAGGGTCAAAGTAACTGGGGGAGAGGGAGACTCTTTGACTGGCCAAGCTTCCTACAACTCATGCATGGGAGCTCTAGGGATGCAGTTTTGTGAGCCATTGTCCAGGATGGGGTGGGTTTTTGTTGGTGTAGCTGCCTTTGGGTCATCCACGCTCCTAGAACTCTTCACCCACACTCCTGTAAGCGATTCCCAGTAAACCCACTGGGTCACTAAGTTAGACTTGGGTGGGTTTATTTCTTTGGCCTGTTGGTGACATATCTGGGGGGAACAGATGTTTGCTCCTGTCTTAAAAGAAAAGTCACACAACGCTCAGCTTCCTAACTTTGTACGATTTACCACTTTTCCGCTTTAGTTTACGAACATGGAAGGCGGGAATAAGACATCGGGAAAAGCACTGACAAGCTGTAGTCATGCGTGAGCAGCAGCTAGAACAGGCCCTGAACTTGGCCAACATCTTTCGCCTCCATCAGGTCACCAATGGGTAAAACGTCAAGACCTCAGTGCCAGGACATTGAGAAGATGGCTTTAATTCTCTGGCTTTAATGAGGTTGGACTTCCTTCATTTTTATCAACCTCTTTTAAACTTTTAGACTATCTTCTTTTTTTTTTTTTTTCACTGAGCAGTGGTGCATTAGCTCGTGGTCTGTGGAGTCAGACATGCACTGGACCCTTGAAGGGAAGAAGTCATGCGTTGTGAAAAAAAGCACACAGGAACCCCAAAGAAGGGCTCCACAGGAGGATGGAGCTGCCAAAGCCGCAGAGATGTGTGGTGCAGGAAATAGGTAGTCTTCTCTTTAAGGAAACCCACACAGCCTGCTGCCTCTGAACTGTGGATCTCTTACAGTATACCATGTGTGCCTCGGAATGGGAAGTTCTGGCTCAAACAGCCTAGCCAAAGCTCACCATGGACAGTGTGGACGCCTAATATTGCTGGTACTAGTTCTGGTCCCAAGTTTATCTTTTTTTTGGGTGGTTCTGGATATCTTTCAGAAGCCAGATGTGCCTTGAGAGTCACAGTGATGGGCATTTGTTCTTGATGGGTGGTCCACAGAGATAGGGTACATGCAGATGGGTGGGTCCTACCAAGGACTGGCTTGAAAGGATTTATGTATTTTTATTTTATGAATATTTGTGTTTCCTTGCATGTATGTCTGTGTATCTGCATGTGTAGGCCTAGTGTTTGGAGGCCAGAGGACAGCATTGGATCCCTTGGAGCTTGAATTACCAATGGTTATGAGTTACCATGTGGGTGCTGGGAACCAAGCCGGGTCTGGGTCTTCTGCCCTCTTAATTGCTGAGTCATCATTTCTCCAACACCCCCCCCCCCCATTTATATATTATGAACTTTTCTTCATGGAGTTAAGCTTCTTACAAATATTTGATGGCTTCACGGTATCAGTATATGACACTTGGAAGCTGCAGGGTTTTGGATGTGCACTTTACTTTGTGTGTTGGAATTTAATCCCTAGAGCAACAGTTGAGAGAGAGGTGGGACCTTTGACGTGATAAATGAGCAGAGAGTTCACACAAATGTTCTAGTTTCTTGCTGAATTAGAAGTGCCTCACACTCCGCAGATTCTCTGTGTGTCTTCCTCATCTAAGCTTTGACCCTCCCGTGGCTCCTGAACTCCTGTCCCATCATCCACTTCCGTCCTTATCTTGCTTTTCTGGATGATGCATCTGTTTTCTTAGCCACCTTCCTTACAATGGCGACAGGCCTCTTCCTTTTTTTGGGCTATAATCTCCTGCTCAAATCTGTTTTAACAGGAAACACCTCAATCACCTTCACTGCTCAGGTAGCAGCCGAATGGGAAGGAGCAATTGGTTCTTTTGGGAGCTTCCACTGCTTTCCAATCAACAAAAATGTCTGACATACACAGGTCTGTCAGAGTGCAGGGATTTGCCCCCAAGCTTCCTCCTCACCCCAGTATGCTACCAGCAAAGGAAACAATGTGGCCTTCTGTCCTGTGTGGGTCCATTCCAGGGCACCTGGTCTGTGGGGTGCCACCCCTCCCCCCAGCCTGGATCTTCAGGAGTCATTGCTTTCCTTCTTGCCACAGTTCCTCACTTAATGGCCCCATCACTTAATTGCCCGGTCTATCATTTTCCCCATCTGCAGAATGGGGACTGGTGATTCTGGGCTCCCAGGGTGTTGGGAGTATTAATGAATGTTTTGAGGCAGGTTGAGATCTGTAGATAAACAAACCTCAAGAAGTAGAAAGTGCTAATGAGCCTAGGGTTGAGCAACTGGCCTTGAGAAGTAGCTTTGTTTCCCACAAGAGCTCGGGCAGATGTGTGTCTTCTGGCTGCCTCTAGAGGAACCAAAACAGTGGATTAGGACATCCGTCTTCTCTGTGCGGTCCAGCTCTCAGGCAAGCAAGAAATGGGAAAGAAAATCCAAAGGCGCACTAAAATGACCCCCTAGGTAGCTGTCCTTCAAAGATGCTGCCTAAGAGGACTGCTCGGCATGCGTTACAACCGGAGTGCTGGATGTGTTGCTGATTAATGGCTTATGCCCATAGTTTCATGACTGTTTTCATTTTCTCTGTGTGTGCAGTGCTGGGGACAGAACACATGGCCTCATGCATGCAAGACAAGCAGTCTCCCCGCTGAGCTACATCCCCAGCCTTTGGGGTTGTTTTCTATCTGTAGCAAGTGTGTTCATTCATAACGAAAATAACTACTGTTTATCAAGTGCCTCCTGTGTGCTGAGCACTGATCCTCCCAGCTGCCTGCCTACTGTGTGCTGGGCATGAATCCTGCCAGCTGCCTGCCTACTATGTGCTGGGCATGGATCCTCCCAGCTGCCTGCCTACTGTATGCTGGGCACCGATCCTCCCAATACCTGCCTACTATGTGCTGAGCACCGATCCTCCCAGCTGCCTGCCTACTGTGTACTAGGCGCTGTTCCTCTCAGTTGCCTGCCTACTGTGTGCTGAGCACTGATCCTCCCAGCTGCCTGCCTACTGTGTGCTGAGCACCGATCCTCCCAGCTGCCTGCCTACTGTGTGCTGGGCATGGATCCTGCCAGCTGCCTGCCTACTGTGTGCTGGGCATGGATCCTGCCAGCTGCCTGCCTACTGTGTGCTGGGCACCGATCCTCCCAGCTGCCTGCCTACTGTGTACTAGGTGCTGTTCCTCTCAGCTGCCTGCCTACTGTGTGCTGAGCACTGACTTTCCCAGCTGCCTGCCTACTGTGTGCTGAGCACCGATCCTCCCAGCTGCCTGCCTACTGTGTGCTGGGCACCGATCCTCCCAATACCTGCCTACTGTGTGCTGAGCACCGATCCTCCCAGCTGCCTGCCTACTGTGTACTAGGCTCTGTTCCTCTCAGCTGCCTGCCTACTGTGTGCTGAGCACTGATTTTTCCAGCTGCCTGCCTACTGTGTGCTGGGCACCGATCCTCCCAGCTGCCTGATGAGTAGATCCTTCTCTTCCTTTGCTAAGCACACTGAGAGATGTGAAGATCTGAAAGGGCCGCACAAGCTATCAGACTTACACCTATGCTAAGGAGCAGAGATGGGATTTTGCTCAGACAGTTTTGGCTCCAAATCTTAGGCTTCCGTTCTTCATCTGGTCCCGTTCTCTTTCACTGTATTCCCATTTCCAGTGTTGATAGGAGCTACAGTCGTCACCCAAGTCCCCACGCAGGAGGCTTTTCAGTTTCCTTCACAAACCACAATCTGCAGGTGCTCAGACCCTCACATAAAATACCAGAGTGTTTGCTTGTGAACTATGGACACCCTCAACTATATAGTAATCTCTAGATTACTTATGATACCTATGCCACCTAACTGCTTTAGAAATAGTGGGTCTATTGTGTTGTTTAAGGGGTAACGACAAAGAAAAATGCCAGTGCATATTTAGTATGGACATAATTGTTTTCGCGTATTTTCTATGGCGGTTGTTTAAATCCACCATAGAAATGTGGAGCACACAAATCTGGAGGACCAACTGTTTTCTTAAGAAGGAATATTGAGGCCAGACAGTGGTGGCAGATGTATTTAATCCCATCACTCAGGAGGCAGAGGCAGGTGGATCTCTGCATTCAAGGCCAGCCTGGTCTACAGAGCTGAGTTCCAGGTCAGCTAGGGTTGTTACACCAAGGAATACTGTCTCGAACACCTTCTCCCTTGCCAAAAAATAAGGAACATTGAACAAGATAAGATGTTAGGAAAGAAATGATTAAATATTATGAAAACTGGGGACTGCTTTGTCTGATTTCCCTAGAAGCTGGCTGGAAACGCAGCTTGCTCGTGAGCGCATTTCTGCGGGTGGATTGCATGAGCCTGCAGCAGTAGCTAACTCCTCAGGGCATTCCTGCAGATCAAGAAGCGGGGACACGCCTCTCTCCCACACCTTCAGTTCCTATCAGGGCTGAGACAAACAGCAGCAACAGCGGCCGCTTGCCCAGGTGCTCAGCTTGGCTGTCGCTCTTGGCTGCGTGTCAGGGAAAGTCTTGAGAAGGGACAGAGGCTCTGTTCACAAGCCTGCTCTGCGTCTACGGATTTGTTTTCAGTCTTCACGTGGAGGCAGGTTGTCATCATTTCCATTCTGTAGATGAGGGACCAGGTGGGGGCCGGGGTGGGCGTGAGACCCGAGCTGGCCATTGCTTTAGCTGTGTCTGTCGAGGCTGGCTTTTCCAACGGTATAGATCAGCCTTACAGATACAAGGTTTCAGTGAGGATTTCAGGATTTGATGGACTCGCTAACACCTCTGAATTCCTGAAGTTATCCGAGGAGTAGAGGGCAGATCGAGGAAACAGAACCCATGTCAGTCATGGGACCATCTTCGTCACAACTGTCTCTGTACCGTTCTCTGCATTCAGCATCTGGTCTGTGCCGAGCGTCACACACATCAGACTCTTGGTCATCTGGAGCGGTCCTGCGGTAGCTGTGGAGGTCTCCAGTCCAGGCGGCCTTCCAGATCCAGCGCTTTTGTATCTGCAGATTCCACATCCTCAGGCAGTGCCAGCCACCAACATCTGGGGAGAACCGCATCTGTGGCGAGTGTCTATGTTCTCTAAACAGTGAGTGTCACCGTGATGCTCATTGTCCGTTGACACCGTGTTAGGTGCAATGAGCAATCCAGAGGTGACTTAAAGGACACAGGAGAATGTGCACAGGTCATATGCTCATGTAGCATCATTCTATAAAAGACTTGAGCGCTCACAGAAATAGTCCTCCGTGGATCCCAATGGATGACTGGACCTGGTACAAAGTAGGTGCCTCACAGGGGTTAAGAACTAATGTCTAATAATGATACATTCTACACATTGTTGGTAATTTAATGACACATTCTACTGTAACAGAACAAAGGTTTCTCCATCTTGTCTCAGCTGAAGCCATCTTTGGTTTCTACCCCCTGCACTAAAAAGTCCAGGGCAAAGCACCCTACCCTGTTCTAGAAATTCAGGGTTCAAGTGCCCCAGCTAAGTGCATGTTCTTGGCTCTTCTTAAACTGCTTGCTTGCTTCTTCCTGCAACTGCCAACCAGGATGTAGTTGTCCTGTCTTCCTGTCTTTAAAAGCTCCCTGAAGTATGCATTACATTTTGACCGCTCTGTGGGAAGTGTTTCTATCCAGGTCATGCTGAGTGGTCTTTGGGTATTTACCCAAACACTACCACTAAGACTGTTTGAACAGCTACTGTACTAACTAACAATGATCATGTCAGTAATAGCCGTGCCAGTGACGAGGGGAACTGGGTTAGCTAGGGGTTATGGCTGGGGTTAGTCTAAGAAGTAAACTCCAGATTCTGTTGCCAACATCCCTTCATTCTTGTTGGTTTTATAGTTATTTATGCTTTAATGCTAGTATGTGGCATTTGGGAGTGTGGAGTGTGTCTTTTCAGTGAACAGCTACCCGAGGGCCTGGCCTTTTCCATTTTGTGACTGTCGTCTTAACCAAGGAGCTTTTGAAGTCATTGTGGAAGGGGAAGAGAAAGTGTGGCAATAGGTCGGAGGCTATGACGAGCACCCATTGGCCAGAATCCTACTGAGCTGACTGCAAGGGAGATCCGGTGGTCTTGCGTGCCTGGGGAAAAGAGGAAACAGGATTGGGGAGCCGTATAGCAACTTCTGCCATTGTGCAAGCTGCGGAGGGGGATTGTGAGCCTGGAAGTCTGTCTGGAAGTCACAGAACGGATGGCCGTGCTGGAGAAACAGGGTGGAAACCCGGGAAGGCTAGAGAATGCCTGTCAAGGTCAGTCTTAGGCCAGCCACACGGTGTTGGTGCCCTTGGCTCTCCCATCCTCTGTGGCTGATGAAGGAGCCAGTTGGGAAACTGACAGTCGGATAAAGGGCTAGAGCCAGGCATTTATAAGAAAAGAAACAGCACGGGAGGAAACAAAGTGGATACTGCCAATCACTGTAGTTAAGACCTCTGGTGTTCTTCATGCAGCCCTATTTGCCTCCCCCTCGTGGTCATTCTAAGCAATTGCAGTTCCTTTCTTGGAGACCGGAGTTCGCAGCTTGAGCAAGATGGAGTTATCAAGCTCCTCGCTCACCTGAGAATCCCTGACGTCACACTCCCAGCAGATGACGCACTCTGTCCCAACAGCTGCTCTGGTGATGTTTCTTGAGAAATAACAAAGACACAAAACCCAACTTAGAAACCAAGTCATTCAACTACTCCCTGTCCTAAACCCTTTGGGATTCAGCCCTTTGACGTCTCCTTCAGCGTCATCCACAGATGCCCTCCCTCTTTCTGTGTCATTTTTGGGGACTAAATCATAAAGCAACGGTGACGGCTGCATTTTCAGCGTCTTTGTTGACTCCCCACAATCTAGCCCGGTCTGTCTGAATCACCTAACCACACGCTGTGGACACCGGTGCCAAGTTCTCAGGTGAGGGAACCAAGGCCCAGGGAGCCTATGCGACTTGTTGAAGGCGCCATTGCTCGCATGTGGCAGATCGCTAGTGCGGTGGCTCTAAGACACTTTCCTCACACAGTACTGTACCCGTCATAGCCATGGCTGTGAAAGAAGGCGTTTTAAAGTGCCCCCAGCCATTCTGGTCCAGATGACCTGTCTTGGTCACACTGGTGACCTCTGCTGCCGAACAGAAAGCTCAGAATTGGTGGCGGAATCTTCTATGTACTGGCTCTGAGATGTTGGCTACATCGCTCCTGGCTTTCTCAAGTTTCCATTTATTTGTCTGCACAATATGTCTTAACGGTCATGGCATCGCTGCGGTCATTTGCTGGGCTAAATCTCAACGATGGTGTTGGTGCCTGGCCCTCAAGACATCTGCCATCCTTCACACAGCCTAGAATATTCCTGTAAGTTCTAGTCAGGCCAGAGGCTTTGTGGGAATGGGACAAAGAAGATATGGGCTGTATTCTTGATTTGGAGAAAGTTGACCTGTGTGGCTGTGGGTGTGGGGAAGTGGGGGTAGGGTGGGACAGGTCACTAAAAGCCTCATTGACATACTCCATACCTTAAGAGCAGTTCTGATGTAGAGAAGAGGGGAGAAGGCTCCGTGATGGTATCAGTTGTCCCCTTGGGGTTCCTGTAGTCATGGGGTTAGGACTACCCTCTCTGAGGGGCAGGCAAAGAAGCAGCAGGCCTGTTCTCCTGTCATCTCCACATTTGGCATCAGAGACACTTCTCATCTCTCTCTCCCTGCCGTGAGCCCTTTGGTATTTCCTCCCTTTCTATCTACAGAGTTGCTCTGTCTCATTACCGGTTACCAATGGCCTGAAATGCAGAAGCTGACCTAGTTAGAAGCCACCCCCGAGCCCACAGCTTTTCCACATCATCCTTTGAGTCACTAGGCAAGTGAAAGCCGGCAAAGGCCACAGGGGTCACCTGGGCACCCCCACGTCTCAGTCTGTGGTCTATGGTAGGGTGACATCTGCTGGCCTCAGCCCTCTGTTGACTGCTGGTGGTGTGCTCCCATTCTTTCCATTCTGGATGGCCCATTACGCTAAGACCATGTTCAAACATCTGCTTTAGGAAACTGTCCCTGCGTCTCCCAGAACTCCTTACGAGCAAGCCTGTATCTTGTCTCTTACTTGTTCCCACAGACTGTCAAACGTCACTGCTGTAGCACACGCTCTGTGACTTAGCCATCTCCACCTTCTATCAGACTGGGAAACTTGAGGGTTGGGACCGGATCTTGCCTCCCACATAGACTGAACACTTGGGATGCGATAGGTACTTTGAAGTCAACATTTGAACAAATTAATGATATGATTGATTTCTATGGCGAATTTGATGGTGCACAGGGATCTCATGCCCACTGGATTGCTGGTACTGGGAAGCCACTGGATAAAAAGCTCTGTTTTCCCACACTCTTCTATCCTGTTCATCTTGGCCGAGAAGCCATCCTGTCATGACCTGAGAAAGGTGGCAAACTGTGTCAGTTCGGGTTATGTGTGGTGGTGGACAATGGAAAATTCAAGGTGACAGTAGCGTGAAGAGGTATACATTCCTCACAGAACAAACACAGGCAATTCCATCTGGGATTCCCGTGACGGTTTTACTCCACACAGTCCCCAAAACTGGATTATTCTATCTTTCCATGTCCAAGGCCACTGTCCGCCATGGCCCCGAAGGAGTTGCCACAGTCTTGTCTACTTTAAAACACAGCCAGGAGGAAAGCTGAAGGAACGGACAGTGAGCTCAGCCAACCGTTTCCAAGAAGGTTCCTAGAATTTCCTGGAATCTAGTGCGGTCAGTTTGTTTACATTCCATTGGTGGAACATGACCACACCCACCTGTGGAAAAAAAAAAAAAAACGTCTGGAAAGTGTGTAGGTTTTGTTCTGAGTGACCTTGCTCACGGTATGGAAGAAGTGGGGGGGAATGGAAGTGGGGCACAATCAGCAGTGTCAGTATAATACATCGGACTCACCTTAAAGAGAACAGGGGTTTATTGTGGAGCCAAATATCAGGGACCATGGTCCATGAATACAGATTCAGATTGCCCCAAATACCATGGTCCAAGGTGGTAACAGTTTCTTGAAGGTTTTTGTTGTGGGATATTTGGTCACGCTCTGACACCCCCCCCCCCCAGGCTGTGCTGATAACATTCACCTTGAATCCGAGGGTGGAGTCAGCAACTAGTTGACAAGAATTAGTCATAGAGAATATGGAGGACTCAGGATATGGATAGAAAGGCAAAGGAAGGGGTAGGGAGGGACTTGGAGATTCGTGAGCTTCTCTTCCTTCCATTTGGGTCTGGAAAGTGTGGAGAGGTCGGCTGGTTGCCCCTCCACTGCTTCTTTGATCTGTCAGGTTGTCACCCCAATGTCTGACTCCAGAGTCTTTATCGATACTTATATAAAAATAAGTTTTATGTTTACAGAACCAAAGGAAACTAAAACTAAGGAGTTTTATATGGCCAACCATGGGAAGTCTCTGCTGTGGATTTTCAGAGTTACCTGATGATGCTCTCAGCTTTGCATTGGTGGGAGCTAGTGATTGGTTACTACATCCTAAGAGGTTTCATGTGATCATCACGAGAGTGTTATATTAGACAGAGGTGGGCAATGGGTGCTCATTGAGGAACTAAAGATAGCCCAAGATGGTTTGGTGCTGGGTGGAAACTTTAGCATTCCGTAATCAGACATTCTGATCAGCCAGTCTGTCTCATAGGCGTGACTTTCCCCTGGGAACCTGAGTTCACAATACATTTGCTTTGTACAGCATTTGCTCAGCACATCCTTGTCTGGGCTGGCACTCCTCTGGTAGGTTGAGTAGATGGCTTGTTGGAAGACACACAGGGTACAGAGTCAGGAGAAGCTGTTCGGTGCTTTAGCTATTGCTATTGTCCAGGATGAGGCACAGCTGACTTCTTCACAACTCCTTGTCGGTCCTAGTGCATCAGACTGGGAGAAATGGAAAGAGGGTCGTCTTCCTTCTGCTGTGTAGACAGAGCCTCGAACACTGCACCGTGGTGTATCCCGAACACACTGCTGTTGTTCAGCGGCATCCATGTGGAGCCTGGGACACAGAAATGCTCAGTCATAGTGGAATCTTGAAGTCCCCATGGAATCCTCAGCCCTCTTGTCTACTAAGATAACAATGCATGGTCACATAGCGTGTCACAGCCCCAGAGTCGTTAGATCTCAGTTGTTTCTAACGTGTTTCACAGGCCGCGGAGGATTTGCAGGTCATAAAATGGTATTGTGTAGGAGCTCTCTCAGCACTTAGAGGTTGGAATACCTGATGGGGCTCTTCCCAACACGAAGTCCTTTTAATTATATCACTCTTCACAGCTCGGGACTATTATCCTCATTGCAGGAAACTGAAGTAAGGAGTGGAGTTGTGTGGAAACTCACCTGTCTGGCTTGGGGGTGGCGGTGGCCTCGGAATTCCTTCTTTCTTTCTTTTTTCCTTCCTTCCTTCCTTTCTCTCTATCTTTCTTTCTTTCAATAATTTATTTTTATTCTGTGTGCATTAGTGTTTTGACTGCATGTATATCTGTGTGAGCGTGTCAAGAAATCCAGGAACGGGAGTTACAGACAGGTTTGAGCTGCCATGTGGGTACTGGGAATTGAACTGGATCCTATGGGAAGAGCAGCCAGTGCTCTGAACTTAAGCACTGAACAATCTCTCCAGCCCAGATTCCTCCCTTCTTAAGAACCCCTCAAACAGCAGTGAATTGTTGATGATGAGTGTTAAATGCTATTGTGGAGGCAAGATGGCTTCCACAGTGAGCTGCCTGCTGTTCTTGGATGTAACACAGCAGTGGCTAATTGTAGAGCCAGTCAGTGCTGGGCAGTGTATGTGCTTGTAGGTGTGTGTGTGTGTGTGTGTGTGTGTGTGTGTGTATGTGTTAAAAGTTTGGCTTGTTTGTAGGCTGAGGGTCTCACCAGTTTGCTAGATAGTGAGGACTGGGGAGCCAGGAAGTCTGAACTCATGCATGAGTGAAGAATAAAAGGAATTCAGATCTTGGTTGCACCATCTAACCCTTGGGACAGTCTGCTGTGTTTTATTAGAAGCAACTCAAAGACAGCCACATCCCACCCAAAGCCTAACCCAGAATCGGAGAGAATGTACTAGAACTGTAGAACCTGCAGGTAGCTCTCAACATTTTGGAGAGTAGTGGCTCAGTGGGTGTGAGCCTCTTCCAGGCAGCCTGGCCCATCTCATGCCTCTAGGCAACTTAGCTGAGCTACCTAGACTGAGAGTTCACGTTGTCTCTGCTTCTTCTAGGTGACTTAGTTGAGTTGGGCGTCTTGTAGACACTCAAGCTTTTCTTGGTCCTTAGTGGTCCTTAGTGTTCCTTAGTCGTGGTCCTTAGTGTTACGTGTTTGCAGAGGCAGGACTCTTGGGTCGTGTTAGTTTCAGGGACTTCCTGAAGCCTTCAGATTGCTTGCTTCATGAGCTCCAGGAACACTCCGACAAAGTGGACTCTTTTCATCTTCCCTTTGAACATCCTGTGTATTAAAGAGCGTCTTTCCAAGATGGAAGTTTTATCTTGAGGAAGTTGCTATGCAGGTCACTTCCCCGATTTGCCCTTCCACTTCAAAGTCTTTAAATTTCAGGGAACGGCAGAAATCAGCCAGCTGGGCTGTGAATATCACAGACTTGATCTCCAGCTCTTAGACTGTAGACCTGCCCATGCTATCGCCCACGTCCGCCATGACATGTTTTAGCCAAGTGTTAACTATAGTTTTTATTATAGATTTTAGAATAATTACTTATACCGTTAGAGGAATTAAGACACTCAATAGAAGAATTTGTTGACTCTATTATGTTTTAATTTGAGTTTTTGTTTTATCGAGACAGAGTTTCTCTGTGTAGCCCTGGCAGCCCTGGAACTAGCACTGTAGATGAGACTGTCCTCGAACTCACTGAGACCCGCCTGTCTCTGCCTCCCGAGATCTGACTCATTAGTATTTTTATTATCATAGTTGTCATTCTAGTTGAGACTGTGGCAATCAATACTGATATTTCTCATTTCAGCCAGAAGGTGGCGCTCGTGTTGTGTTTTCTGAAAAAGGTTTAAAAATCCATACATATTCATATTTTCTATTTTTACCAGAAAGAGTAAGAAAAAAAAAGTCTTAAAAAAGGCCATTGTCTGTGCCGTGGGGAGATAATTAGGGTATGTAAAACAGCTAATACAGTAATTAATAAAAGCAGTGACTCGCGAGTCTGGAAAAGCTTTACGGCAAAACTGAGAGAGTAATTGACCTCACTGGCATAGGAAAATATGCAGCTTGCACACAGCAGGAAGAGACCTTGTTCAACCCCGGGTGGATTTAGAACCAAGCCTGGGATCCTGAAACTGTGTTTCTGAGCTGCGCCATCAAAGAGTCAAAGTTCTCCAAGGGTGGGTGGGTCCCTGGGTTCCCCGCACCTGCGCTCACTGCTTTTCCCATCCCGGGAGGCAGCATCCACATAGTAGATGCCAAATAAACTAGTAGATGCTGAAGAAACGTATGTGGAGTGAATGAACGACCCTCACAGTCCATGCTGTCCTGAAATCTAAACGCTCTGTCTCCTCACTAATCCTGTATAGATCTTGGAGATTCTAGGATCTGGCCTCCGTTTGATGGTGTGATCCTGGGTACCATCCTCCTCTCCTCTGTGTGTCATCTGTCTTCTGTGTGAAATGAGGAGCTGGGAGTGAGTACTGTGGCCTGCATTGGTCCCGGAAAAGCAGTGAGCTCAGGTGTGAGGGACCCATCCACCTTTGGGAACCTTGGGTCCTGGAATGATATCATCCTCGAGGACTCTGCAAAGATTTAAAAAAAAAATGCTCTGATTGTGGAGAACAGTGTCGGTGTGAAAGGTAGCAAGCAAAGGGCCAAGGGGGCATGATGTCGTTTGGATTTTATCGCTAACATACCCCACTTTCCATTTGCCCCAAGCTTCCTCCACTAGCTCTCGCACTCGCAGACCACAGCGCCACCACATGGCTTCTATCCCTTTCTTGAAAAAACCCACTGCAGGGGCACAGCTCATTAACAGCCGCCACTTGGTACCCCCAGAGCTGTGTCCCTGGCTTCTCTGACTGCTGGCTAACCTTGGGCGTGTGCTCTTAACTGAGTGTCCCCAGGGGCAGCCCTGCCTTCGGGACCTCCCACTGTCCTGGTGGAAACTGTCTCAGTACAGGGAGATTTTCTTCCCAGTGGTCCCTTTGCTTTCTCCTTTCATGGTGTCCAGACTTTGTCACTGTTGGAACGTTTCCTGCTGTCCTTTCTCCTTTCTTTACCGGTAGTGAATCTCCTGTTTGTCCAATTCTGTCTTGGTGTCGCTTAGTGGAAGACGAGAACAGTGGTTCTCAGCCTTCCTAATATTGTTGCCCTTTAACACAGTTCCTCAGGTTGTCCTGACGCCTCCACCATAAAATTATTTCGTTGCTACTTCATAACTGCAACTTTGCTACTGTTATAAATTATAATGTAAATATCTGTTTATGCAGCCCCTGTGGAGTCGCGACCCACACGTCGAGAACAAATGGACTAGGGGGTGCAGATAAGGTGGGCTGTTGTGGAACCACGCCCTGGGCTTTGCTTTCCATCCTTTGTTTCCTCGTCCACGTGGGCTGGTATCCCTCTTTATCCCTTGGCAGAAAGCGAAAGCTAAATGCCTAAACTATTTAACAAAAGACGATTTATTGCTTCACCCACCGTGTGCCCATTGGCTCAGGATTGTCTGTGGGGTCTGTACTAGCTGTGCTTTGGTTCAGTTGTGCTGTAGTTCAAACCCTGAAGTTCTGATGGCTGATGAACCCGGAAGTGTTCATCACTCTTGTTAGGTGTCAGCTGGGATCCATTCACCTTCTGTGTCCCAGGGATGTATTTGTTACCTTTCTCACGGCTGTGATCAAATGCCCCGCAGAAGCAATTTAAGGAAGGAAGGGTGTGGTAGTTTGAATGTAATTGGCTCCCATAATCTCAGAGGGAGCGGCACTATTAGAAGGTGTGGCTTTGTTGGTGTGGCTGTGGCCTTGTTGGAGGGAGTGCGTTACTGTTGGGGGTGTACTTGGAGGTTTCCTATGCTCAGGACACCCCTTAGTGTCACAGCTGACTTCCTGTTGTCTACAAGTTGTAGGTTCCTCAGCTACTCCTCCAGCACCACGTCCGCCTGCATGCCACCATGCTCCCTACCATGATGAAAATGGACTGAACTTCTGAAACTGTAAGCCAGTCCCCCCTCAATTAAATGTTTTCCTCATGAGTTTTCATGGTCATGGTGTCTCTTCACAGCAGTGAAAACCCTAAAGCAAAGGGTTTGTTCTGACTGAGTGTGAGGGTACGGCTCATCCTGCTGGAGCAAGGATGATGTTGGGAGCGGGAGGTGGCTGTCTCACTGCACCTGCAGGCAAGAAACAGAGACAAATGATGCTGCTGCTTCTCCCCTCATTTTCTTCTTTACTCATTCTGGTCACACGGGGACTTCAGGTCACACAATGGTGCCGCCCACATTCAGAGTGAGACTTCCTAGCTCAGTGAAGTTTTTTTTTTTTTTTTTTAAACACCCTCATAGATACAACCAGGGGTGTGTTTCCTTGGTGACTCTAAGTCCAGTCCTGCTGACAAGGAAGATTAATGATTAATCATTACAACTCTTCCCCTTTCAACTTGACACCTAAATACATCACTGTATCAGTCAGGGTTCTCTAGAGTAACAGAATTTATAGAATAAATCTATCTCTCCCCCATATATATATATATATATATATATATATATATATATATATATGTGTGTGTGTGTGTGTGTGTGTGTGTGTGTGTGTGTGTGTGTGTGTGCATACACATCTATCTATCTATCTATCTATCTATCTTTCTTTCTATGTATCTATCCATTTATCTATTTTCCTATCTATGCATCTTTCTTTCTTTCTTTCTTTCTTTCTTTCTTTCTTTCTTTCTTTCTATGTATCTATCCATCTATCTATTTTCCTATCTATGCATCTATCTATCTATCTATCTATCTATCATCTATCTATCTATCTATCTGTCTGTCTGTCTGTCTGTCTATCATCTGATCTAGCAAGACAAGGGCAAGCAGGCAAAGAGCAAAAGCTTTCTTTTCCTATGTCCATAGTAGGCTTACAGTAAAAGGCATAACCCAGATTAAAGGTGTGTCTTCCTGTTCAAGATCAGGGTCAAAGATGTGTGTCTTCCAGACTCAAAGGTCTGGACTAGAAGCGGATTCCCTGACTTCAGACTAAGCAAAATAATCTCTCACAGGTGTGATCTTTATTTCTGGATTGTAGTTTGTTCCCGATGTAGTCAAGCTGACGACCAAGAATAGCCATCACAACCACTTTGAGTAAAAACATCCATCCCAGTTCCTCAAAGTCTCATGTCATAGTGCATTCAGCCCACTTTCAACAATCACTATCGACTGTTGCTGGGCCCTAATGTCTTCCTTGGGGAGGGGGTGAGAAGGCACAGTATCAATGTCTCAGAAGCTGGGAGTCAGGTAGAAGGCATACAGCAGACTTATGTACTCTTCCAGCACCCAGGCATCCTGATTCATTGGCATTTGACATTGCATGGTTGCCCCTCATTGGCTAGGCACAGTCAGGACCCCTGACCATGCCAGACAGACTTTAGGTTGGCTCCTTTTGGCCTGATAGGTCTTAACTTCCTACAGTTGACTTTTAGGATCCCAACATTGTTCAGAATCCCAAATACAAACTCTCTTCGGAGAGTCTGGGCAAAGCAGAAAACAAACAGTTATATACAGTGGCGCAGAGAAAGCATTGCCATCCCAAAGGGGAGGTATTGGGCATAGCAAGAAAACACCAGACTAAAACCCAACAGGGAAAGCCTCAAATCCCAAATCTCCATGTTTGGCATTTGTGATTCATGATGGGTATAATCTGGGTATCAGTAGCCTGGAGCAACCCCGGCCTTCTAGCTCTGCTACTGCAGCACACATAGCCTCTCTCTTGGGTCATTTCCACTCTGTGCCTGAAGTTTCTCTTGGTGGACATCCCATGGTCCTGACATCTTCAACATTTGGAAGTCTTTATTGGAACTTAGGCTTCATTTGAACAGTTGCATATCCTGGATTCTCAGGGTCTCCTTGAAGGGAATACGGCTCTGCCACAATTGTTGTGCCTTGCATGATCTTTAAACTCCTCAGCTTTTCATTTTGTGTACCCACAAAAATCAGCATAATGCTGCCGAGTTCTACTGCCTGCTGGAGCGTCGCCTTGTCCTCTTGACCTGAGCTCCTCTGCACACCTTGATGGCTACCTTGGGAACCTCTTCCTTGGCATTCTCAGGAAAACTCATTGTTTCCTCTTAAATGGATTTGTGTTTCAGAAGATCCGAGTTTGATAGGTGGGGTCTCAGTCTCAGGAGCTTGTTTCAGGGTCCTTCTGTAGAGTACTAGGTTTCTCTTTAATGATGTTAATCTCTTTGATTGCCGATGCTTTCAGACATCTTGTTGCAAATTGAAACTCATCCTTCTCCTTAACAAAATTTTTAATTTTCCTGTCTTTCTGTTTACTTGTTGCTCCCCCTCACTGTAGTCCTGGATAACAACAGTGAGCAGTAACCATGATACAGCTTGAGTACTGTCATGTCCTGAAATCTCATGCTCCAAATAAATTAATCCATTACTTTTAAATTCCTCTTCAGTCAAGTTCTCAGGGCATGGGCAGATTATTTACCAGAATGGAATGCAAAAAGCCTTAAGCTCCCAATGAAGTACTTGTTTCTCTCTGAAACCTCATGAGCTGGGCATTTAGGTGTTCTGGTCTTCCAAACTCCCACTCAGTAATTCATTAAGATCTTACAACCTCTAAACTCTTCCACAAACCGGTCCTATTCTGTCTATAAATCAGTTGCAAAGGCTTACTAAGAAGCACATGGCCAGATTTATTATGGCGGCATCCCAACTCCCGGTACAAACTTTCTGTTCTCTCTCTCTCTCTCTCTCTCTCTCTCTCTCTCTCTCTCTCTCCCTCCCTCCCTCCTTCCTCCTTTCTTTCTTGGAGGTGGCATTTGTCTCTGGCATTTGCATTCCACTGAAGAAAGAAAGTCACAGTGTGAGACCTGATGGAATGGACAGAAGTATACTCTTCTTCCTGACGTAGTACTGCAGGTCATACAACACTGAATGGGACTGTAACCTTATTTCAGGACTGGTGAATAGTTAGGCGTGATACTGTGATGTGGCATTGATCATCATCATTCACAGGGTCTGTTCTTGTGAATTGATCTACCTGCTGTAATTTTGCAATTCCACCCTCCTGCTCTTTCACGTGTAAGTCCAGAACAGATTTCCTAAAGTACATACCTCCACTGAGGGCGAGAAAGTGGTGCCTTCCCTCGCTGTACTTTCAGCGATGATCAAGGATGAGGAAAGGGCTCATACAGCTTGGGCACTGCGATCAGGGGATGGGGGTTGATTTCCAAAGCAGACACTCATGGATGGGAAAGTTCTAGGAAAATTAACATTTCTGGATCTTGTTTCTGCATTTTAGGATAAAGAAACTGGAATCAGGGGCTGGGAGAGATGGCTCAGAGGTTAAGAGCAGTGATTGCTCTTCCAGAGGTCCTGAGTTCAAGTCCCAGAAACCACATGGTGGCTCACAACCATCTATGAGATCTGGTGCCCTCTTCTGGCCTGCAGGCATACATGCAGGCAGAACACTGTATACATAATAAATAAAATCTTAAAAAAAAAGGAACTGGAATCAAGCAGAACATTTCTCTTTCGATTTCAGTTTGTAACCCCCATTAAGGTGTGTGCATGTGTGTGTGTATGTGTGTGCGCGCGTGTGTGCACATGCACATTATTTGTTTTAATCATGTTTGTGTTATTATAATAGAATGCAAGAGGTAGTTAAGTTCTAAAGGGTAAAGTTTTCTTTAGCTCCACGTTAGAGAAGTTCCAAACTGTGAGTCTTGCTGCTTTTGACCTCTGGTGAGCAGTCCAGACGACAATGGTGACAAGCACGTGCCACAGCAAACTGTTCAAAGCCTGAGCCAGGAGGTAGAGAGCGACCGAGAGACTAGATATTTCCAATCTGTTTGGAGAGCCCTTGCCTATGACTTTAGAATCTCCCACTAGGACTGACCTCTTCACATCCCATCTCCCAGTTTGGGGGACCATGCCTTTAACATATGAACTTTCTCTTCAAACCATAGTCTCTCTTTTCATAGATATAGATATGTAACTAACTTTCAGTGCATATGTGTACACAAAAGATACACTCATTTCCCTTAGGAGAAATGACTTGGTGTTTTCTCATTCACTGATTGCAATAATTTTATGGACCATTCTCTACCAGAAGTCATGAGAATCAACCGTGTCTCAGACACAGGAGAACCCAGGCCATCGAACCTTTGTTGAACACATTGGTTCTGTAAAATCGGGGAATCGCACAAACGAAGAACACGGGGAGGACAAACGCTGCCTTTGTGGCTGATGAAGACTGACCATAGCGCAGAGTCCAAACGGCCTTGCTCACTTTCTGCCCATGCTCTAATCTCATGCTAAATTTACTCTGTAGAACGGACACGCTTGCCTACGTCACTGCTGCCCATAGGTCTTGGAGGGAACGCGCAAAGGACCCATGGCTTTCACCCGACACTACTGATGGCTTGTCTTTTCCTCAGCGAGGAAGGCCGATGAATGGCTTCTGTGGAAGGACCAGACCACTCCAGTAACCTCCGTGTGGCAGGGATAGATGGCAAGGAGATGGGAGTGTTTGGGAGAGAACTGGTGTTCACAGACAGCTGGTGTGGGATGAGGCATTCCCACCTGGGACAGGAGGAGGTACAGATGTGGCTCATGCATCAGAGGAAGTGAGGACCCTCTATTTTCTTCCTCTGCTTTCTGATGACTCAAGAACCTCACAGGCTGTTTGGTTTTTCTGGCTACTTTCTCCTTCTTGGCTGACTGTATTGAGTCACAGGCTTGGGACTGCAAATAAAATTGCCCCTGGCTACTCACTCCTCAGTCACTTGGGATCTTCTAGAACCTCCTGATGGTGGTACGGAAAGGAAGAGGGGATACGAACTGACGATGAGTCCTCATGTACCAAGGAGAGCTGGTAGTGGCAGCGGCTGCCACTGTGACCTCGGCAGGCATGCTATGCAAGCAGGGAACTAGGTCACGAAGATTGACAAGTGTCATATAACGAGCGGGCGGAGGAACAATTAATCTTTGTTCTTTACCATTTTCTGGGAGCTTTTCTTGGTAGATTTTCAAAGCCGAGAGGTAGAAATGTCTCCTTGGTTACAAAGTCTTACTTAATAGGGCAAAGGTGAGGTGCAGGCGCCACCTGTAGATATTTAAAATGGTGACTTGTTGCTGTGAGCACATTAGCGTACATCTTCGGGCTGCCATGACGAAGTACCACAGTCAGTGGCTAAAGAAGAAATGTGTTTTGTCATTCCAGAGGTCAGAAGACAAGAACAAGATGTTGCAACGGTCATGATATCTTTGTAGGGAGAGCAGCACCTTAGCTTCTTATGGCTACTGACAGTCTGTGGCTTGTAAACCCTTAACTCCAGATGACATTCTCACCTGTTTCTTGTTTGATTTTTTTCTTATAACGCAGCGCTTACTGCACTGGGCTCCTCCAGAGCGCTTCCTGTTCATCATAGCATCATTGTGGAAGAAGCACCAGCAGAGAGCCCCTTTTTCTAGATAAATTCCCACCCCCACACTGTTAATCTCAACTGTCAACCTGATACCATCTAGACTAGCAGGGAAGATAGGCTTTGGGCATGCCTGTGGACTACTATCTTGATTCGATCAATTGCCATGAGCCGACCCACCCATCGTGGGTGGTAGCATTCCCTGGGCTAGGATCTTGGACAGCATAAAAAGGAAAAAGGGATCATTAGTGCTCAGTCCTCAGTGGAATGTCTGTACCACAACCCTTCCCTCAAGGCTCAGGAATCCATGTGGAGGAGGGAGCAGAAATATCATAGCAACCAGAGATGGCAGATGACTTCGAGGAAGCTGTTTCAGAGACACCAAAGGGCAAAGGCACATATGAACTCACAGTAGTCATGACAACATGCATAGATCTACACAAGCTCAAGCCAAACAAAATCCCAGTGCAGTGGAGGGAAGGTGGGCATGAAGCCCCACCCCTAGCTGAGTAGCGTTTGATTTCTCCGGAGAAAGGGAAAGTCAGTTTTCTTTAATGGTGCGATCTCGGGCATACTGACCTTACTCCAGGGTAGACCATAGGCCAAGGAGTAGTCAGCCAACACAACACAGACTCAATGGGGGCAGGGAGAGAGAGAGAGAGAGAAAGAGAGAGAGAGAGAGAGAGAGGGAAAAAAAATATATGCCTGGAGATGAAACCATCTTACCAGGTACAAGAAGGTTGGCGACAACTGGCCCTCACGGATGAGATTTTTTGATGGTTCTTTATGTTGCTCCTGGGCCATAATTTATGACTCCTTAGATTGAGATATCACTAAATAACAATAATATGAAAACTCATTGGTGTTAGTCATATTTTTCATCTCTAAATTTTCAAGCTCCCAGACCTACCTGTCTGAAGTCCTGCCCTGCTCCCAGCAACAATGGGAAGGCACACACTGATGTTGCTCTTTAGTGACATCTCCGTCCAAGGAGTCATAAATTATGCGTGTGCGTGCTTATGCGTGGATGGGAATAGAGGAAGTGGGAATACCATCCCTGAGAAGTGGGTTCAGAGTCAAGCATCTCCATGACTCAGGCAGTTAGTGGGTCATGCCCGTCTGTGCTATGTCTGGGATACCATCTGAATCCTTGCAGGGCGGTGCGGCTGCTCTTCTTCTGGAACTAGACTCCCAACCACCGAGGGCCCTGCTTTTTCTACATTCCCTGTGTTTCTCATGTGGGGCCTGACACTTAGTGTGTGCATACTGCATGCCTTTTTCCAGTAAAGTGAATAACCTGTAAATGTGTACATATACACGAATTTTTTTAAACTTTTTTTTATTGATTCTTTGGGAATTTCACATAATGCACCCCAATCTCACTCATTTCTCAGTCCCTCCCTATCCAACCTTCACCCTTGTAGTGTCCCCCCCCCACAAAATAAAATAAAAAATTAATTAAAACCCCCCAAACATTTTACTCCTCCATTTTCTCTGCCTCTCCATCTCCCCCTCATTCATCTCAGTGGCTTTGAGAGCTGCGGGTGTCACACAGTCCACTCTTTGGTCCAAACAGCTGTACTTGCAATTGTTCAGGGAAATGAGTTGTTGGTCTGGTTCAAGGTCTCCCGCTTTTGGTACACCATCAATACTGGACCCTCACTGAAACTCATCTTGAGTATCTTGGTGTTGTCCTGAGTCACGGAGATCCTGAAGCCCTAGTTCTACAGGACCAATTCCTTCACGGGCTCCAGCAGGTCATAGATGGGGGAGATGTCGGGTTGGGCAAACTCAAAGCCCTGGATGTGGGCCTGGGTGGTAGCTGAGCTGTTTAGTTCCAGCCTCTGTTGGGACCACCTGCTTGAGGCAAGGGGTTGAGCCAGCTCTCTGGCACCTACACCATGGTGGGCAGCTCTCCTGTGCCCTGTGGTGAGTGGTAGGGCCAGCGCTCCAGCTGCAACAGCCGCAGAGTGGCAGGGCCAGATCTCCCAGAGCTAGCGAAGGGTGGGGCCAGCTCAGCATGGCCCTCGGATTTCAACACTTGTGGTTCACAAGGCCCCCAGTGGTAACAGGGGCCACGGTCATCAATACAGAGCCCAGCTACAGCAGCACGGGCCCGGACATGGCCCTTGGCAGCAGTCCAGGCTGGACATCACCATGGTGTTGGGTGGAAGCAAAGGCCACTCATCAGCCTCTTCCTCACTGCCTTCTCTTTACTTCTGTTGTCTCCACAGCACGTGAACCGCCCTGCTTCTCTTTCACTCCCGTTTCTCCGCCATATAGTCGCTCATTTTAATGGCACCTGCCTGTGGGTCACCCTCATGAATTCTAACAAAGGGAATACGCCTTTCGCAAGGACTCAGACTCAGAAGTAGAACTGTCAGTTTCCCAGGAGATTTCATAATGTCCTAGTCTGGCCTTCAATTTTTTTCTCTCATCATAGCTGTGGAGACTACAGTACTGGCTTCCAGTCTTGAAGCTTAGCTTTCAACTTTGTATGGAACACACACACAGTTGTGATGGCTTGTCTATTCTCACTGCTGTGGAATGATTTTTATTCCAAAGATCACAATATATCTGCCTGTTCCGCTCTCTGGAATTGTTTCTGGATCTCTTTCTCTGTATATGTAGATATATAGATATCATATATACTTACATATACTATGCATAAACCAATTAATTAGATTAATACATATAGCATTGTTAATTGGGATATCTATATCTATATATATCAATCTGTGACTCTGTTCTAATAAAGGTCTTCAGGTGCAAATACTTAGCAATTATTTGAAGAATAATTGCTAGAAGAAACCACTCATGAAGTGTTTCCAAGTGACGCCCCCGGAACCTGCATGCAGCATGAAGCCCAGGAGAGTCTGAGAGAGTTGAATGTGTAGAGTTCCTGGAGGGCGTCCTTAATGAGGAAGGAGGAGGAGAGCCCTGTGAGGAGTCCACAGGAAGGGAAGGCCACGTCCTGGAGAGGAAAGAGAGACAGGAGCGGGCACGGGAGCAGGGGTTAAGTGGGCACCTACAATCTGGCTAGCGTCAGTTCGGCCTTTCCTCTGACAGGTGGGAAGAGACGTGGCTGCTGTTGGAACTTGAGAGAATAATTTTTTTTTTTGCGTTTTAATTTTTAAAAAGGAAGTTAAACTGTGGTTGCCTTGGAGATCTGGCGGGGAAGTGGCAGGCGTCTGGGAGCTAGGTTAAGAGGCGGCTGCACCGGTTCATGGGTATATTAATGAGGTTGCGGGTAGGACGGAAAAGACCTGCAGGGAGAAACCTGGGGAAAAAAGCAACAGAAAATGCTTATTCCGAAAAATGAGGCCAGAAAGAGGCAGCTATTACGGCTGTAAAGGAGTGGGGTTTGCAACAAAATGGGTGCAAGGCAGATGGTAAAGTGAACTCGGAAGTGAGCCTCCCCAAGGGGCGGGTCCCTTAAAGGTTCCTTTTCCCCAGTGACCCTGGGGTGAGCTGAACCTCAGTTAAGAGGGAAGGAGAGTTCGGTGGAGGACCCAGAGTCAGGCCTGAGAAGGGTTTTCTGAAAAAGCACAATGCAGTGCGGGGACCTGGGGAGAGGAGAACCTGCAGAGTAAATCCCAACCCTTTGTAGTCTCCAGTTAACAAAACTTCAGCTTCCTCTCTAATCTCCACGATCTGTCATTCCTGGCGGCTCAAACCGGAACAGTCTTGATTCCTGCTATTCCAAGCCTGTTTGCAGTGTGGGTGTAGCTGAGTTCCCGCTGCGAATCTGGTTCATTGTTCCTTTCAAATAATCGGCTTTTAGCTTGCCTGTTCCTGTTTTGTGTTTTGGTTTCCAATTTCGGAGCATTTCCCCTTGTCTTTATTAGATATTTTCTTCTATGTTCTTAGGATTTATTCTGTTGTCCTTTCCCGAAGTGATTGCAAGCTGAGCTCATTAATTCTCAATCTTTCTGCTTTGTCTAATGCAATATTAAAGGCTGTAATTTCAGTCTAAATACCACGTTAGGTGAACTCGTGTCTTTATAATCATCTAGTTCTAAATATTTTCTAATTTCCATTTTGATTCATCCTTTGATCTTTGCAAACATGGTAAAGATTGCAGAATATGATTTTATTTGTTTTTTATTTACTTATTTTTTTTTATATGATCTTTATTGTGCTTGAAAGTGCTTGGTCATTCATTGGTTGACTCTCTTGAAAACTTTTCCTCCCTCCCTCCCTCCCTCCTTCCCTCCCTCCTTCCCTCCCTCTTTCCTTCCTACCCCCTTCCTTCCTTCCTTCCTTCCTACTTCCTTCCTTCCTTCTTCCCTCTATCCCTTCTTTCCTTCATTTCCCTTTCTTGTGTGGACTCAAACGCCAAGGCACATATGATTGGACGACAACTTGTTGGGGTCAGGTCCCTCTGTCCACTATGTTGGTCCCAGCGATGGAACTCAGATTATCAAACACAGCAGCAAGCACCTTCCCTCCCTGAGTCATCTCTCCTTGGCTCCTCTCTTTTTTTTTTCTGACATTAACTCCCACTGATGAATACTATTCTAGAACAGGGGTCAGCAGACTATGGTGGCCTATGAGCCAAATCACTGTCCATGTTAGTTACTATTCTGTTGCCCTGACAAAACACCTTCCAGAAGTATCTTGAGAGAGGAGACTTTTATTTTGTGTCATGACTCAGAGGATGTCTTCCATTATGGCCTAGAAGGCACAGAGATAGGGTCATCTTGCAGCCATGGTGGTAGGAACCCCACATGGCATCAACCCGGAAGTGAGGAGCCAGGACAGAAGCGCAGTGGCCCATAACCCTTAAAGTCTACCTCTAAGGCCCCAAGCCTTTGTGTTGGTCAGCTACTCATGTGCATGGGGCCTGCACTAGAGTGTGGTTGTTATGCCCAGTGTCACTCCATTGGAGAAAAGAGACTTTTTTTTCTCTCTCTCTTAGCAGGTAGGTATCAACTCTAAGTAGCTTCCTGGTTAGGGGCAAGACTCTGTGTCCACTTTCCTCTTTCACTGGGGATTTTGTCTGGGTTGAGCCCATGTTGGTCTCGCGTGTGCTGTCACAGTCTCTGTGGGTTCATATTGCATCAGGCCCGTTGCATCTAGGAGACACTGTTTCTTGGGGTCATCCACCACTTTTTATAATCTTCCTAGTTCCCTGTGCCTTGAGGGGATGGGTTCAATAAAGACATCTGGTTTAGGGCTGAGTGCAGTCAAGTCTCTCACTCTCTGCACGTACTCCAGTTGTAGATCTTTGTGTTAATTCCCATTCACTGCAAGAACAAGGTTCTCTGACGAGGGTTGAGCCATGCACTCATCTATGAGTACAGCATTATGTCACTAGGGATCATTTTATTATGATGATCCTTTAGGAAAATAACAATAGTAGTCTTTTCTTTATGGCCCATGACCTCTCTTTAACTGCCCGTTGTTTATAAACAAAGTTATATTGAAAGGCAGCAATGGACACTGCTTTTGGTATCTTTTATGTCTACTTCTGACCTGCAGAGATGAGTAGTTGCCATAGCAACCATGGTAAGTAGGGTAGAGTGTGAGGTCAAAATTGACATATGAAAGGCCCTAGTTAGTAAATAGAAGGACGGGAAACCTGCCCACTAGCCCCCAGAGGCTAACATGGAACAGAACATGCATACGAAAAGTACATGCAATACAAGTGAACTTGAAAGTCTAGATCCTCTAAGTACAGACACTAGTGAGCTGAGCCCTCTTTCAGATTGGTCCTCTTCCTCCCCTGGGAGAAATAATGAACTGCGTCTCCTGTCACCACTATCCACGTGTCCCTGTCCATGCGTGGAGGCACAAATGTCTTCCAACTTCATCTGATTGTGGATGCTGGAAAATCTGCTGATGTTGCAGCTTGAGTCCAAAGGCACGATTCCTTCTTCCTTGGGAGACTGCAGTTTTCTCCTAAGACAATGCACTGGTTCGACTAGACCCACCCATATCCTGGAGGGAAATCGTGTCTACTGATTTTGGTGTTCATCTTATCTGCAAAATACCTGCGGGTTGATGTTTAATAAAACATCCAGGTACCTTGGCCTAACTGAGTTAGTTGGCTTATCAAATTAGCCCTGTGGAAGTTGAAATGAAGAAACATGGGGAGTCCACGACTGATTTGAAGACCAGTCAGACTTCCATGAATGATGTGAGAGGTAGAGAGGGAGACATTTAACTGGTGCTTCCATTGCGCCTCGGGCTGACAGGAGAGGGGAACGCTCTCCCAGATGTTGCTGCCTTCTGTTTCTCACCATCGAGTCATTGGGGATGAGTGTCGCCTCTTTATGTGGAGAGAATGACACCACATGGGCAGGGGAGAGCCAGGCTAGAGTTTCTATTGCAAACAAGCTTCTCTACTGCTGGTTAGAGAAGCTTTGATTATAAGGCTCAAGACCATGGCATAGAGCTGACGTCATATTCCGGAAGAAAGAAGTGATGGGGAAGGGTCACAGAGCCCGACAAGCCTGGAATACTCGTCCAAGGTCATGAGCAGGAGATACCTGTACAGACTAAGGGTCCAACCCTGCTTACAGGTGGGAGGACTCTAAGTCTTCTTAAGAGTCTGTGACAGGAGAGAAACCAGACAGACAGTCCCTGGAAGAGAAAGGGTAGTCTGTTCCTCTAGCAGACTAGATGGCTTGTGACACCTGCGGCACTGAACATGGCAATGATGGCTCTGGTTACTCTCTGGGTCACCTCCCTGAGAGCAAGGTGGGGGAGCTGTTACTCTGCATGAACAAGACTCTAGCTAAGGCTCAGCCTCTAAAAATGTCTGGTTCCTGCTCTCTCGACGTACAGTGGCCTCCCCTCTTCTCTATAGATCTTAAACCCTACTCCCCCATCACTGCTTATATTCATGGCCTCTGAGGCACCATCTTTGATTGGGCATATAGGGGGAATCCCACAAGGCCCTTTATTTGCTCAAGCCCAGGCCTTCCATCTTTCTCCTCTAATACTCAACAATTCAACCCCGTCTTTCCCTGCTTCATGATCACCATACCTCAGTGGCCCTGTGAGTTTTCACTCTAAGGATAGAGAGAGGTCAGACATATGGAGTTTTCTGAAAGCGGGGAGGATCAACGGGGCTGGGGGAATTTGGGAGATGTGTGGTGGGTGGGACTTCAGAGGGACATAACATGTGGCATATCTAGACAAGATCTAGGCCTGGGCTTCTAGCCTTGGCAGGAGTTCTAGAACTCAGGCCTGAGTCTATCTCTTACCAGGAGTCCACCAGTAGAACTGCACCAATGTTAGTGGATTTTCTTCAGTACCAATGTTAGTGGATTTTCTTCAGTACTAGGGACATAAGACTCGGGGGGGGGGGGTCCTCCTGTGACCTCAAAGGAGAAGCTTCACTACCTCTGGGTGCTGGGATTGCACCAAGTGAGGAGTAGCTTGAAGGAGGTTAAAATTGGACTTAGGAACATGACATCTTTTGTACCACACAGTTATAATGTTGGTGATCTGCCTTCAGCCACTCCAGGACCAAAGTGTGTTTGCATAGATGGTTAGTCTCAACCACACCCCAGGTGCCATCCATTACCGTCAATCAGGCGCTCACGGCTCAGGATCGGCCAGCAGGCAACCCAACGAGAACGCTCACATTCTGGAAACTGCCCTGTGTCCTTTGTTTCTTTTTTCCTTTGTTAATACTAGTGATCTTGCTAATTAGTGCAATGAGTTAAGAAATGGGTTTTCATGGGTGATATAGGTGGGCTATTAATAAGTATAATGGGTATTAGAAAGCTATGCTTATTCGCAAAATCGGTGCTTCTCACCCGTTGTGGATTGAGTTAAACATTTCAGAGAAAACCTTACACTTGCAAGCACAAGGCCCAAGAACCTGACAAACTGGGGCCTGTGTCTTCAGGATTTGTGCCTAGGGCTTGCTTTCTACAGGTTTCTCCCACACCTAGGATTCTGACCTAGGTGCCAATTAGAAGGACAACCTAATTCTGACTGATGGAATATTATTTTGGCATGCAAAGTGTCCGGGTGGCGAATAGAGGGGACTGTGCATTCATTGAGCTTATGAATCGAGTTTCGTGAATTGTTTTAGTCTGACACTAGTGGATGCTTGTCTAACGAATCCCTGTATGTATAGGAATGCTCTTCAAGGAAACAGTGCAGGGAGAGAGGGAAGAAGGAGGAAGAGGGAGATGCAGGAGGGAGAAGAGGAAGGTATCAGGTTAAGTTACTCTGTCTGGATCCACGGCCTAGCGAAATCAACACATACGCCATTTGACCCGAGCCCTGTTTTTGTATGATTGGCAGAGAACTTGTAGGAGATTAACTTCACCTGCCTTAACCTTCAACTTTTGGCAGATTATGACTCACCTGCCCTTATCCATTAAAACGGACCCAGTAGCTAGGAATTAGCTTGCAGCATCCTAGGAATGAAATGCATGCCCATGGACAATCATAATCTCACTGGGGATTCTGTATATACCTCACTGTTCAGCTGAAAATCTGAGGCTCAAGTACTTGTGATGTATTCAATGTCGTGTAATCCTTAAGTAGCCAAGGAGATGACTCCTTCCATGATGCCAGGCTGCCCCCCCCCACCCAAGGCTTTATTGACAAGAGGAGAAAAGGGGCTCAGGCACTTGTCAAGGACCCAAGGGCTTGAAAGGAAAGAACTCACTGCCTAGAGCTGTTGTTAGGCCTCGTGTTTAGAGACGCCCAGTGAACGAACCCTAATTGGCTCTTCTTGTGTACTGTGAAGACCTTGCTGGACCGGCCATCAGTGAGCTTGACTTTGGTAGCTTTCAAAGGTCTCTGAGAGTTGGGCAGATGTATAGGGGCAGTGCAAAATCTACCCAGGTGATGCTGATGGCCTGGTGAAGTTGGGAATTCACCCACTGTTCCTGCACACGCTTCCCATACAGCACAGATGGCAAACACTTTGGCCGTGCGAACTGTGCAGTATTATGAGCACTTCAGTATGCCTTTGGGCCTTGTGAGGGAAAGGAACCACCCACAGATGACATGCAGGCTAGTGAGCACACTGTGTGTGACCAAATGGACATTTGAATATTGTACGATTTTCACGGGTCACAAAGTAGTAATTATTATTGTTATTGTCTTTCCCACCTGTGATTTAAAAACACAGAAATTTTTCTTAGCTTGTGAGCCATACCCAACAGGCACAGACCAAATTTGCCAAACAAGCCAGAAGCTCTTTCTTTTCGTCCCCGCTCTGTCCTGCTGGAGTCCCCGTCAAAATTTCCTTGTTGCAAGTAGCTTTTCCTTAGCATCTTATTTCAAGTTGAAAATTAAATTATTTAATAATTAATAATTAAATTATCTGATAACTAATAATTAATAAAACTATTAATAATGATAGATTCCAGCAATTAAAACATCAGTTTTGCTTGGAAAGGTGGACTTCCTCCAAGGCTGCTGGCGAGGACATCTTTAAAGCTGTATATAAAGTGTTAACTTTCCCTGGGAATTGGAGGATGCGCCCCTTCATGTGAGCCACTTTGGAATGTTGATTATTTTGAGCTGAAGCAACTTGGAAGTGTCAGAGGCCAGGAGGAGGTTTCTCTGAACTTCTCCCCTGCCTGAGGACAGATGACCCACAGGGAAAGCTGTTGTCCTCAGTCTCATTCCCAGGAGCTTCATCAACAAGGAAGATGCACTTCTATCCCAGGAGATGGAGACAGAAGTCGGTACCCACACCGAGAAGGCACATCCATCACACCTGGCCCATCAATGCTCCCGCCGGCCTCTTTCCTAAGAATGCTATTTTCTCCCTTCCTTTACTACATCACCTCTATGCTCTATTTTTAACTACCAAATCTCACCATTCTTTTGGGCATCTACACTTTCTCCGTGAAATTTGTATGTTTTCACATGATAATCTGACTGTTGTCAGTTTATCATAAACTCAGTTATGGAACCTTAGGGGTAGAGGGAAATATTTTCGTTCCAAACTTGCCTTTGTTAGGAAGGAGGTTTCAGCCATGGACCACAGCAAGGCAGGCAGAGAGCCACAGAGACGGAAAGTGTCTGTATTGCCTTTTCTCATTTGAATAACTTATTAATTCACTCAACACACTTATTAAATAATCTCAGGGCTAAATACTTCTGCTAGTAAAAGACAGGAACTTGCTGTAGTGTTTTCTAGAATAAACCCCCTTTTTGTCTTGGAAGAAGCTGCCCCGCTCCCCTGTTTCTGGGCAGTGTTGTTTATCTTACTATTCAGAGTGGGGTCAAGTCCTTGGGTAGTTCTCACTGAGCAGTGCCCGCCCCCTCAATGAATTAGCTCTTCTGCTGGACCGTTCAAGTCCATCATCCCTACATGTCTGCTCCTGTTTTATTGATCAGTGGATTTAACTGACCTCAATTTGTTTCCTGTGCTAGATAGCATCTCAAGGGCTCTTTAAATGTTATTGCTAGGCTCAGCCTAAAGCACAATAGGTCCTCAGTAAGCATATTATAGGCATTTAACAGATAGTGTTGAGCCCCTACAATGTGCCAGGTTTATTGTTCATGACAGTGAACAAGACAGGCAGCCATCCCCACCACTATACAGATTCTTGCCTTCTGATAGCAAAGGAAATAAGGGAAATACTTTAAAAGGTGATAAGTGTTGTGGAAAAGAGAAGGTCAGAGACAGAACGTTGGGGAATGTGCATGGGCTGTAGTTAGAAACAGGATGAAAGCCATGTTTCTGAGGGTAGGGGAAGCACCCGTGAAAGTCCAAGAAGCTTGTTTGTTCTGGAATGTTCCAGACACAGCAGGATGGTCAGTGAGGCTAGAGACAAGTAAGGAAGGGAAAGGACTGTTTTATTGCATGATTTGAAGAGATGCAGAACACATCCACTTTGAAGATGTAGTGACTTAAAGGGAACTAAGACTAGAGAGGGGAATGACTTCTCCCCATCATGGCTGACGAGTGCTTGATCTGGAGTCTTGGAACAGGATTCTGATAGCTGCCAGCGTCCTGTGGAGACTGTCTGACAGGTTCAGACCCCTCAGGTATTTGTCACCCTGGCGGAAAAGACAAAGGCTTCATGGCCTTGTAAGAGCCTTGTCTCGGTGCCCTATCCTGAGTAAAAGAGGGAGGATAGGCTAGGTTTCAATCAGACACTGTGACCGGGGATAGAGTGTCTATAGTGCCGATCAGAGCCTTTCTAGGACCAGGGACTTTGAAGTTGCTGTATTTCTGCCTAGGCAGGATGTGTTTTTGTTCTGAAACCTTTTAACAGATAACAAGGTATGGCCCCAGGTGTTTTCCAGGGCACAGGTCTTCGCTAAAGTGGTTGGACAGCCACTTTCTTTCAAGGCTAGGGACTGCCCTGGAGGGTAAAAACCATTCAAAGAATGTTTTATATTTGCAAAATGTTGCTCTGACACGTTGTCATTTGCTTCTTGCAACAGTTCTGTGAGGTTGGAGAGTTTCTCAGGTGCATGATATATTTGGGAGGAAGGGAAAGGGTGAAGGACTCGAAGAAGTCCTGGAGGCCGTGATGGTCATGCCTCTACCACAATCACCACCACCACCATCGTCAACACTTTTGTTTGTTAGGAAGTGCAGAAAAGTATAAGGCTTAGCTTCTGCTTTGTGAGAAATCTATAATCTAGTGGGTAGAGAAATTCATTTATTCATTTGTTCATTCATTAATATATTTCATAAAACAATGTATTCATTCTGTAAGCTGTTGCCTTGCTATATTCTAGATAATTACTGGATTTCCACATGCAGATTCCCAAAGGATAAAACACGGCTCCTGCCTGTAAGAAATATAGCTAAGTGCTAGAGTAGGAGCGGGAGCCTACAAGGAAAGCAATTCAAAGATGCTTAGTCCAGGCTAAAGGAGAAATGTCATTCAGTCACATTGTGACATGGTGTTTATCATCTCTAAAGTTCATACTCAAGAACTTCACAGTTGAGCTACAGGAAAAAAACATAATATTTATAGGTAGGTTTGTGATTTAAGCTTAATTAAACAACTCAGCAGCTGCCTTCATTGCTGTTCTGGTCTGCATATGCCCCTGCTGCGGATGTGTCTGGGAGGAAAAGGCAGAAAGGGTGTGGTTTATCGGATGTGGCTAGGATAAAACGCTGCAGCACTTTTAGGGTGGCTAAAAGGGAGGTGACTGCTCCCCACACTAATCTGGAAGACACATTTTTCTGGGGATGGTTGGGAGCAGGGTAATGACATGACCATCTGGGAGTGTTTCAGGATGCAGCACAGAGTGACACGGAGCAAGATACACATGACATGTGATGTGAGGGAGACAGGTTTGGACGGTTGAGAATAACGTGGCAAGGGGCAATGCCATTCGTGTGGAATAGTGGCGATGCCATTCTCTTCCTAATGGAGGAGGCTGCACCAACAATGCCACGACATGCATACCATTCTACTCCTGTCCAGATGGATCGAGCCTGGAGCTGTCTTAGTGCCATGAAACTGGACAGATAATTCCGACACATTCTGAACTTCAGGATTAGGAATTCTACTTACTCTGACTTCATAAGAGATATTTTATAATGTCCAGTTTTTATCAGTGAGATATGGATGATTGGTTATCTCATAAGTCAACTAGATTGTCCCATTTCTAAGTCAATTCAGAACTGGACAGGGAAGAGAATATTAGTGCTGGACTTCCTCAAAAAAGTCAAGACACTGTTCTGGACATTGTAGAGCCGTCATGTGAGTGGTTGACCTATAAGTTACTTGTCGTATGGTCACGATAAAGCCCTGTGCCCTTGGTTAAGATGATGTCTAGAAGCTAGTCAGAGAAAGTAGTTGATTATAGTTAGGGAAACAAAGGGAATAGAATAGTTAATCATTACATCGGCTGCTTCTCCACTCTCGGGGATCCACTTGATCCATGCCCCAAAGACCTTCCTTTACTACAGACTTGTCATAGACCTGTTGCTGGGGCTGCAAGTAACACAGGGGCTACTGCAGCTGCAGAGGCTGGCAGGCTCCAGCTGTCAGTTGAAAATGAATTGTAATGGGGACCTACAGAATGTGTGCCAAGAGGGATTATATAGACCAGTCCCAAGGACAGCCACCAGGATCACTATCAATACCTCAGTGGGGAGCCGGGGAATAGTAAGAACTAAGCTCAGACTTTAAATAGTGCTTCAGGCAATGTACAGTCACTCACTGTTCCTGGCCCTGTGGGAGGGCAGCAATAGCTGGGTCAAGTTTGTTTCAGCTGTGGCCAGTTCACAGGACAGAGACAAGCAGCTTCACAAGAGGCAGACTACAGGAGGGAATATGGGGAGGGATAACCAACACTAAAGGACTTTTGAAAAGTCCACATAGAAATCTACTACTATATACACTTCCATACACACACACACACACACACACACACACACACACACACACACATACATATATATACATACATACATATATATACACTCTTGGGTACGACTTCTTTCATTCATTCTCTCTTTCTTTCTCTCTTTCTTTCTTTCTTTCTTTCTTTCTTTCTTTCTTTCTTTCTTCCTTCCTTCCTTCCTTCCTTCCTTCCTTTTTTCTGTTATAAAACTTTCAGGTGTGTTGTTAGTTGTTAGTATGAGATCTCTTCAATTTTTTTTTTTTACGTAGGCACTTATAGCTACGAACTTGTCTCTTAGAACAGCCTTCATTGTTTCTCATAAGTTTGAGTATGATGTGTATTCATTTTCATTCAATTCTAGAAAATCTGTTGTTTCTTTCTTAATTCCTGTCTTGACCCACTTTTCATTCAGTAGTGAGTTGTTTGGTTTCTGTGAATTTCTAAGCTTTGTGTTGCTTGTGTTGCTGATATCCAGCTTTAATCCCTGGTAGTCTGATAGGATGCAGGGTATTATTTCATTTCGTTTTTCTTGTATCTGTTGAGACTTGTTTTGTGTCCAAGTATGTGGTCAGTTTTGGATAAAGTTCCATGATGTGCTGAGAACAGGCATATTTTTTTATGTTTGGTGAAATATTCTATAAATATCTGTTAAGGTCATTTGATTTATGACATCAGTTAGCTTCAGCAATTATCTGTTTTCCTTTTGTCTTCATGACCTGCCTTTAGACAAGAGTTGGGTATCGAACTCACCTACTATCAGTGTGTTATGGACAATATGTAATTTAAGTTGTAGTAGTGTTCTCTTCATGAATTTCGGTACCCTTGTTTTTGGTGCATAGGTGCTGTGAATTGCCATGTCCTCTTGGTAGATTTTTCATTTGATGAGCATGTAGTGATCTTCACTATCTATTCTGATTAGTTTAGGTTCAAGCTCTATTTATTTAAGATATTAAAATCACTATACTGGCTTGTTTCTTAGGGTATTTGCTTGTAATTTCTTTTTCCATCCTTTTACCCTTAAGTGATGTATATCTTTGATGTTAAGGTGTGTTTCTTGGAGGCAGTAGAAGGATGGATCCTATTTTCCCACTTTCTGTTAGTCTGTGTCTTTTTGTTTTGGAATTGAGACCCTTGCTGTTGAGAATTATCACTGAGCAGTTTCCTGATTACTGTTATATTGTTGTTGTGGTGTCCCCCCCGCCCCCTTTATTTGCTGGCTTGGGATTGTGCATCCATGTGTTTTCTCAGGAGTGATTAGCCTCTTCAGGCTGAAGTTTTTTGTTTGTTTGTTTGTTTTTCTTTTCCTAGTACCTTCTGTAGGGCTGAATTTGTAGATTGATATTACTTAAATTTGGTTTTTATCTCGGAATGTCTCTTTTCTCACCTATTGTTATTGAATGTTTTTCTGGGTATAGCAGTCTGGGCTGCTGGCATCTGTGATCTCTTAGAGTTTGTAAAACATCTGTCCAGGTCTTTCTGACTTTAGAGTCTCCACTGAGAAGTCGGGTTTAATTCTTTTTTTTTTTAATTTTTTTATTTTGAGACAGAGTTCTCTATGTAACAGTTCTGGCTGTCCTGGAACTCACTTCATAGACCAGGCTGACCTCAAACTGACAGAGATCTGCTTGCCTCTGCCTCCTGAGTGCTGGGATTAAAGGCATGACTGTCAGGTGTAAAATAATTAGTGCCTAATAATTGTTTGTTTTATAGGCATCTGATACTCAGTTATCAGAGTGGAGTAACCTCTGGAAAGTGACTGTTCCTGCTGACCCTTTATAACTCACAGGGGTTGACTAGAGATAGTACCTGATCTCTAAAACATCAGCGACAATAGAAATGAAAAACACAATAGAGTAAAAGAGTTCAGTGGAAAGTCTCTAGAGTGGGTCACACAGAAGACAAAATATAAGGATTTGAAGGCAAAACACAAGAATTGGGTTTTCAGTCAAGATCAATGGTAAATTTAAAAAAGTATTACTGAAAAATGCAAGAATTTTGGAACCCTATGAAAACGCAAAATTCATGAACTATGAGCATAAAGAAGGGGAAGAATTTCATATGAAAGGCATAGAAAATATTTAAAATCAAACCACAGAAGAACTTTTCCAAAATCTAGAGAAAGAAAAAGTCCATCCAGATACAAGAGGCACACAGAATGTTCATTAGGCAGGACCAGACTCCTTCTGCCATAGTATAGTTAAAACAATAAATACACAGAACAAAGGAAGCATATTGGAAGCTGAAAGAGAGAAGGACCAGGTCACACAGAGTCAGGCCTATCAGAATAGCTACTGACTTTTTATTCAAGAACTTTAAAATCAAGAAGGGTTTGGAAAGATGTATTCTAAACTCAGGAAGTTCTTAACTGCTGTCTAGCCTCATATACCCAGCCAAAAACTCGCTGTTGCAATTGAAGGCAAAAGAAGAACTTTCCATAATAAAAACCATACCAAAAGAATATATGACCACAAAATCCATACTGTAGAGGATTATTATATGGAATGCTTTGGACTGAAGAGGAAGATAAACACATCCAAGAGGCTACAAGAGGGAAAAAATAAAAGATGCTCAGTTACTCATTAGAAAAAAGAGCACCGAGGAATCATCAAACACCACAAAATGTACAAAATGTCAGAAATCAACATGCACCTTTAAATAACAACTCTGAATATTAATGTCCTCAATCCCCCCTCAGAAGACACAGGCTAACATATGGGATTAAAAAATAGGATTCATATATTTGCTGCCTCCAGGAACCATACGTCTTGATCAAAGATAGCACTATTTTAGATTGATAGGAAGGAAAAAGTCATTCCAAGCAAATGAAACCAGGAAGCAGGCAGGAGTTGCTATTTTAATATCTTCCATAAATAGACTTTAACCTAAATCTAGTCAGAAGAGAGAAAGAGGGTCACTTTGTCCTGATCAAGGGAACCACCCATCAAGAGGAAATTTTATTCCTCAAAATATATGCTCTTAATTTTATAAAACGAATACTGCAATGCCACAGATTGATCCCACCACCATTACAGGATTATCTGGATACCCCACTCTCACCATTGGGAACATCAATTTGGAAAGAAACACTGGAGTTCAATGGCACTCTATTTCAGATAGACTAAGACACATGCAGAACATTCCACCTAAACACCAAAGAATAGACATTATTCACAGCAGTTCATGGCTCATTTTTGTGGTAGTTTGAATAAAAATGGTTCTCATAGGCCCATAGGGAGTGATACTCTTAGGAGGTGTGGACTTGTTGAAATAACTGTATCACTGGAGTTTGAGCTTTGAGGTTTCAGAAGCTCAAGGCAGGCCTAGTGGCTCTTTCTCCCTTTCTGCTGCCTTTGGATCTGGATGTAGAACTCTCAACTACTTCTCCAGCACCATGTCTGCCTGCATGCTGACATGCTTCCTGCGGTTGTGACAATGGACTAAATCTCGGAACTCTAAACCAGTCCCCAATTAAATAGTTTTCCTTCTAAGAGTTGCCATGGTCATAGTGTCTTTTCACAGGAACAGAAACCCCAGCTAAGATAATTTTCTAAAATAGATTATATGTTGGGCATAAAACAAGTCTTAACAAATACAGGAACTGGGATAGATAACCACAATGGGATAAAGTTATAAATCAATATGAAGAGAAGTACAGAAAACATATCAACTCAGGAATGATAAATGATACAATAATGAATGGGACACTAAAGAAATAAAGAAGGAAGCAAAATAGAATTGAATGAAAATGACAAATATAACCTACAAAATCTACAAGATATAATAAAGGTAGTGTTAAGAGAGTGTTTAAGCTGTTAGTACCTGCAGGACCTGTTCAGCTTCAAGTATATCAATAAATGTAATTTACTGGATAAATGGACTCATGGAGACAACACAATAATCTCAATAGATGAAGAAAAAAATAAAATGTCTTCATGACAGAATCCCAGGAGAGACAAGGAATGAATGTATCTCAAAACAATAAACGCTGTATAAAACAATTCTAGCCACCGTCATGCTAAATGGGGAAAAACTTGACACATTCCCACTAACATGAGGAACTCTTAACATTTCTATTCAATGTAGTTCTTGAAGTCAGCCAGAGAAATCAACGAAGGGAAAGAAATAAAAGGGATTCAGACAGGAGAGGAAGGGGTCAAAGTATCCCTGTTTGCGGATGCTGTGATTCTACACACAATGAGTCCATCAGGAAATCCCTAGAGCTGATAATTATTTTCAATAAAATGAAAGGCAGCAAAACCAACACAGCCAAATCAGTACATTCCCATATGCTGAAGACTACTATGTGAGACAGAAAAGCCTTAGAGACAGTCCTATTTACAGGAGCTACAAAATACCATGGAAGAAACCTATACAATGAAAATGTTCAAACACAAAAAAGTGAAATGATAAAAACAACAAAAAAAAAAGCGCAAAGATCTTCATGCTCATGGAATGGTAGGACTGATACTGTGAAAACTACCATTCTACCAAAGGCTATCCGCAGGTTCAACACAACCCTAATACGATTCCAAGGCAATTCTTCCCACAAATTAAAAAAAAAGCAACAACAAAGGTCATATGGAAACACAAAAACCCTAGATAGTTGCAATAGCCCTGGACAATAAAAACAGTGCTGGAGGTATACCATTCATGATTGCAAGTTCTACCACAGAGTCACAGGAATAAAACTTGCTTGGTACTGGCACAAAAACAGACGCAATGACCAGTAGAATTGAATTAAGGACCCAGATATAAGTCCATTCCCCTGTGGGCACTTGACAGTTTATGAAGATGCCAAAAAGTCTGACTGTAGAAAACACGACATCTTCCACAAATGGTGCTGGGAAAACAGAATATCTATATGCAGAAGCGTGAAACTTGATCCTTCTTTCTCATCTCACAAGAAACCAATTCCAAATGGATCAAAGATCTCAGTGCTAGACCCTAAAATATCAGACTTCTAGAGGAAAGAGTAGGGGGTTCATCTCAAGATACGAGTTCAGGTAAGAACTTTCTGGTAAGTTAATACATTAAAGATGATAAAGCCCTGGTGGGTCAGTCTACAGTTTGCCACCAGTCTTTCTGCTAAACTAAGTGAACATGCTCTTGACATGAGAAGGTGGTGACACCATGAGACAGAACCTGCAGAGGGGACAGGACTGATTGCTGTGATTGGGGAGCCAGGAACTATCAGAAGAAGGTGAACGCGCATGGGTATTAGAGAAGAGCAGAGAAAGGACATGGTGTCTTGTAGCACTAAGGGCAGAGGTGACTCTGTCACTGGGTTCTGCATCTCATGTGCGCCCTGGGAAGACTTATGCACAGTTCTGGGACGAATAATGAAGTGGAGAGGGACGCAGCAGGCAAGGCCCTTTTCCTCCGTTTCCTACTGATTCTTGAAAGCTTGACGCACCGAGCAGCAAAATCAGTTAGGGGAAGGATCTAGATTCTGGACTGGACATCACTGAGCTATTTAATGAATGCCAGCAGCCGCTTAGCTCTGACTGTGCAGCCTGTGCAGAGAATGAAGCCTGACTTGCTGGGCTCAGAGGCTACAACAGGCTCTCCAACGCACTGAGTGTCTGCTTTCCTAGCAGACACAGGAAGGTTGGAACACCGTTAAATCTCGCCTGATCCAGAGTACCTGGCTGAAGATTGGCTGGGGTTAGGGAAACGGCATTGTTCAGTGTTCGGATAGGAGTACAAGTTAGAGGCAGGATGAACATTGAGTGAGGAGTGAAGAACCCAGGAATGATTACATTTTGGTGAACCAGAGAACTGTGATGAATGAGAAGTGTGGAGGCCGTTCTAGGCAAGGGTGGGTATCAGAACACTTTCTCGGTAACCCTAAGTCCCATTGCTGACTGAGGAGCAACCATCTGCTATCATATCAGACAGTGTTTAAAAAGCTGTCCTCTTGGGAAGAGCAGGCATGGTAGAGAGTGCTTTCAAAATCCTAGTACTTAGGAGGCAGAGGCAGGTATGTGAGTTCAAGGCCAGCCTGGCCTATACAGCAAGTTCCAGGAAGCCAGAGCTACATAATAGAGAGACCTTGCCTCAGAACAGAACAGAACAGAACAGAACAGAACACAACAAACAAAAACCAGAAACAAAGAAAGCAGTTTTCTTGGGTTGTGACTCAGTTTTTTTGGGGGGCCTTCTGTGTGTGGGAAGGGACCTGCATCTTTTTCTTAAACCATTGCCAAGCCCAGGTCTATCTATCTATGCCAATAGCCACCGTGGAATTCTGTTCTGGACACAAAGCAGGAAAGATGACATGCTGTTTGTCCTTAAACAGTCCCAAAGTTCAACTGTTGATGCTTAGGAACGAATGTTTGAAAACTCCAGGAAACACGGGCAAACTCCATGCTTGCCTTTGAAAATGGCAATGGGGAGGCCTCTGCTACCGGTAATGGCGAGCAGCATGCAGCACCCAGGTATTGTTTTCCTGGAGGACCTCTAACCTTCTTCCCTCCTTCATAGGGACCAGAATTGGACAAGACAACTAGGAGGTGTCTGCAGTGGCATCTCTGTGCTCCAGTTCATGCTACTCTGGTGGCGGTGCAACCCTGGGGCCAGAGAACCCCTGCTGGGCCACCATACACCAGGACATGAGTCTTTTATCTAACTGGTGGCCCTGCAAAGTGGGGACGTTGCTAATATAAATTCATGCTGCTCATTCCAGGGTTAAACATTTTCATTATGTTCCCCCTCTTACTCTTCCTCCTCTTTTTTCTCCTCTTCCCCTTCTCTAAAAATCAAGACACAATTGCCTTCTCAGCCTTAGATAGAACACCCACAGAGACAAGCTTGGAGTCTCAAACACACGTTTCTCCTCTGCCCTGTTTTCAACAATCTGTTTTGTCTTTTGTAAGCCTCATTCCCCCTCAGGGTCTTGACCCAGTAAATGATTTTTGAAGGCCTCAACATCTTAACTAATACTGATTTCAAATTTGGCTGCTTGCAGTTTTTCTTAATGACAGGAGGTGGTGCTGTTGAGTCCCTTATGCTTTCACAGTTAGATGTCTGCTTCAAGTTTTCGGAGATTCCACTCTGCCTCTCCTGATGTCGCTGTGCAGTTTTGGTTGAAGGGTCCTTAGCATGTTCCTGAGTATTCTTGACCCTCAGGTCCTTCTCAACATCCTACTGAGTCATGGGTTTCAGCAGTTCAATTTAACGGCCACATTCATATGTACTGCCCCAGCTCCATGTTCAGCCCCCAGGAGGGAGGCTGGGGCAGGTAGAGTGTTCCAGGGTGTTGAGATGAAAGGGTAATAACCATGGCTGATACAGAGCTTGCCCAAGACTGGAGTGACTAAGGGCTTTGCAGAGACAGTGTTTGTCTCACCTAGGATTGAATTCTAGGCTATTCAACGCTACAGAGTGACACCCTCAACTACAAAGGCCAATCTTTTCACTTCTGATCCAATCACCAAGCTCCCAAATTCCTTCAATGCCTGTTTGTAAGAGCTATCCTTCACCCTTTGAACTCCCAGTCTGGCCTTCTAGCTCCAATTGGAGGGATCAGCCCTTCAGATGTGGCCAATAGCCCTCACCTTAGCTTGCCTTTGAGGTTGAGTTGTCTTTCCAGGTGACATCCATGGGGACAGTCTGGATCCTCTTTCCCAAAAGCAGGAGTGTGTTCCTTGTGCCATAAGTCATGCTGCTTCCCATAGCAACAATCAGTGTCACTTTGCTCAGAAACCCAACGTTGATAAGGATGGGATGTCTCATGAGATAATATGCTTGTGAAAAGTGTGATTGCATCAAGAAGAGGTCCCCATGCAGGGACCTGCTCCCAAGGCCTTTCTTCCCGAGAATAGCTTCCCGATAGCAGGCTTTGGTCTTGCTCTCTCTCTCCCCCCCTCTCTTTCTCTCTCTCTTCCAGTTCTTGATCTCTTACTTGGTCTCCTCTTCTGCCATAGTTGATGCAGTAAGAAGTCATCCCCAAACGTGACTTTGGTCTTTGTGAGCCCCTGGATATTGTGAGTATATATATATATATATATTTACATTATCTCTATACCTCTTGTAGCACAAAAGAAACCAACATAACAGCCATGGCAGACAGTGATGATGTGTCTCTCTTCCATGCTGTGTTCACTATGTGGTGTCCTGAGCATACAATGTCAGAAACATAACCAAGTGTGTTTCTGTCTTTCCACAGTGTCAAATTGAATACATATTCACATTGTCAGCCCAAGTGGGATGCCATGTAATATACATACATGTATGCATACATATATGTGTTATATGTAATTTTAGGTAAATATAAAATAATATGATCCCTTAAGGCCATTTCAAATAGCCTTATTGTTACTCATCTCTCCCTCATCTTTCCACATAAGTTGCACATAGAAATTGTATCTCTCTATATGTATAAACGTAGGTTGCATTTATACATTAAGTTATCTACTAAATGAAGACTGGCTATATAGGGTTAAAGATGCTTAAGCACAGAGTTCAAGGAGTTTCCACGGGGCCTGAGAGGTGGAAAAGGAGACTGGGAAGGATACAAAGAGAGTCTCTCTGGGGATAAGATAAAGGACCAGGTCAGAGACCTGCTGCAGATGTTGCTGCTGCTGATGTTCAGGCTGCAGAGCCACCGTAGAGCTGCAAAAAAGCGGTGCAAGATCTCAGAAGCTGAAGAAGCAAATGGCAGAGCTTGGTCCGAATGAATGAAGAGGCAGATAGACAGCAGGTCTAGGCGGATGCATGGGTGGAAGGTGTAAGTGGGCTGCATCAACAACAGAGACAAGCCAGGCCCAAACCTCTGGGACAACTGGGAGCTCTCTGCCTGTTTGTTCCTTGATGCATGTGTCAGGTGGTCAGGCAACAGACAGGTCAGTGGTGTGACCGCCATCGCAGTATGAGAGATCTTCCTCTTTATGGCACCAGGTGAGGGAGCTATACCCTTTCTTCTGTCTGATATGTCTGGTAAGTCTGGTTTAGTTTTCCTGATACGACTGTAGGAAATCCTTGTCTTCCTATAGTCTCAGTTTATTTTGATAAGCTTGTAAGGGCTGCACCCTCTCTATATTTAGGAATAAGTTATTTACCAGTGTGTGCCTTGCTGGTGGTGCAAGACAGATGTGTCCCCTACATGTCCAAGGTACAGAGTCATCTTCCGTCCTCAGGTGGACTCAAATGCTGTCTTTTATGGCAAAGTACAGTCTGGGAAATTGTTTTGCATCAAATGGAGTAGCTCAGGGCAAGGCACAACCTGATGGCCACAGTGGCCTCAGGTATTCCGCTTCCCCCCCCCCCACCGCACAGTCCCACAGGGACTACTGCCAATTCGTGGGAACGAGAAGACCGCGTGACTGTTTGCTAGACTCCCAGAATGGGCCAGGAAGTCTCTGAAGGCAGGCACAGGTCTTGGGTGCCCTTTCAAGGAGTTTTGGCCTTTCCTTTGTTCTGTCTGCACTTGTCCTCAGAGAGAGAGCTGGGGGCTGCATTCCCAAGAGCCATCCGGCCCTCGTGGGCTCTCTGATTTAGTCTGTTTGGTTCCTTTGCTTAGCATCTGTACTGTGGGCTTTTTACAGCTTCAAAGAGCTTCTCACCCATATTCACTAATTAATTCATTACTCCTGTGAGTAAAACCTGAAGCAGTGAGAATGTCATTAGCAAGAATACCAGGGGCTTATTATTTAGAAGAAGTGGCCCACAGCCAGACCCTCTCCACCAGAGCTCTTAACCCCTTCAGTGCTGTCAGTGCCTCCACAGGCAAGTGTGATTTAGGTGGCCACCATGCACCTGCTATATGCTTAGCTACACCAGGCACTTCTGGGTTATAAGGCGTTATATAATATGGCCCCTAAACCACACCAGCCAAGCTGCAGCCACAACAAGCTGCATTTTGATTGACATGCAAATTGAAAGAAGACCTGCTGACTGTTACCAGTCTTTTGACTAGCGGCAAGAGAGACTGAAGGGTTACACAGACCTGAGTTTTAATTCTGGCAGTTTATAAGCTATGTGAACTTTGGATAAGTAGCCCCTCTGCGTCTCAATTTCTGTACCTCTAAAATGGAATAGGAAGATCTCTTTGGGGGCTGAGTGAGGAAAACTGAGACGATGCAAGTGGAGGTTCAGTGCAAGGGCAGGCACACAAAGAGTGCTCTGCAATAACAATACCAACTAATACCACGATAATAAAACCCAGACTACGAAGGTAGTAACCGTATGTGCCTTGAGGTGTGCAGGAAAGAGAGGCAGAAGGAGGAAGCCTGGGAGGTCACTTGGGGGATGTATTAGTTCCTTTCTGTTGCTGTAATAGAACTCTATACCCAAAAGAAACTTCAGGAAGAGTTTATTTTGGCTGACAGTGCCGAGGACTAGAAGTCTATAATGGTAGGGACGGCACAGTGGTAGGGGCCAGAGCAGGAAGCTGAGAGATCACGTATCAAGCTCTCAGTCAAACACAGGAAACAAAGAGTGAACTGGAAGTAGAGCAAGGCTAGGAGAATCAAGGCTCATCCCAGTGACATCCTTGATCTAGCAAGCCAGCCTTCATGCCCTCAAAGTTCCAGTAACCTCTCCAAACATGACCACCAACGATTCAAATACCTGACATTTCTCATTCAAACCATAGCATTCCACTCCCTGGTAACTTATGGCCATACCATAACGCAAAATGCAGTTAGTCCAATTTTCCCGTAACATCAAAAAGCAAAATATCTCCTTCTAACATACAGTGGCATAGAATATGCATTCCCACTCCAAGGGGGGAATTGGGGGTGTAGTGAGAAAATACCGCATCAAAGTAAGACTGGGGCCCAGCAGGTCAAACACCAAATCTTGTAGCTCCATGTCCCGTGTCTGGAACTTTAGTTTCAAAGGCCCTTTTTGGTGGAGGTTCTACCCCTCCATCTTTGATGCCTGCAATATGCATCTTTCTCTTGGGCTAGTTCCACTCCCTGTTTGTAGCTCCTTCTGAACAGGTGTCTCACAACTCTGGCATACCCAGCATCTTGGGATCTCTGTGGAAACCCAGGCTTTATTTTCACAGTGTCTCGCAATGTTTTCTCAGGTGGCTTGTCCTCTCGAGGCCTCCTCTTAGTGACACTAGCATTGCCATTCATTGCCTGACCTCAGCAGCTCTCTGAAAACGGGAAGGAAGAATCCATGACCCCCTTACCCTTGCGCTTTTCATGCTGCCAAAGCCAGCACCATGTGGATGACACTACCAAGTTGGATTAGCAGCCTGGATGGACCCGTGGCCTCTTTGACCACATCAGAAGACACTTTTTGGGGGATACTTCTCATTCAAACCACAACAGGGGAGAAATTTATTTTGGGGTTGAGAGGAAACAGGGATGACAAAAGAGGAAGAAGAGCTAGAGAGGAAGAAGGGAAGCCAGGAGAAGCCATGGCAGCACACAGAGGCCAAGAAAGTTTCACTGATGGCAGAAGAGGAACATGGTGTCTAGCCTTGACATGTGCTCAGAACAGCTGCAGCAAGTCACAGCCAAAAGACACCCATGTAGTAACCAAACTGTAACCTAACCTTGTACCCGAGTTGGCTGGGCAAATGACCAGCCCAGCCTCTGCCCTCTAGGCTAGCCATGCATTGTTACTGATGGCACGCGTCTCTAAGTGGTGACCAGTCAGTGGCTGGAGATGGAGAACTGGCCCTATGGATGCAAAACTCCTCTCAAAGACTCCCTCTTGGGCTGGCTGACATTTTGTTAGAATTGCCTCTAATCTAAGATTCTTCTTCTGCCTCTTTCCCACAAACCTGAGTTGCATTTTGGCTCCATGGTTCTTGCCACCCCATCTTCTTGCCTTTCACAGATGTTATCTATAATGCATCTTTTGTGCTTCGAACTCCATCTTCAGTTTGGTCCCCAACTAACACCGGCTAACATAGTCCCTATTATGTGTCATGCAGCAATTGATACAGTGGGGGCTATAATGGTGACCAAGATAAACTTCCTCAATATCATGTAGCTAGTGATGATGATGGCAGAAATGACAGAGACTAAATACATATGTAAATAATGTGATAGTCTTAGACCCTGAACCTTGTATAACAAATCAAATCAAACTATAGCTTCTACTTTAAAGTGGACAACATAAGAGGACATTTTACACAGTAATGTTTGATGAGGGGTCAGAAACTTGAGTCATAAACTTTCTATTACAAGTAGTAGAGATATTGTATGGTTTTATGTACTTAAGTTTTGAGGCGGTGTACTACTCCATATCTCTGAGGAGCCTATAAACCTCCGTGTAGACCAGGCTGGTCACAAACTTGCAGCAAATCCTTCTCCTTCTGCCTCCCAAGTCCTGGATTACAGGCCGGTGTAACCATACCTGCTAAGCCAAATTCGAAGTTGAATTTTTATCTGCTGTCTTGCAAGCGCCACAGTGCTCAGCCACGTCAACAAAGGTTCCATCTGATTTTTCTGTGAGGGTATTTTAAAATGAGGGCATGGTTTAAATCAGTGGAATCTGAGGCGAGCAGGTTGCCCTTCAAAATGTTGGTGGCTCACATCCAATTATTAAAGCCTGAACGGAAGAAAAGCCCAACACCCCAGTATAAGAGAGAACTGTGGCCTTCTTGCTTGAACTTGAACATCAGCTTTTTTTTTTCTGGTTTTTCAGCCTGAGTCCTCAGGGCTCAAATTGCAGTACTGGATCTTTCTGACTCTGCACAACTATGCTGAAGACTTTGACCTTGCCATCCTTCATAATTGTATGAACCAATCCCCTAAAGAAGTCTCTTTCTCTATACGTATTTACGGATTAGTTCCGTTTCCCTGGAGTACTAAGAAGGTGTTCTCAGAAGAAGGATGAATTATTTTAAAATATGCAAGCCTTTAGATCAGAATCAGCCAAAGGCCAATGTGGCTGGGGCCAAGGGAGGGAGGGGGATGTGAAGAGAGATGAGACCTCGGAGGGGACTGTTTCATTTACCAGGACAGGCAGAAGCCCTGTTCTGAGGGATTAAGGCCCAGTAGGTGGTAAGGAAGTTGAAGTTCCATGTCTCGACAATTCTTCAAGCTGTTTAATATTTACCGCATGGAGAACCGCTGCAGGGCTGGGTTCTAGGAGTCAAAGTCTTGCTTTTGGGTCTGGGCAGGCAAATGACAGATTTAATGCACCTGGTGGGAGAGAGGAAAGAACCGATGGGAATAAATTTCAGACATAATGGAACCTTGGGGTACTGTAGTGGGTTGAATGGTGGCACCTCTTCCTCAAATATGTCTATGCTCCCATGCTTGGACCCTGTGAATACACCTGGCCAAAATTCTTTGCAGGTGCAATTAAGGTGAGGATCTTGAGATGAAACCACCTTGAATGCACAGGTGGGCCCGGAATCCTATGACAACATTCATCTAGGCTACATAAGAAGACCCAGAGATGCAGAACAACTTGACATGTGACAGAGTTTGGAGTGATGCTGCCATGGAAACCAAGCATCACCAGGAGCCATTGGAACCTCTAGAGGCCCTGTAGCTTAGCTGTCAACTGGAATTAGGAGTTCCAGATCTTGGGATTCTGGCAGAGAACACTTCTCTTGTGAGGACCCGAATCTGTGGTTGTTTTTAACACAGCCTTCGGGAACTAAGATGGGCAAGATGAACCCAAAGTTCCCTCCCTTCCTTTCAAACACTGGGCTCTCACCTGTCTGTAGTGTGTACGCTGCCTTGGAACACCTTGTTTATGAGACACACATTTCCTTCTGCAGCTGACTTTGAAATTATTTCTGCTTCAACTCTAGGAGGCTAAGTGCCAGAGGGAAATGCAATGGCCCTTGAAAACAGGCATGCTGGTTTTCTTGTTTCTTGACCCTTGCTGTGCAATAGCTTCAGTCTGTGCTAGTTTGCTTGAGTACTGCAAGTGCTGACAAACACAGAATACAGCACAGCCCCCAAACCCACAGTATGTGATGCATGTCTCCTTACTTAAGTGTAATAGGCCAAGGGCCTGGAAAGATGGCTCAGCAGGTAAGAACACTGGCTGTTCATCCAGAGGTCCTGAGTTCAATTCCCAGCAACTACATGGTGGCTAACATCATCTATAGTGGGATCTGATGCCCTCTTCTGGCATAAAAGTGTCCGTGTAGATAGAGCACTTATACACATAAAGTAAATAAATAATTTTTTAAAAAAAGTTTAATAGGCCATGCTCATCTTCATACCCCCATTAAGAGTTCCCCGTTCTGTAAACTTCACAGTGGAGATTGTTGGCTGGGATTCTGGTTTGCTGTTGTTGGTGATGGTTCTATTTATTCAGTAACTGTTGCTTGCTAATCATGCATCTTAGTATTTAAATGAATAATTCTGGTAATTCCAAGGTCTAAACATTATGATGTTTGCTCTATGGGTGTGAATAAAAGAGCTGAAGTCATCCGTGTTTGGCACCAAGGTCTGATACCCATGTCTTGGGAATTCCTGATAAAGCACTCTTTAGTAAAGAAAGCGGTTTGAAGTTGCCGCCATCAGATTTTTGAGAGCCTGGATTCCTCCCCTTTTCCCCAGCTAAGCCTACAGCCAATCCCTGCACTAGAGCAGTCTTGCTCCTGCCCACTGCCCCCCACCACCCCCTTGTGTCTTGTTTTCTCTATTCCTTCCCACAGTAGGTGTGGGAAGGGTTAAAACATATGACTGGAGCTGCATCTCCTCATGGATCTTTATGTATAACATTTAATGGCTGGTAATGACTCTGGCCCCAGCAGCAACCATCTATTGAACTTCAACTTGGCATTTCAATTAGTGTACTGATTGTTGGGCTTATGTTTGTGGGGAAGCTTTAGTGCGAGAGCAGTCAGCTAAGGGACTGATTACCACAACGCTTCTTGGGGAAATAAATAACCTCATTACCATTGCTCTGGTTATAAGGGGAAGCTGAATCTCTCCAGCTTTTTTCAGAGAGAGGGGCTCAGTGCCTGAAGCCACCATAGCATCTCAGAGACGGGGAAAGTTTCTTTTCTCTTTGTCCTCTTTCCTCCTTTTCCTTCCCTCCCGCTTTCCTCTATTTTTCTTTAATTTTCATTTTGTTCTTTCTTCTGTTGAAGCCTTTGGTAGAAGAAAGGGAGCATAATGTCTCCCTGTCTCTCTAGTCCATAGAAATAGGATCAGTTAACAGTTCAACATGAAACTATAGAAGCACACAGACACAGACAGACAGATAGGTAGACAGACAGACACACAGACAAGTAGATAGACAGACAGGTAGACAGGCAGACACACAGACAAGTAGACAGACAGGTAGACAGATACACACACACACACACACACACACACACACACACACACTTTAAGGCTCACCGTACCACTACAAAACATATAATTGCATGCTGCAATGGACCTAAATCCTTTTGGTACCCACCCCATGGGCTCTGTCTTTCCCACCTCCTACCTGGATTCTTTCATCTTCATTGAGATTATTTGGGAACTATGTGGGCTTTGGACTGAAGAGACTTGGGTTTTAATTCAGCTCCACTATTGAGCAGCTCTATGAAGATGTTCAGGTTGTTGAGATTCTGGATCTAGTTGCTTATTTCCAATGAAAAATCCAGAAGAGGGCAAAAGAGCTTTTGGTGGGTGTGAAGGAGCTTGGTGACCTCCAACCTCTCTTTCCATCCCGGGATCGTCTTTAGTGTCTCTCTTTGAGAGTTCATCCATCTCCTGTCATACTTAGAGTCTGCACTTCTCGGGCACATGTTTGACAGAGGGTGGAGATTTATGGTATGTTGTGAGAGGGACCCCAAAACCATGGTGAAGAGATCTGTTCCCTAGACACTACACACAAAAACGCAGCATCCACGAAAGAGCCTCATGAATGAAGGAAACAACGAAGACAACCGCATAGCCCGAGTGTCTCTGGCATGTCCTTCCCCTTATCACTTCCATCTGGTTGATGAAGAACTCAAGGGGCAAAGCTTAATGAGGCTCAGATGGGAAATAGTGGCGTCACATCTTCAGAGCCAGAGGGCCCATGGAGTGGCTCAGAATCTCTGCAGAGTCTGTGGCGTGGTGATTGTACTTAGAAGGGGCTACAGAGTCACGAAGGGAGACAGAAGAACAGAATGGTGGGTGGCACAGAGCATACAGGAACAATCAGGGTCTCCTGGGGCTGGTTCCATGGGTGCCCCTTCCTGAATGGCTGTCACACCTGTAACTTGCCCATGATGGGTATCTAGAGCTCTCTGCGGCCTGACTTTCTGGATTACCTGTTCTTTCCCGAATAAAGTCAGGTTTTTCAATCACTGTTAGCAAATAAAGAGCTCTTTGTTTGGAGATTAAAAAAATGCTCAGGCCAGTACAAATCGTAAACTTTCGGCTTAATCTAGTGCGATAATATGATTTTGGTAGAGTCTAGTGTGGTCGCTCATATGCTGTGTTCCTATGTTCCTATTCTCTTTGAAGTCTCCCCATCCCAGCTTCAGGCTGGGCTGCTGCTGCAGGGGGATGAGGATGCCAGCCGGCTTCATCTTGCCTCCTATGGATCAGGTGCTGTTTCTGATCCTTCCACAGTTAGCCTCGGGGGAGAGGGCATTTGGAGAAAGGTCACTTCGCAGTGGTATTCTTCCATGGCCACTGCACAATTGTGGGCTTTTTTTTTTTTTTCTTATAGGAAGCCTTTCAGAGTTTCTTCTGAGCCTTGTGCTGGTGATCTCCTGCAGGGTTCCCTAGACAGTTGCTGATCTCTTCTGAACCGTCACTATGGCGACCCTCTTAGTCCTGAAATACCAGGTGATTCTCCTCACTTCCACCCATGCAGCCCCTTCAGGGCAGACTTTTGATTGAACATAATTAAAGACAAAAGTCATTCAGTTTTGCAAAATCAATCCCCCATGCCTGGAAAATGCTCACTTTCCTTCAATAGTTGACATAGCAGCGCACAGATAATCTTCATTTTGCTACCAACAAGAGATAATTTAGTTTTTTTCCTCCCAAGAGTCTTACATCCTACCACACTCTGCAGACTCTAGGTGACACTTGTGTTATATTCCTCAAGGGACCCCACAAAACCTTTTCCATTTGATTCAACATGAAGGGAAATAGACTCCCCAGAGGCAGAAGGTGGGCAACACATACTATTGTTACCAACTCCAAAATCTGCTCTGCCAGCTCTTCACTCAGGAACTGGTGGAGCTCAGAGAGTACAGTGTCAGAGAATGCTGGAGGGCCAATCCTGGCTGCTCTAGCTTCGAGTCCTCTTCGGAGAGCCCAGCTCCTGACTTTAGGGTGCAACACTGCTTCCATGAACTCGGGAGGCAGAGGCAGGTGGATCTCTGTCTACAGGTGCTAGTTCTAGGACAGGCTTGGACAGGCTGCAGAGCTACAGAGAAACCCTGTCTAGAAAAACAACAAACAAACAAACAAAAAATGAAAAACAAACAAAACCAACCAAACAAAAAAGAACTATTTTTGTTTCAGCTTTTTTGGGACTTTGTTAACGTCCAAGATGACATTTTGCTTTCTGCCCCTAGAGTCTGGGATATTCTCTTTGGTTTGGAAACAGGGTTGCAAAGCATTATACATCTTGGCCATTGTTTGCCTTATGGGAGGTACCTGATTATCTCAGCTTGCATGGATTCTCTGCACATTCATTTGCAGCTCTTAACTGGCTGTTCAGTATCCTGATTCATTCCTAGTCCTCCAATTAGGATTTAAGAGAAAGTAACAGAGGAAGTGTTTCCATCTGGGTGTAGTTGTTATTCTTTTGATCTGGTCCCTTTAAGGGGCAAGCCACGCCCACTCCCAGCCACTTCTGACCTCTGGTCGCCATCTTAACTCCTTCTATCTGTTTCCTCTTTTGGTGTGTGCACATGTGTCTCCTCTCTGTCTCTCTGTCTCTCTGCCTCTTCTTAAAGTAGTAAATGTTTAGCTTTATGTTCAGCCTTATGTCTATTAACTCCACCGTCTGCTCACCTGCCCACCTGCTCTCCGGGCCGCATGGCAGGACCAGCCTGCCACCCTGGGGATCTTGCAGGGACCCACAGTTGTCCTTGTCGGACTAGCGGCTGCTCTGCGAGCCTACCGGGGCATGCCCACATTATTTTTTAAAGAACAAAAGTAGTGACACATGTCTCTAAAGCCCATCTCTCGGGTTGCTGAAACGGGAGGACTTGAGAGGTTGAGGCCAACCTCAGATATATGGTGAGACCCTGTCTCAGGATGAACGAGCAAACAAGCAAACTGCCCCCAAGAGAAAGAAAGATAATAAAAAAAACTTGAAAAAAATATTTCCATTGCAATTGATTTTACACTTGGTCTAAAGTCATTCTGTATGTAGTTCTGGCTGTCTACTGAGCTGGGGGTTTTCTCAAGGGTAGAGGGTAGGTTTTCCATATCTTCAAAGATCCCCACAATTCTCAACAAGAGCTGGACCTCCTATGTCCCTAACAAACACATGTTAATAGATCGATTGGTTTCTGTGAATACTTGCTAAGTTCCTCGTATGTGTTAGGTATTTGGTTAACTGTGGTGGCTGAATATGGAGTGTATCCCATATTCAGGATACATGTGTTTGAAAGCTTGATCCCCAGTTGGTAGTGTTGTTTGGGAAGATAAAGGAGTTTTTTGAGGTAGAATCTTGATAAAGGAAGTACGTCACTGAAAATGGAATGTGAGGTGTGAGAGCCTGACCCTTCTTCCTGTGCTTTTCCTGCTTCTGGATGGCCACTGCAGATTGACAGGACAGCCCTACCATCCAGCTAGCATCGATCCAGCTAGCACCCTTTCCTGCCGTGATTATATTCTCTCTGACACTGTAAACCAAATTTAAGCCTTTCTCCCTTAAATTTCTTTTTCTTCCCCTGAACATTTAACCATAGAAACAGGAACATAACTAGGTTAGTTCTACAAGCCGATATGGCAGGTATGTAAAAACAACAAACTAAAACTTGGCCACTGATTTCCAGCTGCTGTTAGCCTTGTGAAAATGGCAGCAAGACTCCTTTGGATCAGCTCAAATGCTTTCCACTGAAACGCTGCTGCGTTTGTGTACCTAAAGAAGACTTTCGTTAGTCGCACCTCCTAATGACTGCAAGATGATAGCTGCAGTAGGCGTTGCATTTCACCTACACTTGAGTTCAGAAGAGAAAAAAAAAAGAGAACGAATTCAGAACCCCTGGATGGTTGTATTGATTAGTGTTGTTGTTGTTGTTGCCTTTTTAACTTGGCACAAGCTAGAGTCATTTGGGAAGAAGGAATCTCAATTGAGAAAACGCCTCCATCAGATTAGCAGACAAGTCTGTGATACACTTTCCTGGTTAATGGTTGATGCAAGACGGCACATCCCACTGTGGATGGTGCCACCTCGGGCAATGGTCCTAGGGAGTGTAAGAAATGTAACTGAACAAGAGCCTGGAGCAAGCCAGTAGCCAGCATTTCTCTGTGGCCTTTCCTTCTGCTCCTGTCTCCAGATTACTACCTTGAGTTTCTGTCTTCCTCTCATGATAAACCCTTTCCTCCTCAAGTTGCTTTTGGTCATAGTGTTCCTCATAGCAACAGAGAGCAAACTAGAAGACTTATTAGTTTGTGGTATTGACTGGGTTCCGTAGCATGTCTTCATGCCTAAGTCAGTCATTGGTGAGAGGAATGGAGTTAGCATGATTGGCTCAGATGAGTCAACATTCATTTTGGGGGCTCGGGAGGAGCCACAAATAATGTATCCTCATATTCCTGAAACAGATTTCCTTAGCAGCGATTACTGATGATGCTGATGTCATCAGCATGGTTTCATTTTAAGTCTGCCTTCCAGGACATGAAGTAGATTTCACCTTTTCATTTCACGTGTAAGTGAAGTTCAAAGGTCACAGGGGTTATAGCATTAGAATGGAGAATGAACCTTTCTTAGTGTTCTGCTGCTGTGAAGAGACACCATAGCCACAGGAACTCTTACAAAAGAAAGCATTTAATTGGGGCTTGCTTACAGTTTCAGAGGTCTAGTTCATTATCATCATGCTGGGGAGCATGGTGACACACAGGCAGATGTGTTGCTGGAGAATTAGCTGAGAGTTCCACATCCGGATCCACAGGCAGCAGGAAGAACAGAGACTCTGGGCTTGGAATGGGCTTTTTGAAACCTCAATGCCCATCTCTAGTGTCACGCTTCCTCAACAAGGCCATGCCTTCTAACTCTTTCAAATAATGCCACTTCCTAGTGGCCAACTATTAAAATCTGTGCCTCTGTGAGGGCTATTCTCATTCAAACCTCCACAGAATCCATGGATCTTTACTAAGCTTACAGGAACAGGGGTCTGTTTCCTTTCTGACTCAGAGCAACTTTCAAACCTCATGTGCCGTTGTCTATTGATGGGAAAAGATGGGCTTCCACACTGAGTACAGCCGAGTTCGCCCTTCTGGTAACTATGGGCTCTGTGACTCTTGACAGTTTTCTACTCCTCGCTGGCTTAGTTTTCTCATATATAAAGTGGAAATCACAATCCTGCACTATGGAGTTTTCTGAGGATAGGTGAGTATGTGGGTAAATGACCCTATTATGTTATAAATGTCAATAACATTAGCTAGTATTGGCCTTACTTACCCTGAATCTCATGGCGTTGTCTTCTGCACTGAGCAGTTGCCTGCTTCTGTCTTGTCTTCCCTTCTCCATTTTATTTCAGCTTTCTTTACTTCCGTTTCACGACCCTTGGAAATCTTTAGTGGTAGTTTTATTAAATCGTTACATCTAAGCCCAGTTACTGTAACCTTGTGATTCCAGGACGGGGTTGATAGAGACTGTATCACTCTTTCCCCTTGGGTCCTTCCTGCCTGGAGCTTAGAGTTCCTCTTAGCAGCTGTGGTCATGGCAGCCCGTTGCTAGCAATACCTGAATCCAGATTTAAAAACTGTTGAGTGTGTGTGTGTGTGGTATACTGTGTGGTATGCATACTATATTTGTGATGTGCATGTGGTATGTGTGCTGTGTGTGTATCTGTGTGTTATGTGTACAGTGTGTTTGTGTGTGATGTGTGTGTGTGTATGAGTGAGTGGTGTGATGTGTGAGTTGTGTGTGGTGTGTTTGTGAGTGTGGTATGAATGCAGTGTATTTGTGTGTTGTGTGATGTGCATGTTTGTGTATGTGTGGTGTTTCCTCTGACTGCATTATTCTTGAACTGCATCTTCCTGAGCACAGATCTGGGACTCATTTTAAACAGATAGTCTGGCTCTTAGAGGACCCCATCTTTCAAATAAAAGCTTTTCCTCATATTGTACAGCTCAGTGGAATCCATGTGTTCACATGCCTTCCTGAGCTCCAAGAAAGCCCCTTGCCTTGGAGAATCTCACTGCTAGGGGTTTCCGGTTAGAAGGCTTGCCCCTACAGCTTCTCAAAGGCAGACCTGAGCCAGATCTTGGGAACAGAAGGGCAATGTCATGGGTGACAAAAGCTCTGTTGGCTTGAAAGCGAACAAGGGTTGCATCTCAGGGACAGACGGCCTCTTCCTGGTTAGCTGTAGTGTTGGCTTTTTATATTACATTTATTATTATATTATATTATATAAATAATAATATAATTATTATTTATATTACATTTACTAGAACTTGGAAGCATCTGTCCCTAGAAGGACACTCTCCTCTGTCTTTCCAAGCAGTTGTGTCCTGGTTGGAACCCGAGTGGAGAGGCAGCAGGTGAGGAAATAGGAAGGTTCCTTGGAGAGAGGCATGGGCTGTTGCTTTGGGATGTTCACAGTCGGGATTCTTTTGTCCTGATTTAGGAAAAGTCACAGGATTTTCCTCATTGGCTTTCGGAAGCTGCTCCTAGGCTGCAGGAGGCATGCTGGTTATTTCCGAGGAGGAGGGCTAGTTCTGCTCTCCCTTTCCTCCTGATTGTTCTTTGGGCACCAATTCAAAGGTATAGTTCATTTGATACCTGTTGTGAAGGGACCAATTAGTGCCTGTGTTATCCCTACAGCTGGTATTTCTAGACTTCGGATATGTAGGTGGGCCAGCAGCGGCCACGGAGTACAAGGACGCTTTGAATCTTTGGTGCCTGAAACCATGTTCGGAGCCTTAGAAATGTGTGTCTCATTTAGTTCACACACCCATCTCGAGATGGGTATTTGTCATTGTTCTCATACAGAAGGAAATACAGGATCACAGTGGTAGTTCATGCTCCTGTCACAAAAAGGCACAGACTGGGTAGTTTGTAACCAGAAATTTATTTCTCAAAGTTCTGGAGGCTGAAGAGTTCAAGATAGGCACAGGCAGATGCGGTCCATTTCCGGGGTAATAAGTGATGCTCTTTCCCGGTGTTAGCCCATGGCAGATCTCCGGGGTCTCTTTTTAGGAGCACCAGTGCCACAATGAAGGCTCTGACTTTATGATTCAATCAGCTCTCACCCCTAATAGTGTGACCTGGAGGCATTAAGATTTCAACACGTGAATTCTGAGGGGACAGAAGCATTCACATTATTGTATATTAATCTCTAAAGATGATGCCATTCGTCAGGGTGAGAAATAGAATTCCAGCCTAGGTCTGTTTGGGAAGGATTTACAAGAGATTTTTCAATGAGGCAGCAAGGGTAGGCTTGGTTGGGGGAGCAGTAGGGAATCTTTTCCGATAAAACTACTTTGTGTCCACTTAAATGAGAAAGGTTATCTTTGCTCTGTGTTCTGAAGACAAGCCAGATAAAATCTAATCAAGTTTACTCGTGACTAACTCTGTCAGGCTAGGTATTAGCCTAAGTGCTTTGAAGCACTTGACCTTATTTAATTTTCTAGTATCTTGTAGGACAATGATTAGCATCTCCCTTGTACAGGTGGGGGCACTGAAGCTCATCTTGAATTAATCTGAAGTAGCTACATGGGCCCAGGGTTACCAAAGCCAGGTCCAAATTTTAAGGGTTAATCTTTTCCGTTTGATCAACAGGCTGGGCTTTGGGTCTCTATCACTGGGAACAAATTGTTTCAAAACTAAAGTGACAAAAATCACACCATGTCATAGGCTCACGTTTTTCCTTTGGGTTATGAATTCTGACGACACACAGCAGATTGAGTGCCCCAGTGAATGGGAGTGCGCAGCTGGAGCGGCACTAACAGGGTGGCGTCTGGGTTGGTCAGCTGGTGGTAAAAACGTAGGACTGGTTCTTGGTTCTTCAGATCAATTTGGCTGGAACATTTCTCCGTACTCACATGCCTGGTGTCCGTCTGGGTTGGGAACGCAGGTGGCTTTGTTTAGGGATTTTCTCCTTCTGCCTGGTCAGAGCACACACTGAGCCTACAGCTCCTCATGGTAAGTTACTTCAGGGTAGATGGAGTTCCTTATTGAAACATTTTTTTTTTTAGTTTTGATTTTAATTTTTTGTGCATGGGTGTTTTACTTGCATATAAGTGTACAATGTATGTGCAGTGCCCACAGAGGCCAGAAGAGGGTGCTGGATTTTCCAACATTGGAATTGCAGATAACTGAGAGCTGCCATGTGGGTACTGGGACTCAAACATGGGTTCTTTGGAAGATCAACTAGAGCTCTTAACCACTGGTCCATCTCTCCAGCCCAAGATGAAGTTCTTTTTCTTTTTCTAAAAAAAAAAATTAACCTTTATTGATTCTTTGGGAATTTCACATCATGCTCCCCTAATAGGAAGTACGATTCTATTTAGTCTTAATAACAAATACCCAGAGTCAGATGCTGGGTTAAAAGCTCAAGGATCAGAGAAGTAAAGGAACGACCACAGTCACCTCTTATCTCTTCAACTCCTTAGAACAAAAAAGGCCAAGCTCTGTTTATGTATACCCTGCCTTATTACTTTCTGTCTCTGCCCTGTGTTGTCACTTCCTATCTCCTCTCTGTACAGACCTCCAGTCTCTATGGTTACCTAGTGGCTAGGTCCGCCCTCTGATCTCCAGGCATACTTTATTTATCAGAACACAAACAAAATATCACAACTCCAATCCAGCTCACCTCCCAGTCCCCCACTCCTGCGACATCCCCTCCGAAGAACTCCCTCTCTAATTAAAAACAAAACAAAATTCACACACACAAAACCACCTTGCTCCTTCATCTTTCCAACACCTCTTTCCACATCACTCTTCTCTTCATACCTGTTTTCTGATCTCTCTGTCTCTATAGGACAAGAGCCTCTTGGCCCCTCTTTCCCGCCCATATCCCACATATATTTGCTCACCATAATAGTGCCAGACTTTACAGTACCAGGAGGGCCTGTGGCTTCTTCTCCACCCTCTTGTAGCAAACTGCTCCTAGCAGGGATGTGGGTGTCCATCTCTAGCTACTAGGTTTTAACAGCACAGAACTGGACCCAATTGTCCAAGTTGAGAAGGTTGAGAAGCTAAGGCTGAGAAGTCCAGTCTCGGGGAAATACAATGTTGGGTTTTGAATATTTTTTTGTTGGGGATGGGGTATCCTGTCCAATGTAGGATGTTTGATCACCTTCAGCTGTGTTCTATTCACAGAGAAATATCAGACATGGTCAAATGTCACCAGGGAACAAATCCTTTCACCCTCATGGACAGCCCTGAAAGAACTCCCAAGAGGCTCTGGGAAAAGCTTCAAGTCTCATGACCAGGCCTTGAGAATCCCAGAACATTTCTGCCCTTTTCTTTTTGTTAAGAAACCCACCAAAGCTAGACTGATATCTCAGAAGGGAAGAAACAAGAATTACTTTTCAATGGATGCCACAAGAAAGAATTCACAGCTTTTTATTTTTCATTGTGATAAAGTACACGTAACATAAAATTTATCCTTTTGACTATTTATAAAGATCACCATACATGTATGATATTGTTGAACTAATGCCACCTTCATGCATTTCCAGAACTTTCCTCATTTTCTTCCAGGCTGGAACTTTCTACCTTTTATACAATGACTCCCATTTCTCATTCCAGCACAGGCAGTTGCCTACACTTTGTGTCTTTATTAATTTGCCTGTTTTGTGTATCCTATGGAAGATGACTCACGTGGTGTTTGCCCCTTTGTCGCAGGCTTAGTTCTCTTAGATTAATGTTTTCAAGGTTCATCTGTATTGCAGCATACGTCAGAATTTCTCGCTAAGGCTGGAGAATATTGTAGACATCTTTAATCTCCCACAGCTATTCAATTTCAGAGCCTCATTGGCCCGTAAACAGAGGGAAGCAGAAATTCTGGTTTAACTTAGAGTTCTATCTTGGAAATGTTTTTCTAAGCTTGAAGTGTGGACTTGAACTGAATCAATCATGGCAATATGGCCCAGGCAGACCTAATAAAACAGGACTTGGAATTCTATTTACTCCTATTCTGTGATGTAAATGTAAGCTATAATTAGATGGGTCTAGACTAGAATGCTTATACTGTTTGTAGGGAAATGTGCTGTGTGCGTTTGACAAATTGTCATTGCTGTGTTTACTTTCGGTTGCAAGTTGCAGGGATATTATGGGCTCAATGTTTGTATTTTCCCCAAATTCACAGTTTGGAACCTAACTCCCTGGGTCATGGTATTAAGAAGCTTTTAAGGGGCCTTTGGGAAGTGACTAGGTCTTGAGGGTGGGGCCTTCATGGTGTGGATTAACAGCATAATGAAAGAGGCCTGAGGACGCTTCTTTGCCTCATTCCTTTCAACCAAAAGGCAGTATCTGTGAGGAAATGGTCTTTTCTGAATGCCCTGATCTTGGGCACTCTAGTTTCTAGACCCATTCAACAAACCATTAATAACGGTCTATGAATTACTCAGCCTAAGGTTGTTTTGTTTATTTTTGTCAGTCCAAGCTAAGACTAAAATGCAGGGCACATGAGGGAAGAGAGAAAGTGAGTAGATTTGATCTTAGCGTGAGCTACAGACCCTGAGCTACAGGATGGTAGAACTGGAAGTAAGCCTGAAGACCAACTATTCTTCGTGATTCATTTTACTGACAATAAGAACAATTTCCATCTAATAACTTTCTATGCGACTTCCACAGCCATGTTTATTGGCTGAAAATGGATATAGGTTATGAGTTCTGATGTCAGAGTTGTGCAGTACCAGAGCCAGTTAGTGGTGTGGGAGCAATTATTTCTGGGCATCTGATGACACTTACAGTATCAGCATCTTGATAGACTGTCCCTCCAAGGATGTTTTCATAAGACCAGGGGAAGAGGTCCCTCGGATGAAGGTGAGTCATAAAAATGAAAAGTTTGATAGTTTGCCATTCTACCTCCTTCATAACAGACTCTCTATAGATCACCAAAGTCTGAGTCTCTTTGTTTGAAGATACAATTTCAATTTTATCTTGAGGGATTCTGGAACTGACTTTTGGTAGCTTCATGAACCCATCAGAGAATCTGGTACTTCTGTCCACAGGGACTGTGATCCAATGGTATACCCATCAGTAGATATTCAGGAAATGTTGGGTAGGATATGGAAGAATTGTGACTTGATCTAAATTAGGCATTGCAGGTGTCAGCAGGGGCGACTACAGAATGTTCTTGTTTATAACCCTCATTCTTCCCGGATCTCACAGAGTGGAGGATAAGGAGAGAGAATGGTCAATTCAAAATTTCTCTTTAGCTGTCAAGAGAAGAGAGGGCTAGAAACTATATCTTGTTATCAGTATTTGTCTCATCCAAATCGGTAGTGTCTGCTCCCACTGGGACTACTGACAGCCTCTCTCTCTCTCTCATCCTGTTTATTTTGACTATTACACATTATTATCTGTGGTGCCAGGAATGGACATCAGGCAATCATTCTATCACTGATCTTCATGTCAGACCCATTTATTACATCATAAAATGTTTATAGTTAGTATTTTGAGTTGGAGTCAGAATCCATATCTTGCAAAGGTCAAGATTCCACTAAAAACTTGTTAACTGAATGAGTAAATGAATGGAGTGGGTGACTCTGCCCAGATTAGTCAGTGTCACCGAAGAAAAAGTGAAGAGGAAACTGCTTGACTTCCTTCCTCATGCGTTTCCAATACTGTGACTGATGACTCGCTTTTAGTTTTTACATGAAGTAAGTTCCTATCAAAAAGTACAATATAGGAGAGAAAACAGTTTCCACAAAAGTTGTGGTGTTTCTTTTCCATGGGTCAACTTGCCTCGACCATGGCTGCTCAGAAATCTGCTCGAACATTCTTCTTGATGTGTCTTTGTGGGCATTTATGAATGAGATTGGAACATGAGTCAGAAGATAGCCCACCCAAACCCCAATATGTCAGTCTTCTTCAGGCCATTGGAGTCTTAAAGAGAATATAAGGCAGAGGAAGGAGAAGCTACTTTCTCTGATTCATTTCTTTTGACGTAAGTCCTCTATAAGAAATGATGCTTAGGCTGTTGACTCTTCTGCTCTCAGACTTCTGGCTCTACCTGGAACTTTATCCCCACTTTCTTGGGTCTTCAGCATCCAGACAGCAGATATAGGACTGATCTATCACTTCCGCAGCTATGTGAAGTTGTTCTTTATTAAGGATTTGACTTCTCTGAATAATCTTGGTTTGTGTAGAACCTTATATGTATGAGATGGTTATTAGTGACTATCAACTGTCAACAGGATCTAGAATCACTGAGAAGATGAGTCTTTGGGTGTGTTTGTGACAGATTTTCTCCATGGACTTAGGAGGACCCACTCTAATTGTGGGCAGCACCATACCTTACCACCAGTGTTCATTGGTCTGTGACTGTAGTGATGTGACCAGTAGGCCCCCCCCCGCCCCATTACTGCAATCCACCATGATGGGCTGTTTTCCCAGCAACTAAAGGTCAAAACAAACCGCTCTTTCCTTGAGCTGCTTCTTGTTGAGCGACAAGCGACACAGAAATGAATGAAACAATTTCATGGGGAGAAGCAGCGTAACAGAATCACAGTGAATGGGCTCTAGATAGAGCCAGAACCGGCTTCCGACCCCAACCTTTCTAATTACTAGATGTGTGAGCTCAGGCAAGGCACTCAAATCTCCTTTGCACCGTAGCTGCTTTTCCTGCTAAGCAGGTATAATAAGTATCAAACTCATAGCTGAGGTCTTTGTTTGCCACCCAACATCCAAATGACCTTTTATGCTTTCTAATCAGGCCCACATACTTTCCTAAGCCAATCATGGGGAATGTTTAGCAATGTTTATGGAATGCATTCCTGGTTAAGGAGATATAGAGACATTTTTGTCAGTGCATCTGGAGATGAGGCTTTGAACTATTGTGACCATGTTGCGGCCACGAAGGAGCAGCGATGAGGAAGAAGCATGTGGGCCCTTATTGGCACCAGGAAGTCAATCATCCATGGAGTCACCTACCTCTGGACTTCTTGTGCTATTAGGATTTTCTTCATGGGTTACATTCTGCGGGCTGGCTTCTCTGTTTCCTGATGTGGAAAGACTCTTAAGTGATAGACTCACTGTTGTTTGGGTGCAGTGGATAGTAAATGAATTAGCCTATATAAAAGCCACCACACACAGCCTGGCATTCAGCAAAGAATCAATAAATGTTAGCTTTAATACAAATATCGCAAAATCAGTTATGTCTGTCATTGGCGATAGTTTAAAGTATATTTCTTGTTTTATTCAGTTTCTTCAGAAGATATTACAAGACAGAAAAATAAAAAAAAGGTAAGGCCAGTTGTTGTGGACAGGAAACCTTTTCTGTGTTCATGGCTAGAGGCCCAGAAATGGTACCAACAGGCTCCAGCGTTTCATATGCTTTTCACACCCCTCACTAAATTGCTGTCCCAAAGGGTTGCACCATTTTCCCTTAGGCCAGCGAACATGGGAAGGTGCCTCTTCTACTTCATATTAGCTGACTGTGAGAGTTAATTTTGATCACCAGCATGCTTGGGTTGGGAAATCCCTAGGGCAACGGGGAGGCATATCTTTGGGTGTATCAGAGTGGATGTTTCCAGAAAAGGTTACCTCGGGGAGGGGTTAGTGGGAGGGGGTGATTCCCTATCTCACAGGGTGAAGCCATGGGCTGAGATGAAAAGGTTGAAAAGAGAAAAGCAACGGAATGTTTCTATTGTTCTTCTTTTGCCTCTGGATCCGCGGAGATGTGAGCAAGCAGCCTCTTGCTTGCCAGGGCTGCCTCTCCTGCTTTCCTGCCTTCTCTACTGGGATGGGATGCATCTCTTGACCTGTGAGTCAAAACACTTCCTTTCTCCTAGGTGACTCCTGTAGTGAATTTGGCCACAACATCAAGCAAGGAAACAATTCCCCAGTGTCTGGAATTACTATTTAAAACAATCCTTTTCCAGCAGCAAAATTACAGAATCATTTTAGTTTTGTTTTTATGCCTAGTCTTAAACATAGTATCTTGGAGTCAAAATATTTGGATGCTGACTTAGGTTCTGAAGTGCTTTCTAAAATGGGCCATGGGTGTCTAGGGTCCCCTATCCCTCAGTAATATAAAGTAATTTTCTAGTCAGAAACAATTAAAGGAGTGAAATCATTTGTCTTTATATTATTCTCGGTTGTCTAGAATTTCCTGGATATATTTCCTCTGAACTTTTAAAGTTCTCTTAGGGGTAGAAATAGGAAAATGATTGGTAGCCAACACCATGGATAGAGTCATCTTACCAGGGCTCCCCCTAATACACTGCGAGTCCAAGACACTGTTTTACAGGGCCTCTGCCTATAAATGATCTGAGCCAATCCCAGGCAATCTGTCAGTTCCATTTCAATGACTAAATATTGCAAGCTTTCTTTTCCTTGGCTGTTGCATTTTTCAGTTTGGCAATAGTAAGCTAGATTTCAAAATAGCAAAGCAAGGCATGATTACAGTAGTATAGATAGAAGGGAATGCTGGCTTGGCTAGAAAAATTGTCTGGAAATAGGAAAAATAGATGACCCAATTTATTACAAAAAGAATTTTTTTAAGTTAGGAATATATATTAATATAAATATATAAATTAAAAATATATAACTGTTATAAGTATCTTTCTTTTTATAAAAACAGTTTTTTATTATTTTTTCTTTATTTTATTTTCCATACCAAGCATAATTTCCTTTCCCTTCTCTCCTCCTGTTCACTCCCTCCACCTCCTTTCTACCCCACCCCCATCCACTTTTTCTCTCCATTCAGATGGGGTAAGGTCTTCCTTAGGAATCAACAAAGCATGGCATATCAAGTTGAGGCAGGACCAAATTCCTCCCTCCTGCATCAAGGTTGAACAAGGCATCCCACCATAGGAAGAAGGTTCCAAAGAGTCCAGCTCATGCATCAGGGACAGGTCCTGGTCTCACTGCTAGGGGCCTCACAAAAGACCAAGTTACGTAGCTGTTCCCCACATACAGAGGGCCTAGGTTGGTCCCATGCCAGCTCCTTAGCTGTTGGTCCAGAGTTCAGGAGCTCCTACAAGCTCAGGTTAGCTGTCTGTGGATTTTCTCATCATGATCTAGACCCTTCCCCCTTGCTCATATAATCCTTCTTCCCTCTCTTCAGTTGGACTTCTGAAGCTTGGTCCAGTCCGTGGCTGTGGATCTCTGTATCTGCTTCCATCAGGTACTGGATGAAGGCTCTATGATAACCAGTAGGGTGGCCATCAATCTGATTACAGGGGAAGGCCAGTTCAGGCACCCTCTCCACTCTTCCTAGGAGTCTTAATTGCGGTCATCCTTGTGGATTCCTGGGAGTTTTCCTGGCGCTAGGTTTCTCCCTAACCCCATAATGGCCCACTCTACCAAGATATCTCTTTCATTACTCTCCCCCTCCGTCCTGCTCCCAGCTCAACCAGTCAGCAGCAAATTTCACACACACACACACACACACACACACACACACACACACACACACACACAGTCTTACTTAGGGTTTCTATGGCGCTGATGAAACACCATGACTTAAAAACAAATTGGGGAGGGAAGGGTTTATTTGGCCTACACTTCCACAGCACTGTTTGCCATCAAAGGAAGTTGGGACAGGAACTTAAACAGGGCAAGATCTTGGAGGAAGGAGCTGATGTAGAGGACACAGAGATGTGCTGGTTATTGGCTTGCCTCCCTTGACTTTCTCAGTTTGCTTTCTTAGAGAACCCATGACCTGCGACTGCCAGCCCAGGGATAGCACCATCCACAGCAGGCTGGGCCCTCCCTCAAGGACCACTAATTAGGAAAGTATCTTATAGCTGGATCCTATGAGTGCATTTCCTTAATTGAGGTTCCTTCCTTCCAGATGGCTCTAGTTTGTGTGTCAAGTTGACATAACACTAGCCAGTATACACACACACACACACACACACACACACACACACACACACACACTCAGTGATTTGCAAATATATGGAAGTAATTGTGCTGTCAGTCCTCCACTGGTCAGATGAGTTTGCATTGTAGAAGGATCAGTAAGAAATCTGTCATTTTCTTATGAAAGAAACCTCATTTTATTTGCCTTTTTTGCTAAAGATGATGTGCAAGGGAGCAGAAAGCTTGGCATTCAGCCCCAGAGCCTGTGGTTTGAATATTTTACATCTGTCAATGGGATTCCTTTTGGCATCTTATCAGAACACAATGAATTTGATTTTGGAGAGGCAGGGAGATGCTCCACACTGTTTTCCTTGCAACAGAAACAGCTATTGTGTGGCCCAGCGAGTCACTTTGAGCTCCTCCAGCTCACGGTCCCGTCCTCGCTCGTGAAACTGTTCATACTGCTGCCAGCTTCTGACATTTCCATTTGATGTGATTCTATTGAAAGGGAATCGTAGCACCTAAGATTTCATTTAAAAGCTGTTTATTGTAATAAGACGACACTGTGAGGGCTGCTGGTCTGAATCTCTGAGGGATGAAATGTATGAATTCGAAAAAATATATTTAGAGGGGAGAATTGGGCTCAGCAGGGAGAGGACAGCTACAGAAAAAGGGGATTTGTGTGTTATGGTAGTCCGGTCTGCCATACTGTTAGGAAGGAGAATGAAGAGAGACCTTTTTGTCTGTCCCCCTGATGGTGCAAAATCAACACCAGCACATACAAAGAGAAGAGGAGGGAGATTCTGTAAAGCCAACTGAGTCATCTGTCACTTCCAGATGTCCCCCAGTAGGATGGGCTCCCTCAAGTCAGTCACTGAAGTCGCCATCCACAACAACCTTGTCTAGCAAGACAATTGAGGTTCAGAGTAGCCTAGATGTCCGCCTTAGTTAGGATTTCTATTGCTGCAATGAAATACCATGACCAAAAAGTGAGTTGGGGAGGAAAGGGCTTATTTGTCTTACAATTCAGCATTGTTGTTCATCACTGAAGGAAGTCAGGACAGGAGCTTAAACTGGGCAGGATCCTGGAGGCAGGAGTTGATGCAGAGGCCCTGGAGGATGCTACTTACTGACTTGCTTCCTTTGGAATGCTCAGCCTGCTTTCTTATAGAACCCAGGGCTACTAGCCCAGGAATGACTTCACTCATCACGGGCTGGGCCCTTTCCCATTGATCACTAGTTGATAAAATGCATTATTGCTGGATCTCATGGAGGCGATTCTTCAGCTGAGATTCCTTGCTCCCTGATGACTCTAGCTTGTGTCAAGTTGACAAAAACAAAACAAAACAAAGCAAAACAAACTCTCCCCCCCAAAAAAACTAGGCGGTACGTTCCACTAAGCTGTCTCTTCCTTCTAGGACTCCGATACCTCACAGCTTTCACACCTATATCATCCATGTGTGGGTTTGCCTCTCCTGCTAGGAAGTCTTCAAAGAGGCTAGCAGTCATCTCTGGGTATTGGGTCCTTTTCCTGAAGTTCCTTTGCTACTCCCTGAAAGAGGTTAATACCTGGCACTTCCATATTATTAGAGTAAACAAATATGGAGATTTGTTGTGTTAAAACACATCATCAGTCTAGGGATGTTGCAAAAATTCCTTAGCAATATGTAGCTAAGATTCCTCATTACTGACTCCATATGGATAGGCACTATATGTGGCTGGAGTGTAAGATGGACATGGATATAATGCAGCAAATAAGGTCAACGAAGAATTAATATATCAACCAGCAAATGTAAACTGAAGCCTCTCGAAAAAAAGTTTGTTCATGTGTGCATAAGTGTATGTTCATGTGTGAATGTGTGTCTATACATATCGGACACCAGAGGGAAACACTGGGGATATCATTTCCCAGGAGCTGTTGTGTGTGATACTTTTTCTGGGGTGGAGTGAACAGATGTCTATCCACCCAAGAATGGGCACCAATGCAGAAGAAATAAACAATCCTACCAAAGCCCAACTTGGTGAATCAAGGGTTATTTGCAAGAGTGTTGTTGGCAAGGGATTACTTACAGGGGCATGGATGTGTTGGCTCGTTTTATTTTAACTCGACACAAGATAGAATCATTTGGAAAGATGCCAACTTAATTGAGAAAATGACTCCCACCAGTCTGGCTGGTGGGAAGGTTTGTGATCCATTCTCTTGATTGGTGATTGAGCTGAGTTTTGAGGACAGAACTGAGGTCCTCCTGTTTGCAAGATAGAGGCTTTGCTGGCTGAGATTAGAAAAATTAAGAGTTTATGTTGAGAATATGATAGATAACAAAGATCACACATCCATAGTACCTAGGCCAAGTGGTAAGATAAAAAGATGTCAGGGGAGATAGACAAGTTGTCCTTTGTTTTCCAGTGTCACCCATCCCTGAACTTCTTTGTCTAATCCCATGTCTTAGTTTTGTTTCCTGCTGCTGGATAAAATCCCCCGACAAGGGCAGATAAGGGCGAAAAGGGTAACTTTGCTTGGCTCAGGTTATAGTCCACCAGGACAGGGAGACCCCAGCAGCAAGAACTTGAAGGGGCTAGCCATGTTGCATCTGCCGTCAAGAAGCAGAGAGTGATGGGTGCATCCTGCTGCTCAGCTCCTTGTAATCCTGTATCCCCACCACGGAGTTGTGTCATCCACAGTGGTCATTTCATTCGAATGACTATAGTCAGGATCGTTCCCCACAGTCGCATCCAGACTCTCATCTCCTGGGTAATTATCCATTCTGTCCAGCTGACAACACTTACCATCACGGCCTCCTTTTTCTAGGAATTTCTTACAATCTTGACCAAAATTACTGATGTAAGAATTGCTCTAAAACTGCAGCCCATCCTGCTGATTAGTTTAGAAATGGCTCTGCCATGTAGCTGCCGAAGGAGAAAGATGCCCAGAATCTTTACCATTAAGCCACAGCCTTGTGGCTATACACAGATTAATAGAACAGGTTAATTTAAGAAAAGACCTAGCTAGGAATACACCTAAGTCAATGCTCAAACAGTGTTGTAATTAATATAGCTTCAGTGTAATTATTTGGGTCTGGGTGGCCGGAAAACGGAAAGAGCAGTCTCGGCCCACAACAGAGCAGAGCAAACAGCAGAGTCTGAGGGCTGGACAACTCTAGTCCATGGTCTTTGGAGTCTCAGATGGTCCCTTGGCTCAACTTAGCATACTCCTCCACTGTAGAGGAGTCTTGGAGATTGGTGATAGTGGACTCCCGGATGAAGTATTGTTATGGTTTGAGTACGAAATGCCCCCAGTCAAACCTTAGTTTGAATGCTTGGTCCCTTGTTGGTGGCACTGTTTGGAGAGGTGGGAGACAGTGTTTTAAGGCCTATCTTAGGGAAGATGGCCACTGTGAGATATTCTTGAAGGTTATATGTCTGTCCACTGCCCCCGTTTCTTCCCTCTATACTTGCTGTTTGCCAAAAAGTCACCAGACCTCTTCTACCACATGTTTTGGCTGACAGGAAACTTGGTCCAAGCACACAGAACCAAATGAACATACATCACACTTCCCCAGACTGTGAGCCTGGATGACTCCTTCCTCCCTTAAGCTGTGTGGCCGGTATTTGATGACGAAGCTCCCCTATTCCCCACGTCTACCTCACAGTTTTCACTTGCATTGGAAGGATATATTTCTCTGATTCATTTCTTTTTATTGGACTGGAACTTCCTTTATCAAAAGCATAATCTCAATTATTCCATGACAGTTTCTGGATGGTACTAAGTGGTGGCTGGGGTCTGGGTGAGGGGAAGACAAAGGAATTTAGAAAAATATCTTTTTTTTTTTGACAAAGCCTGCTTTGTCTGGTTACAAATTCCTGCTTTACTTATCTGCCCAGGATAATAATTCTTTTCTTCTTTTCTTGAAGACCTATCTTAATTTTGTTACCTCCACCTAGCAAGACAGATGGGCAATTTAGATTGATTATACAGATTGTGCATGCAGATGTATGAAGGAGAGAAACTGCATAATAGAGCTAAATATTACTCTGGAAATTCTTGTTATTTTATGGAAAAGGAATCAGGGGCTCAGAAAAGTGAAGTGACTTTTCTAGCTCCCAGATGATGAATGACAAAGGCAAGACTGAAGTCCCCAGCATCTGCTGATTTAAGGGGAGTGGAAAGTTCTGCCCAGTGGAAGAAGGAGGCTTTGAAGGAGGAGCAATCAGGAGAGGAAGCAGAACCCACAGGCCTTCCTGCACTACCTGCCCCTCTTGATGGCTCTGCTGCCTGTTACATCTGCTGGCTGCACTTCCATGTGACTGCTTCCTCTCATTTCTCTGTCCCTTGAGTTCACAGCGAATTCTGTGTCGTGCAAATTCTTGGCGGTTTTCTTTCCTCTTTCTCTTTCCCCTCTTTTATTTTTTCAAGATTTATATTTATTATTTATGTGTGTGTGTGTGTGTGTGTGTGTGTGTATGTGAAAGAGAGGGAGAGAGAGAGAGAGAGAGAGAGAGAGAGAGAGAGAGAGAGAGAGAGAGCTGTGTAGCTGTGTATGAGTGCCCATGGAGGCCAGAGGGAGAGAGAACATCTAGGGAGCTGCTCAGGTTACAGGTGATTGTGAGCCATCTGACTTGGGTGATGGGAACCGAACTTTGGCCCTCTGGAAGAACAGCAATTTCTCTTAACTGTTGAGACATGTCCCTAGTCCTCCCTCCCTCCCTCCCTCCCTCCCTCCCTCCCTCCCTCCCTCCCTCCCTCCCTCCCTCCCTTCCTCCCTCCTTCCCTTCTTTGGACATCATTGTATCCCAGTAGTAGAGAAGCAAGTAGGACAGAAGCTGACTGTACCTGACTGACTGCTGCTCTAGCTTGCAGTCCCATCTTGTCTACCCTCCAGGACTCTATGTTCCAGCCATAGAGTTGCCTAAAGTTTCCAAAAGGCACTATGCTCTTTCACGTATGTTATCTGCCATCTAGCACCGCTTTCTCCATGTGAAGTTTCCTCTCTCATTTCCTTCCTGCTTGAATAATCTCCCCAAGTAACACAATAAGCACAAGTAACACTGTCTCCTCAAGAAGGTCTTTCCACCATGCAGCCGGTCTGGTATTCCTCGATCAATCTACACTTTTTTTCCTTGCTTGCCCCATGTTATAGAATGGTTTTCTATTCAGTGGTTGCCTAGATTCAAGGATTTTGACTACAGGGACACCGTCTTTTGCCTTTGATCCCAGTTCCTTAGTCTGTCCCCAGACGGAATGGCGATCATTTTCTACCAGTTGAGTGGAGCAAGAACAAAGAACGCTTAGCCACTTGTAGCACTATTTCAAAACACTCCTGCCTGTCTCCATTTTATGCCTTTAAAACACATACTTTGTTTTTGGTTGTTTTTCTGGCTGTTTGACTCTGAAGTCCCCTGTTTCCCTCACATCGCTATGGGCTTCATTTCAGAGCTGCACAAAGTTCTGTCCACGCAGCCATGGGAACGGGGCTGAACGGAAAGTGCTTCCGCCCTTCTTCCGACGTGATCACAAGTCAGGGCTATATCTTAGCCTTATGTGCAGCACCTAAGGAGGCTCCTCAGTCCTCCAGTCCTGGCTGTTTCTGGTTTCAAGCGACACTATTTAAGGCAGCAATAGACTTCTTTTAGAGAAGATTCATCAACAAAGATACATTCTTTTTCACCCTAGAATGAATTACATGGGATAACCTCTCCAAACTGATATTCTTCGGCTGAAGAGTATATATATATATATATATATATATATATATATATATATATATATATATATATATAGTGATTTCTGTAACCATTTCTTCAAAAAAATTTTTAAAGGTTTATTTTCATTTTATGTATATGAGGTGTTTGTATGCATGTATGTCTATAAACTACTTGCTTGTTTGGTGCCCAAGGAGGCCAGAAGAGGGTACTATTGCCCCTGGAGCTGGAGTTATAGACAGTTGTGAGTCACAGTGTGGGTGGTGGGAATTGAACCTGGGTCCTCTGGAAGAGCAGCCAGTGTTCTTCACCACTAAGCTATCTCTCCAGTCTGTGCCTCCATCTCTAGAACGCATTCAGTGAAGACGTGCAGCTGGGAAGTGCCGCCACCCTTTCTATTTTATCTGGACTTTCCTGATTGTGTTCTGCTAGTAAATACTTGTTCGCTTTTGGCTCTATTAGGGACTCAATCTAGGGTTTGGAATACACCAGGCAGGAGTCGGACCGCTGAGCTATATCCCTCTCTGTTTTGCTGTGAGAGGAAAGAAATAATGGTTATACTGTTTTCAGCATTGATTTCTGTTGAGTAGCGTGCATGTATCTGTATGAGTGTATGAAGCCAGAAAGGGACCTCAGATCCCTTGGGGGCGGGAGTGACATGCTTGTAATGTAGTTGCTGGGATTTGAGCTCCCATTCTCAAGATTGTACAGCAAGTGTTTTTAACTCCTGAGCCATATCTCTAGAATTTATATAAGTAAACAGGATTTATTACTTTAGTCTGCGTAAATTAGATATTCAGAATATTTTAGGGTACACGGCTTAATCTTTATTAAGAATGAATTTTTCCATGTCACCCATCGTATTCCATTATGTAAATCATCCAGAGAGGTCTAGAAATTGAAGAATGAGTTTGCAAATATCAAAACAGAGAAGGCTGATAAACTGACAGAGCAATCTACAGGCCTTACCAAAGAGCAGGAGGGTAGTTCATACCCATAACAGTCTCTCTTAAGAGAAGCATAAGATAAAACGAGATGAGTAAGAAATGTGGTATACCATAATGCTGGGTAACAGTCGGTCACTGTTAACTGATGGGTTAACTGCTTCTCCTGGATTCCCTCTCTTGGAGGCTGGAGGCCTTGTTGGGTGAGGAAGCGAAGGGGAAATCTGAGTCAGCATCTTTCTTTCTCCTAGCTTTGTTGTCCTTGAGCTGAACGCTGAACCAACACTTGCAAGTGTTAAGAGGAGAAAGGAAAGGAATACGTGGAGGAGGAAGAGAAGAACCAAACGGAGGAGGATAAGGAAGACCACCAGGGCCTTAGCTTTGCTACTGGCTTGTATGAACGAGCAAATCCACTCAGGGACCGCCAGAGCTGGGTTTCTGCGCGCCAGTGTTTTGCCTTCCCCACAGCTGGCCCTGATTAGTCCAGGCATTAGCCCTTCTGGGAAGCCGCTGCCCCTCAGAAGTAAGTTCTCCTGCCCTTTGCCCAGCCTTTTGATCAGAGGGTGCTAGGCGCTAAAGCTGCAGCCTGAAAGCTGCTTCTCAGAGCTGCCCGGGAAGGCTTCAAAGGTTGGAAAGCAATTTGCAGCTTTTGTGTGCAAGGCCGCGGGGATTTGAGGAGGGAGGTGCTTCAGTTGGTAGGGGAGCTAATTAGGTCCAGGAGCTGTTTGGCCACCTCACCTTCACTTGAAAGCCCTCTAGGATGATGAGGTCGGGAGAATGGGGACCACTTTGTGCTCAGCAGCAGGCTGCTGTGAGTGGCAGATTTGGGAAATGAGGTCTGGGGAAACCAGTACTTAATGCTCCTCAGGAGATTATCCAAATGGGCTCCCCATGACTAGCTGACCTGTGGTAGGCTGGGCTAAGGCACAGTGCTATCATGCTATACAGTTTGGGGAGGTGCCGTTCTAAGTATAAATTCTGGAACTTATATGGTTGTGTTCTTGTTAATAAAAGATATTCACTCTTATCAATAAATTAACTGTTTCCATAGTAACTAACACACCTTTTTTTTTGGGGGGTGTGTGTGAGGGGAATAAAATTGATTAAAATTTTCTAAGCAACTTTCCAAGGGAATGCCGGAAAATTAAAAAAACAAAAACATTTAGATTATCTATAAACTGTGTTAATACCTGGTGATTTTTATGTGAGAAGCATATTTGGAAGATGTGCTATTTGGCCACTTTTGGGAGATACAGACTATATGATGAGCTATAGCAGGGACTTCCCTTTTAAGGTTAGATAGACTTTGCCCTAATTTTGACATTTCTACAGCTGTGTGTGACCCTACACAAGTACCTATCACTCTCAGCGTGGTGCTCTGTGGGAATAATCCTGGAATCTCATAAGACTGAATAATGAGTAAACCTCTAAGCCAGGACACCAGAGCAAATGTCCAGTAAGGTTGGCTGTTAACATATGAACATCACCAGACTTATAGAAGGTCTTGAATTTCATCACCAGCACGATAAAGTAAACAAATGAAGAAATTAACAGCCCTTTCTAGTAATTGTCCAGGTTACAAGCAGCAAGGCAGATCAACCCCAGCTCTGTCAGTCGTTAGACTTCCATCTGTATTCCACTGGCCGTGTGTAGTGGAACCCAATTCATTCCTGTTCTGGCACCAGCGGTTTAAGCAGCAGCTCTGACTGCTAGCTTAATTAGTGTATCTTGGACCTTAACTTGGGAGCCATTGGGAATGACTGGATAAATTTATATATACTTGCTCAAAAGTTAGGCTAAATGCTGCAACTTAATTATGCAAGGGATCATTACCTTGCCTCCCTCCCTACCTCCCGCTTTTTCTTCCTTCCTTTTTCTTTTTTCTCCTTCCTTTATTTTCCCTTCCTTCCTCTTTCTCTCTTTCTCCTTCCTTCCTTCCTTCCTTCCTTCCTTCCTTCCTTCCTTCCTTCCTTCCTTCCTTCCTTCCTTCCTCCCTTCCTCCCTTCCTTCCTTCCTTCCTTCTTGTGTGATTTGTGCTTTAACCTGCTTTCCCCTGTCCTTTTTATGTTCACCGCGGTGGTAAATTTACAGCCCTCTGCAATGTCCTCAGAACTCCAGTATTCTTCTGTTCTGACTGCAAATCCTCCTAAACTGACATACTACATTTCCCCTAGTAACCTCTCTGTTCTGTGCTCCTGGGCTTAGCATTTACAGATTAGGCACTGACATATGTCACAGAATACAGAGTCACAGAATGTATGGAATGAATCTCTTCTCTCTCTCTCTCTCTCTACACACACACACACACACACACACACACACACACAAACATATATAATGTATATGTATAACAAAGGCTAGCTGTATGGAAAGTCCAAGAATCCCGTTCCACAAGGCTGGGTGTCTCAGCCGGTCTTCTGCATATGCTGGAATCCTGAAGAAGTAGGCTCCAACGCCAGTGAAGGAATGGATGTGCTGCAAGGGGAGGGCAAGCAGGTGAAGAACAAACAAACTTTTCCGTCTTTCCTTGTGCTTGTGTGTCTTTATCAATGTCCAGTAAAAAGTGTGGCCTGGATTCTGAACTGTAGTTCATTCCAGATACAGTCCAGTTGACCACCAAGAGAGTCATCACACACAGTGAGCTGTACAGTGAAGATGCTGGGTGACCCTCCTGGGTGGAGGGAGAGGGAGTACACATATGGGAAGTCTTAAACAGATGAAGTAAATCTAATTTAAAAGTTATGGAAAGCATTTATGACAACAAGGATGTCTGCTTCTTGCTTTATGGGTTTTAATGCCTTTGATTAACAAAAGAAATTGGAAATGAAGGCAAAATAAAAAATAAAATATAAGAAATAAAAATTCAAGTCTGGGATCCACATATGAGAGAGACGGAGAACATGAAATCTTTGTATTGTTCCTCCTGGGTTGTCTTACACCATACATAATGCTTTCTAACTCCATATACTTCTCTGAACATCTCATTTTTTCTGTATTACAGAATATGTACCACATCTTCAGTATCCATTCATCAGCTGATGGGTGGTCCCTCCGTATCACACACTAGTCATACGAGCACTTATTATTGTCAGCCGCTCTGAAATCGGGATTTCTTTGTAAGTCCTCTGAATCTAGGCTGAATGTTTGGTTTCCTGTGAGCTACCTGTCTCCCTCCCTGGCTTCTATTTCTCATTTTTATATTTACCAGGCTTCCCGTGGCGACTCCTATTTCTATATTGATTTTGGTAAACCAGGGACTTGGGAAGAGATTTTGCCCAGACACCTGGAGCCCATGAAGCTCCCTCTTCCTGCTCGCGGGTGTCTTTCGGGCACAGTGTGCGGTCAATGTGCAGGCCGTTCTTGCGTCTGTATTGCTGTGCATTGGGCTAGTCATGGATTTCTCATCAGCTGGGGATGCATTGAGAGCCTGTGCTTTGTTCAAAGGCTCTCTCCTTCCCTAACTTTCAGGCTGTAGTCAGGTCCATGACCTCAGGCAGAGCTATGGGATGGTCCTCCTGTCACACATTAAGAGTCTCACTTTCTACCCCAAATCCGATTTGCCCTCTCTGGGAAAAAAAAAAGGCTGTTGATTTTTGTTCTTACTTTCAAAATAACGACAAGAATTTAGAAGTTGTTTTTGATGAAAGCAATGGTTTTCACTGGAGTCTACAAATGGATCTCTAGGAGTGAGGGACAAACTGCGTTTCTGTCTCTGTTGCGTGTTTGTCTCCTTTGCCCTCAGGCAGGCGTTGCTGTCCTCACCTTAGATTCCAGGAGCAAGTCTGGGAGATAAACAGCCTTCTCTTTCTTCCTCTTCTTTGCACCGCAGCATAAACAAATGTAACTCATCTCAACATAATATTCTACAACAGCTACCAGTTTGCCCTTGAACGCACCCTGGGACCTAAATTGGCCTTGAACTTGTAATCCTCATACTTTAGACTCCCAAGCTGCGGTGGCTACAAGTCTGTACTACCAGGGGTAGCTTGGATAAATATCTTCTGACAAGCCCCAAACCAACTCCCCCACCACGTAATTATTTTCTTACTGTTCAAGGCTTATTTGATCAATCCTAAGTGGCATTCTGACCAAAGCTAACCAAGAATAAATGCTTCTCCGCCCTCATTTCTGTTCCTTCTCTATGCCATCTGGGTGCTCACCAGTTGGTACTTCCCTAACTGGGCAAAGGACTCCTGACCTTCTTGTCTTCTTGGCACAGGTACACTGATTGAAATTTCTACCTCCTTTTTTTATTTCTTTTCTCTTTTAAGAAATGAATTAATTATTTAAAAAAGCAGTTTTTTTCTCATTTTACATAACAATCCTACTTCCCACTCCCTTTTTAAAGTTTGACATAAATGAAACTTGTTTTATGTGCATCATGAAATACAGCAGTTATAACTTCCTGAAACAATCTAGAACACATTCATGGCCATAAATGAAATAGGAATATCCTCTCCCAAAAGAAGCAAGCCTATTGTCCATCATTATTATAAACACAGACAATACATGCCGCACCTCCTGAAATTCCTTAGCTAAACTGCTTTCCTCATGAGAAGAAGCCTCAGGAACACTCGAAAGGATGGGTTGAAGCTGGATCTAGAAGTGTGTCGACTAGAAGTGTGCAGAAGCAATCAGATAACCTGACCATTGACACTTCAATGGCACAAGCTCAAAATCCCCTGTCAGCTCTCTGCCAAAGAAACTCACAGGCTGTGACTAGGCATGATGGCTGTCTACATCTGCACCAAAGGATCCCAAATGTTTCCTTTGCACCTTCCAATCAGTAAACATCTGGCTTTGTTTGCCTATTAATTCCTCTGCTTCCAACCCTAGAGGAGGTAGACCCAAGTTTCCTATGCTGACGCCTTTGCTGGGTGACTGCAAGAAAAGGCCTTCCCTTTGCAAAAACTGGGTCATACTTTTGTGTGCACTGGACATTGAGCTGTTGTTCTGGATTGCACTAATACTTATCATTTCGTATTTTTCAGGACTCCATAAAATAAATCAATAAGATAAATATGCTCTCTCTGGCCAGATCCCAGGAATTATTGCATCGTAGCCTGAGTGGAGATACAGAACAGGAAGGCAGCAGTCATCCAAGCGGCCCAACTCCCTTGGAGAAACATTGTAAAGGATGGGGTAACCTCTGCTCCCCGGAGTTGGAATTTGGAACTCAAAAGGCAAAACAGGACACGCCATTCCAGCCCCTGGCTGCCAAAGTCTGTGACTGCGGCTGCCAAGCATCTTCCAGGCTTGATGTGTGCTCCAGCTGGAGCTGAATGTTTCCATCTGTACAACTGCAGGTGGTTATATAATTAGCCACATACATTTGTAGCGCAGTTGAGAGAAGACTAGCAATGAACTCGCTGTTGCTTTACATCTGTGGGGTGCTGCAATGGACTGGAAAGGGGTCTGTTCTTGAAATAAGTTGATCAAAATACTCTCTGTGTTCTAAATCTTCTGAGGTTGCTTATTTCAGCAGTTATTACTGAAGCCTAAATGATTGAAATGACAGCGAGAACCAAGCTTGGTGTGTGTCTATGGTCTCTGCTTGAGAAGTTTCTGCGTCTTTCAGAAGTCTCCCACAAGCCACTTGCGTTCTCTGGAGGGAATCACACAAAAAATAGATCCCGCTGTACCTCCTACTTTCTGTCTTGTGATAAAGGATTTGGAGCTGGCATTGTATTTGACTTATGTCTTACTCTTCTAGACCACATGGGTACATATTTTTTTTTTATCTGACATATTTGCCAAGAGTGGAAAATAATTTCAATGAGATATGAGTCAAATAAAAGTAATTAAGGGGGCTGAGGAAAGGTTTTCATGAGTAAAGTATTTGCTGTGGCAGCACAAGGACCCGAGTTTTAGTCCCAAGGACCCATAAAAGTCAGTCATGATGGCAGATGCCTACAGCCTCAATGTTGTGGTGGCAGACAGGAGGATCCAAAGGGTTCCTTAGTCAGCCAGTCTACTCAAAATAGTGAGCTACAGGTTTAGTGAGAGACCCTGCCTCAAAGAAAATAGTATGAAGAAAAAACTAAGAAACGATACCCCAACTTCAATATCGGCTAATCAATCCCACACTAGTTATGTTTTAAGGGGTTATTTATTTTGGGGGGTAAAACTTACATACACCATAAACCGTCAGGAAGGGAGCCTAGTCGCTGGAGCAGGAGCCGGGAGCAGGAGCCAGAAGCAGGAGCCGGGAGCAGGAGCCGGGAGCAGGAGCCGGGACCAAGCACCGGAACCAAGAGAGCCTGATCCGGATCTGCTTCTCTTTTTAAAAGAGAAATATACCACGCCCCAGTGGGCTGGTATTTCAGCAGCTATTGGCTGACGGAGCGGAAGTCGCTCCCTGCTGCACTGTGGGCTCGTGCTTCAGCGACTATTGGTTGAGGCAGTGGAAGTTACTCCCACAACACTTCAATATCTGGCATCCACATGCACACTCATGCACACATAAATGTGCATGCATGAACACAGACACACTTTAAAAGGACAATTCTAACTGAAATTACATTGAATCTAAAAAGAGGACTGATAGTATCATGATGTCATCAGTGGAAGATAGGGTTCCACTTAAAAACGGGGTTCTGGTTCAGTTCATTTCTACGCTTCCTTGTTTCTACAGTGTATGCAGGAAAGAGAACTTAGAACCCAGTGCCTTGATATTGAGGTAAGAGATGTGTTAGGGTCAGAGAAAAGGCAACACATCTCTCCACTCACTGTTCATGTTACCTTCCCATTTATTCAGACCTGGGTAAGAGGATGTGATGTCAGGTGTGTCCTGAGAATGTCTGGTAAGATTGTTCTAATTGTCTTGACATATGTGACTTCTCCAGCCCTAGCTTAAGCGCTTTTAATCATCACGGCCAAAATGGGAAGATGCCTCCCAGAATGGCCTTTGATCTTCATTTTCTGTCAGTGTCCGAAGGCAGTGACGGCTGCTTCCTTTCAGTCTCCAGCCAACAGAAAGCTGGCTGAACTCCCATTGGTAGTCAAAGGACAGTGCTGGCTACCAGCCACCGGACTCACTGATTGGTATCCAAATGGGCATCATAATTAAAATAAGAATTTATTAAAATGTTTGGAAAGGCGCAGAATGACAAGGCCATTCTGTTCTTTAACATTTGTTGAGGCTTCTTCCTAATCATTCTTAGGACTGGAATCAAACCCTGTATTGTGATAAAGGGAAGGACCAACATGCTATCAAGGAAGGCCAGAGGCAGAAGCCAGGCCTCTATGTGCACATGAAGCATCTTAGGAGCTCTGGTGAAGCACCTGGCAGGAACACGATGTTTCCACATTTGGCATCTCAGATCCGCTGGTACCGGACCTTCTCAAACTCCGACTTTCAAGTTTTTCACTTTAGTGATGAAAGCATCTATTTCCCATAGCAGCAGGGGGTGGAGCTCCTAAAAGTGTCTTCTGAGCTAGAGTAACATGTGATGAGTCAGAAAGGAGACCGGTTAGAATTTGAGATTGAACAAAGCCAAGGAAGGGGTTTCCTGAATGCCCTTTGCCAAGAGAAAGTAGTTGAAAAGCAGTTAGATTGGTTCGTTTGTTTTGGATGCCAAAGTAGAGAAGGGAAAACCCCAATGAATCACTGAAATGACTAATTAAAAATTAAATGATTAATTAAAAATCCTGAAGCTGGAAGGAAATTTCTAAAAGCTTCATGTATCTTGACTCTGTGCCCTTAGTTCCCATCTTCCCTTCTAATGCATTTGGTTCATGGTTGCTGGATGAGTCTGCCTGGATACCATTTTTTTTTGTATGACACTCTTCTGGCTTAAAAATCTATATGAGTGGCTTATTGATCCTAAGAGGAAGACAGGATCCATTGTCTGGCTTTTAGTGGCTGTGCTAGGCAGGGCTCCGCCTCCCTCTTAGACCCTACGAGTCCACAGACTCAAGGTTTCTGTTCCCCTCAGCATTCTGTGGAAATCCTCATCAGCTTCTCCTTGAATAGGCAGTTCTCCCTCGCCATATTTGAGAATGACTTCAGAAACAGGTTTAAAGCACCAGCACCACATTTTCATGCCTCTCTGTCCTCCTAGCTGTCTGCTGAGGTCCTGGTCTGCTTTGCAGGTTAGTTCAAGACACAAAGCGGCCAACATCGGATGAACGGAGGTAAAAGGAAAAGGACATTCTGGCAAAGACCGACAGACTGAATATGAGCAAACTGCCTGTCAGAATTTGTGTGCTCACATTGGGTCTAAGTCACCTATTATTGCCCAGTGCAGCCACACACAATACTAATGTTTTTCATTGGAAAGGTACCAGCTTGGAGGCTAGAAAGATTGGAGCCTAGACTCTCCTTTACGGAATGGGGCTAGAACCACTGGCAGTAAGTCAATCCTTTATCCCTCTCTCCTTTAGCTTCTTTGTTTGCAACATGGGACGTGTTTTTTTATCTTGCAGTAGAAGTGATAAGCGATAAGCGTGAGGTATTTGACACATAGTGAGTAGTTAATAGATGCTAATTGATTCTTTTCCCTGCGTTTGGGCGGCCGAGAGAGAGGATGGAGAGGTAGCTGCTATGTAGTAGATGCTGCCAGCATCTGGTCATTCATGTTTCCAACTATGCAGACCTCTCCATTCCCGTGCTTGAGGATTTCCTACCCAAGGTATGTATTTCCTGCCCTTGTAGTGCACTGGAAATGCCAGGGAATTGAGACTCTGCTGGGGCAGCTTTCAGCCCACAACTTTGGAACTGCTTTATAAACACAGCTTCTTCATCCCTTGGGTGTGATAACTCAGAGGCAAGGTTTACACCAACTCTCAATGTGAGTCTGCTGGATTAAATTCTAGGCACCCAAGGTCGGAGCTGGCATGGCAGCTGCCTCCCTAATTACCAGATGTCTCCCCCACGTCTCATTCACTCCCTTACCCATCTTCATCTCCTGAGCTACTTGCTTTTGGATCTCTATCTCAGGACTGATTCTTTTGGGAGAAGCCAAACCAAAAAAGACACTTAGTCTCTATTTTCTTCACAGCTCATCCCAGTGGGAATGGTCTGGCTGCTCCCAGCTGCTTTATGAATCTGGATAGCAGACTAGGTATATCATCTCGGTCCTCATAAGGCACACTGTCATCGTACAGCATAAGAAATGTGACAGCAGCAATAACATGCTACATCTTAGTCACTCAAATGTGTAAACTAATACAACCATCAGGCGCCTTCCACATCTCTGATATTAAATGATGACTGAATTATTGATAACCAGTCCCACGCTCCCTTGGATCAAATATTAATACAGCAATAGCTTGCCTGTGGTGACTGGATCCTTTCTGACTGATTTCAGTGCTCAGCAACCCAACCACGTCTTTCACCTCACCCAAGATGAATTGGGTACATTTCCGAAAGATAACTCAGAGAGACGGAATGTGTAACCAGTGGCTGTTGTGTTCTATCAGAACTGATAACATGGCAGACTCCCTTGGGACAAGTGTCAAGCCCGAAAGAAGGTTTTCAATCCTTCTGAGACTTTCATTAGAGTCTACTATAGAGTTTGCTTTTGCTGATGTATTTCATGATGCCATTTAAATGGGAAATACAAGGAATGGGCATGGCAGATCTGGAGCAGGCTTTCCACCTGCACGTTCCATACTCAATATTTGTCATAACGATTTCAGTTTCTATAATCGCCCCTCCTCTGGATTCTGTAGCATGTTAATCCTGAGTATTTCCACTGCTCTTATGTATGGTTTGTATAATGAATTTGTTAGCTCCTGGATCTTCTTTCATTCTCCTTAAAGTATGGAACTCAGTGTTATGGACATTGAGCTATTCTCTTTCCAAGGATGTTCTACCTTGTTTAGTTTTGTACCTTTGGCACTTAAGGAAGAACCTGGACCACTGGTGTGCTTAGTTAAGACTTACTGAATGACAGCATATGGTACTGAATGCTTGCGACACTGAAGGCTGTGGTCAAAACGTCTTTCCATCTCTGAAAAGTCTAGCTGCTGAGGGGTGCTTAGCTCGTATTCTTATTCTCTCTCTTCTGCATCACAGATATTCTCTTTAAAGATTTAAGAAGGAAGGAAAATATACTAAGTGAGCCCCTTTCAAAGACATTGAAGGAATGTTTGATCTTTTATTAATGTTATTAATAGTTCCACACCTTGTCATTCAGTTGGAATCTATGGAACCTTTACTATAACCCAAGCACTGTGTAGGTTCTTGGGATATGAAAGACCTCTCACCACGCATCGGCTCATGCTTCTGTTTAATGCAGCCATTGGTGGACATAAACCAGAGTCACAGCCATTAATCAAGCTCCTTAATGTGTTTCAAAGCCAGAATCAAATGGAGTTGCTGGTTCTGATCAAATGTTATTTTCAAATTTATGCCAACCACAAAATTAGAAAAGTAACAGTGAATAGCCTCTAGGCATAGACCACTGTGCTGTTTAGGAATTGGAGTGCCAAGAGGGGGCTGACTTATGTAAGTATTTGCAGCTGTTCTGTGAAGGATGCACCTATGTTTCGATGTTCAGATAAGAAAGTTTGTGAGACTCATTTCACAGTCAGTAGGAAGTCATGAGATCTGGGCTATGAATTCATGGAGGCTAACAACTGCATTCTTGCCTGCTTTTTTGCTTACTTCCTGTGTTCTCTTTCTTCCCTTCCTTCCTTCCTTCCTTCCTTCGTTCCTCCCTCCCTCCCTCCCTCCCTCCCTCTCTCTCTCTCTTTCTTTCTTTCTTTCTTTCCTTCTTTCTTTCTTTTTCTCTTTTTTGTTCTGTACTTTTTGTTGACATTTAGTAGTTCAAAGCAAAATTTGAAGTTAGGAAACATGAAATTAAAATGACGTTTCATAAATGTGGAATATAAAAGGATTATTAAGACTAATAGAGCATGTATCAAAAACATTAAACAACTTCATATGTACTTTGGTTCAAAGTCCATTTGCTTTATCACAAAACATTTATCTGTTCAAATTTATTATAATTTTATCATAAAAATATGTAAGTGAAAAGCAACACAAAGCTAAATTAACCAGTTGTAAATTCTATATATCTCAGTAAACATCTATATAGTTACAATGGTCATTATAAAAGTATGGAAATTTGCATTGTAGTTTACATTTTTTTCTGTCAAATAATTTATACACTTTATTTATCTCCATAAAACTGAAAAAAAATCTATGACAGAGTTAAAACTAAAAAAAATGTTAACTACATTTCTTCTTTTATAACTTGATTGCCAATTTATTAGTAGAAAAGAAAGAAGCATAAAATCATATGTTTATGATTTCACATAATATAATACATGAAAAAGAAAGAAGGCTATTTGGGAAAAGGAAAGGTTTTAGCAGAAGGGAGAGGAACATGGGAAGGTTGCAAAATGAATGTGGTTAAAGTACATGATATACTTGAACAGAAATGCCATTATGAGATACAACAAATTCATAGCAATGCCCAATAAATATACATTGATAGTATTTTTTCATAAAAGAATGCAAAGGCTATCTTCTGAACCGCTCTGGTATTTTTAGGTAGGGTGTATCAGGAAATTCTATAGGAATGAATTCTGGATGGGCGAAGCAACTTGTTTTATGTTGCAGGGGCAATGCGTCATCCTTCTGTGGCAGGAACACAACTCCCAGTGATTTCTGCTGTTCCATTCTGTTTCCTGGCAGTCTTGCTCATTAGCCATTGTGTCTATTTCCCAACCATTTTTTATAGAATCTCCTCTTCCTAAAGTACAGAAAAAGAAAACAAAAATCTTTCTTTTGTCTTATGTAACCTCATACAGCCATTATAGAAATCAGAATGGAAGTTTCTCAAGAGATTAAAAATAGAACTACCACATGACCCTGATATACGACTCCTGGACAAATAGATACACAAGCTCAACTATGCTTATTATTACGACTTTGTTCACAATAACACAGATATGGAATAAGCCTAGATAGCCATAAGCAGATAAATGGATTATAAGAATGTGCTATTTTATCCAGCTGTAAAGAAAACTGAGACCAAGGCTCTTTCAGTTTCAGACTCTTCTTGTTTTCTGATTGTTCTTCATAGCACTTTTCAGTCTTAACAATTTATGTGGGAGAGCAGAAAATGGCTAAGCTAGTTTGATCATTTCTGCCTGGGAAATGGAGTGAGTAAGCAAGTGTTCTCTCTTCAAAGAGACTGTGGCTTCTCTTTCAAGAACTGTCTTAGAAGGCTAGCTAAGAGTATACAGACCTCTTAGCCTTCTGAGAATGCACAGACAAGTTGACTCTGCTGACTTTTGTTCAGTGCTGTGGCAGAGGATAGGAGGTAGGCATGAAATTCTCTTAGAGGGTAGTCGTGATATCTCTTCTTAAAGGATTACCTCCATATTGTTTTCTATAGTTTCTGGACTTTCTGTCTCTCAAGAATGGTTATGGTTAAAAGATATTATCTCATAGGCATTTTACAGTGATCTGATACATTAAGAACCTCTGTTGGCATGAGAGCAGGACCGCTCTCTGGTGCTTAGCTTGCTTTTGGTAACCTGTTCCCCATGCTGGTCCTGCCTTGATGTGAGGGGAGGAGCTCCGTTCTGCCTCAACTTGATATGCTATGCTTTGTGCAAGCCTATGGGAGGCCTGGCCTTTTCTGAATGGAGATGGAGGAGGAGTAGACGGGGAGGGGGTAGATGAGAAGGGGATGGACAGGAAGAGAGGAGGGATGGGAAACTGGTTGATATTAAAATAAACAAAAATGATATTTAAAGAAAAAACCAGCAAGCAAAACAAAATAGACCAAAGAACCTCTGTTGGTTCATCCATTTTCCTACTCCTGTCTTTGACCACTCTCCTCCTCTTTAACGTAGGTTAACTTGGTGGCTCTTCACACAACATAATGACATAACATAGTGAAGTAATGCCACATAATTTCAAGTTTCAAGTCTTAAGAAGACACAGGGATTCATGCCTTTGCTTTCTCAGGAGCTGTTATCTATAACTAGATACATTTGATTGCCTTTCTGGAGATACTATCTGAAGAGGCAACTGTGCCTCATTTCTTATCTTCCGAAGTCCCTTCATAATTGCTGATATTCCTCCTAGAAGGTCTGAATTAAGATAAAAGCAAGTCTTAGTCCTTTCCCCCCCATATTTATAAACCTTTAAGCTTTCTGGGGAAAGAAGCCATGTGTTTCTCAGTTTTACATATCACACAATATCCAATATTAAACTTGTGATCCACATTAGGTAAAAATTCAAGGAAGACTCTCCGAGTGACTAATACACAGAAATTTACCACGTCTAGCTTGGGCCACACAATAGATGGCGATTCTTTCCAATGTCTAGCTCCTTAGGTTTTACCTTGTATTTTATCTCTGGTGAGAGAGGCAAGGAGAAAGGAAAATTTTGAGGTCTCTACAGAGCCAGCTCTATTTCAAACATTGTCTAGTGGATTTTCATTCAGCCCTGTGAGGCAAGCATTAAGCTGTGCACACAGGGCCACACAGGTGGTAACTGGCAGAGCTGCTGTGTTGACTTCAGGAAGTCAAGTCCTGTTGTTTTCATTACATGGTGTTTGCAGTTGTGCCAGGCCTCACAACAATTTTCACAATGTTTTCTCTAGCCCTCAGGCCAACTCATTTTCTGTTCGGATTCCATTATAATGAGATGGGGACATTTTTAGAATATGTAATTCTTATTTACACGGTGCCTTTTTTCTTTCATATACTGACAGAACTCCAGAGATTGAGACAGTCAAAATGAAGGCTCATGGCAGATCAATTCAGAATGAAGACACAGCAGTTCTGGAATGGCCCCCAGAATCAACTGGAAAGACGGGCTTGATTTTACTCTTAACTCCTCCCCACCACCATGAGAAACAGTCCTACATGGTGATTATAGTCTGGGGAAGATCATTTCTCCTAGGATCCATGGCCATAAACAGCGAAAGAAGAACTCAACCAAGCCTGGTGACACGTAGGTCAATGCCATTGCCTTCCTGAGAGAAGGAGGAAGGCTTTCATTATAGGAATCACCTCTAAAATCAATATACCTCTGGACAGCTAATGACTGCAGTTATAACTGCAGAACAAAAGGGTATGAGAAAGGCTGTGGGAAGTTGAGAATGTGGGAGGGTTGAGGAGAGCTGGCAGAGGGCAAGTGCTGTTCATTGCTTTTAGGATCTATTCACCTGTTGGGCCTGTCCAACCAAGGTGCTAACTGGAGAGTAATGCAACATCTTGTTTGAGTCAAACCTTGCCTGAACTTACTGGGTAAGGACCTGTGACTCCAAGACCAGGATCCAGTACTCCACTCCAACCACTCCCCAACTTTATAGAGTCTTTGCTACTTTACTCTGCTTCTAACTCGTGATTCTTTTTTTTCCAAAGGTAACCTTTTATAATTTTTTTTTATTAAATTATAAAAGTTTCCATTTCAGCCCCTCCTCCCAACACCCTCCCACTCCCCCCACTCCCTCTCCTCCTCCCTCTCCATCCCCTAGAGCAGTCAGGGTTTCCTGCCCTGTGGGAAGTTCAAGTTCCTCCCCCCTCCCTCCAGGTCCAGGGAAGGTGAGAGTCCAAACAGACTGGAGTGCCAAAATCCAGTATATGCAGAGGAAGCAAGTCCCAGTGTCATTGTCAATGGCTTTTCAGAAAGGCTCCGGGCCAGCCACATTCAGAGAATCTGGTTGGATCACGTCCTTGTTCAGTCCCAGTCCAACAGGCCTTGGAGAACTCTCATTATATCAGTCCCCTTGTATCAGTGGGTGCTCGCATCCCTCGCAGTCCTGATTACTTTTTTTATTTTCTTCCTCCTTCTGCTCCTCATTTGGACCGTGGAGTGCTCAGTTCGGTGTTCCAATATGGGTCTCCGTCTGTATCGCCATCCAACGTCGGATGAAGCTTTCCTCTGCCCTTGCCTTCTTTGCTCACGTTCTCTTTCCCTCTGCCTCTCATTTGGACCTAGGGAGCTAGGTCCAGTGTTCCAACGTGGGTCTCCGCCTCCATCTCCATCCATCGCCAGATGAGGGTTCTATGGTGACATGCAAAATATTCATCAGTATGGTTGTGGGCCAAGGCCGGTTCAGGCACCCTCTCCTCTGTCCAGAGAACCATCTGGGGATCTCTCCTTGTACCTGGGATCCCCTTTATAATCAAGTCTCTTGTAAACCCTAAAATGATTCCCTTAGTTGAGGTATATACTTGCCTGATCCCATATCCATCCTTCCTCCCTCCCCCCCATCCCAGTCCCCCGATCTTTCCCCATTCCTCCCCTACTCCCTTCTCTCTAACCCTCTCCCCTTCCAACAACCCTCCCCCCCATGCACCCGAGGTTACCTGGGACTCTTGTCTATTTCCTACCTCCTGGCGGATAGCTAAATAATCTTCATCAGGTTCATCTTCTTATTTAGCTTCTCTAGGATCACGAATAATAGGCTCAAAGACCTTTAATTATGGTTAGAATCCACTTATGAGTGAATACATACTGTGTTCCTCTTTTTGGGTCTGGCTTACCTCACTCAGTAAAGCGTTTTCTATTTCCATCCATTTGCATGCAAAATTCAAGATGTCATTGTTTTTTACCGCTGAGTAAAACTCTAATGTGTATATGTTCCACACCTTTTTTAACCATTCTTCTATTGAGGGGCACCTAGGCTGTTTTCAGGTTTTGGCTATTACAAATAGTGCTGCTATGAACATAGTTGAACAAATGCTTTTGTAGTATGTTAGGGAATCTCTAGGGTATATTCCCAAGAGTGGAATTGCTGGGTCCTGAGGGAGATTGACTCCCAGATTCCTGAGAAACTGCCACACTGATTTCCACAGTGGCTGCACAAGTTTGCATTCCCACCAACAATGGATGAGTGTTCCCCTCATTCCACATCCTCTCCAGCATAGGCTATCATTGGTGCTTTTGAGTTTGGCTATTCTGACAGGTGTAAGATGATATCTCAAAGTTGTTTTGATTTGCATTTCCCTGATCGCTAAGGAGGTTGAGCATGACCTTAAGTGCTTTTTAGCCATTCGAAGTTCATCTGTTGTGAATTCTCTGTTCAGTTCAGTACCCCATTTTTTAATTGGGTTAATTAGAGTTTTAGTGTCTAGTTTCTTGAGTTCTTTGTATATTTTGGAGATCAGACCTTTGTCTGTTGAAGGGTTTGTGAAGATCTTTTCCCAGTCAGAAGGTAGCCTTTTTGTCTTACTGACAGTGTCCTTTGCTTTACAGAAGCTTCTCAGTTTCAGTAGGTCCCATTTATTTATTGTTTCTCTTATTGTTTGCGCTCCTGGGGTTCTGCTTAGGAAGTGGTCTCCTGTGCCTATGTCTTGTAGACTACTTCCCACTTTCTCTTCTATCAGGTTCAAAGTGGAAAGATTGATGTTGATGTCTTTAATCCATTTGGACCTGAGTTTTGTGCATGGTGATAGATATGGATCTATTTTCATTCTTCTACAGGTTGACATCCAGTTATGCCAGCACCATTTGTTAAAGATGCTATCCTTCTTCCATTGTATAGCTTTAGCTCCCTTGTCAAAAATCAGGTGTTCATAAGTTTGTGGGTTAATACCCGGGTCTTCTATTCGATTCCATAGGTCGACTTCTCTGTTGTTATGCCAATACCAAGCTGTTTTCAATACTGTCGCTCTGTAATAGAGTTTGAAGTCAGGGATGGTAATGCCTCCAGAAGTTTCTTTATTGTATAAGATTGTTTTGGCTATCCTGGGTTTTTTGTTTTGCCATATAAACTTGATTATTGTTCTCTCAAGGTCTGTGAAGAAGTTTGATGGGATTTTGATGGGAATTGCATTGAATCTATAGATTGCTTTTGGTAGAATTGCCATTTTTACTATTTTGATTCTCCCAATCCAAGAGCAGGGATGGTCTTTCCATTTTCTGGTATCCTCCTTAATTTCTTTCTTCAAAGACTTAAAGTTCTTGTCAAATAGGTCTTTCACTTCCTTGGTTAGAGTTACCCCAAGATATTTTATGCTCTTTGTGGCTATCATGAAAGGTGATGTTTCTCTGATTTCCCTCTCTGCTTCTTTATCCTTTGTGTATAGGAGGGCTACCGATTTTTTGGAGTTGATCTTGTATCCTGCCACGTTACTAAAGGTGTTTATCAGCTGTAGGAGTTCTTTGGTAGAGTTTTTGGGGTCACTTATGTATACTATCATATCGTCAGCAAATAACCTTATAAGTTACTTGCCCTTTTTCCTTTGCAGCTCTTAATATTCTTTCTTTAATCTGTATGTTTTGTGTTTTGATTATTATATGGCGAGGGGATGTTTTTTTTGATCAAGCCTATTCGGTTTTCTGTATGCTTCTTGAACCTTCATAGGAATATCATTCTTTAGATTGGGAAAGTTTTCTTCTATAATTTTGTTGAATATATTTTCTGGTCCTTTGATCTGCAGTTCTTCTCCTTCTTCAATCCCTATTATTCTTAGATTTGGTTTTTTTATTGTGTCCCAGATTTCTTGAACATTTTGTGATGAGAATTTGTTGGATTTGCTGTTTTCTTTGATCAGAGCATTTATTTTCTCTATGGTATCTTCAGACTCTGAGATTCGTTCTTCCATCTCTTGTATCCTATTGGTTATGCTTGATTCTGTAATCTCTGTTCGTTTACCTAGATTTTCCATATCCAGCCGGCCCTCATTTTGTGTTTTCTTCATTGCCTCCATTTCAGTTTTCAATTCTTGAACTGTTTCCATTACCTGTTTGATTGTTTTTTCTTGGTTTCCCAGTGTATCATTCATGGATTTACTCATTTCTTTGATCTTTTTGTTATATTTTTCATCCATTTCTTTACTCATTTCTTCAATCTTTTTGTTATACTTCTCATCCAGTTCTTTAAGGGAGTTATTCATATCCTGTTTAAGGGACTCTATTGCTTTCATAATGGCATTTTTTCCCGCTTCTTCTGAATTAAGAAGTTCAAGTCCTTCTATTGTAGGGTCATTGTGTTCTGGTGTTTTCATGTTGTTTTTTAGATTGTTGGAGGAGTTCTTGCCTTGGCGTCTGCCCATCTCTTCCTTCAAATGCTCTCTACTGGATCTTCTAGTACCAGGTCAGGTTCCCTTGTTGGGCAGGGACTTCACTGACAGAAGGCCTACCTTTCCTCAGGCAATCTATTGAAACACAGGCACTCCCTACTACCGGGTTGCACTCACAACCCAGGCCCAGTGAGCAAGGGAGTTGCTCTGGGGAGATCTTGTGGCCCCAGAAGGAAGGGGAGAAGAGAGGAAGGTGTACCTGTATAAAGGCTGGGACGGGATTCGGGAGAGCTCCGCAGGGAGGAGTCGCCTCTGCGGGGTGACCAGATTGTCAAGGGGGGTGGGGAAAGACTGAATTCCTCCTAGCCAAAGCCGGAAGCCCTCGGGCCAGGAGAAAACTCACCCCTCCTCCAATGGAAGTCTGCTAGAAGTTCACTCTCTCTTGCTGGCCAGGAATGTGATTGAGCTGAGACAGGGCTTGCCTGTCCTCAGGCAGGCTCTCAAAGCACCGGAGCTGCCCCTGCTGGACTGAGCCCACTGCCCAGGCCCAGCGTGCAAGGGAGCAGCTCTGGGGAGATCTTGTGGCTCCAGAGGGGAGGGGGGGAAGAGAGGAAGGTGTACCTGGATAAAGGCTGGGACGGGATTCGGGAGAGCTCCGCAGGGAGGAGTCGCCTCTGCCTGGTGATCAGATTGTCGAGGGGGGCGGGGAAAGACTGAATTCCGAAGCCCTCGGGCCAGGAGAAAACTCACCCCTCCTCTAATGGAAGTCTGCTAGAAGTTCACTCTCTCTTGCTGGCCCTAACTCGTGATTCTTATGGTGCACAAATACTAGTCAGTTGAAATTTGACTTCAGTTCTTGAACCACCTGGCAAACTTTCCTGGTACTGAAATTTCTGAGCTGTACACGAGAAAATTTCCACTTAGAATCAATCCTGTATTCTTTGTCTCTCATTGATTTCTGAGTATTTTTCTGTAAGATTTAAGCAAAAAATTTAACTTCATGGGTTAATTTCTTACATAGTTATCTCCTTTGTTAGATTCTTTTATATATACAAATACACAGACATTTATATATCTGTGCATACAAATGCACAGATATATTTATATCTGCACATGATATCTGATATGTATATATCACAATATAATGCATATGTATGTCTGTGTTGTGTAGATGTCAGTAACATTACACTGAATTCACAAAAACAACTCAGTTATCTAATCTGATTATAACAACAAGCTCTAATAGAAGCTTTTTATGTCAGGAAGTCTTCTGGCTTCTCCTTATACTACTTCTCATACATGGTTTTAACCACACAGCAGTCTTATAAGGCTAGTATTGCTGTTTTTACCCTCATTCTTTAGATGAAGGGCCAGAAACAGAAGTTAAACAAATCATCGAAGTTCTCTCTTACCCAATCACAGGACATCTGTTTCCAGAGTCCTGGCTTTGCCTTCTGTGCTGGCCACATTACCAGAGCTGAAGCTGCCATACTCTAAATATGTTCTTATATGAATTCATATATTGAAATTCCAATCACATGCTAATTGTGTTGAGGCAGAGCCTTGAGGAGGTCATGACGTCATGAGGATAGGGTCCTACCTGAATGGTGGGATCAGTGCCCCTTTTATAAGATCTCCCAAACTGCTAGGTTCCATTTTCTAACAGGTCAAAGACATGCCCAGATGTGTTCTTTACACCCCCGAGAGCAGACCTCTGCTGGACAACAAATTTGCTGATTCCTTGATTGTGGCCTTCTAGCCCAGAGAACTGTGAGAAACAAAATTTCTGTTATTTGTAAACTGTTCCTTTTATCATATTTTCCATCAGCTTAAAAGTGGCTAGGATGCCTATAATCCCAGCAGTCGGTAGGTGAAGGAAAAGGAATCAGGAGCTTACGGCCGGCTTTGACTTGATGGAAAGTTCAAACAATAACTACCATAAACAAGCAAAATCATACAGATAAGTGAAGCTTTAAACAGAAAATTAATTATGTATAGGAATGACATTTCTTTCAAAATTTATCTATAGGAGCTCATGCTCACATATATAGTCTTTGAGAAAGGATCTCCTGTGGCCCAGGCTGACTTTCCACTTTTCTCTGTAGCTGAGGATGACCTTGAACTCCTGATGCTCTTGCTGAGATTATAGGTATGTGCCACCACGCATGGCTTCAACATATTTTTCATTCTTTCAGTCATTTAGTCATTTGAAATTCAGTGATTATTTATTGTACATTTGTCGATGTGTATCTGTGCATGCTAATTATAGAATGTGTGTGTGTGTGTGTGTGTGTGTGTGTGTGTGTGTATGTGCGCGCGTGCCTGTGCATGCATGTGTGATGTTTGGGCAAATAGATATTTCCTCAAATATAGTTCCTCAGATAGTTTGTTCTCATATATAAACTTCTTTGTGTAAGTGACTCTCACATCTTTTCTTGGGACAATCTCAAATTCTTTTAGTTGCTTGTATTTTGGAAAAAGGTAAGGCAGAGTCAAGAAGAGAGAAGAAGCAGAAAATCAGCTTTATGAAACCCACTTACACAGTTGAATGCTGAAATTTAAAAAAAATATTACACCAAAGGGGAAAGATAGTGATATTTTATTTGTATTTTTATTTTTTTTTATTTATTAAAAATTTCCCCCTCTTCCCCACCTCCCCCTCCCACTCTAGTCTTAAGAGCAGTCAGGGTTCCCTGCCCCGTGGGAAGTTCAAGGTCCTCCCCCATCTTTAAAGGTGAACATCCAAACAAACCAGGCTCCCACAAAGTTAGTCCATGCAGTAGAATTAAATACCAATGCCATTGTCCTTGGCTTCTCAGTCAGCCTTCATTGTCAGCCACGTTCAGAGTGTCCATTTTGATCACATGCTCCATCGCTCCCAGTCCAGCTGACCTTGGTGAGCTTCCATTAGATCAGTCCCACCGTCTCAGTGGGTGGACGCACCCCTCGTGGTCCTGACTTCCTTGCTCATGTTCTCCCTCCTTCTGCTCCTCATTTGGACCTAGAGAGCTAAGTCCTGTGCTCCAAAGTGGGACTTTGTCTCTATCTCCATTCATCGCCTGATGAAGGTTCTATGGTGATATGCAAAATATTCATCAGTATGGTTATGGGACGAGGCCAGTTCATGCACCCTCTCCTCTGTTGCCCAGGGAACAATCTGGGGATCTCTCCTTGGACCTGGGACCCCCTCTAGAATCAAGTCTCTTACAAACCCTAAAATGGCTTCCTAAGTTGAGATATTTACTTCCCTGCTCCCATATCCATCCTTCCTTCAACCCACCCATCCCATTCCCCCAAACTATCCTGAATCCTCCCCTTGTCCCTTCTCTCTAACCAACTCCCCTTACATCCACCCCCTCCCCCGTGCCCCCAAGTTTGCCTGGCAATCTTATCTACTTCCAATATCCAGGAGGATAACTATATGGTTTTCTTCAGGCTCACTTTCTTATTTAGCTTCTCTAGGATCACGAATTATAGGCTCAAAGACCTTTAATTATGGCTAGAATCCACTTATGAGTGAGTACATGCCATATTCCTCTTTTTGGGACTGGGTTACCTCACTCAGTAAAGTGTTTTCTATTTCCATCCATTTGCATGCAAAATTCAAGATGTCATTGTTTTTTTACCGTTGAGTAAAACTCTAATGTGTATATGTTCCCCACCTTCTTTAACCATTCTTCTATTGAGGGGCACCTAGGTTGTTTCCATGTTCTGGCTATTACAAATAGTGCAGCTATGAACATAGTTGAACAAATGCTTTTGTAGTATGATAGGGCATCTCTTGGGGATATTTCCAAGAGTGGAATTGCTGGGTCCTGAGGGAGGTTGACTCCCAGTTTCCTGAGAAACCGCCACACTGATTTCCACAGTGGCTGCACAAGTTTGCATTCCCACCAACAATGGATGAGAGTTCCCCTCACTCCACATCCTCTCCAGCATAGGCTATCATTGGTGTTTTTGAGTTTAGCTATTCTGACAGGTGTAAGATGGTATCTCAAAGTGGTTTTGATTTGCATTTCCTCGATCGCTAAGGAGGTTGAACATGACCTTATTTGTATTTTTAGTAGATAAAGCTTGTCTGAATTTCTGAGAGTAAAACAGCATCACTGATTAGCCTTACAGATCATGCAGTGGTGACACACGCCATTAATCCCAGTAGCCACACTAGTTTGCCATAGAAACCGGGCAGTAGTGTTGCATGCCTTTAATCCAAGCACTAGAGAGGAATATAAAATGGAAGGAGACAGGTCTCACTCACAATACCTTTCTGAGATTATTAAAGGCAGGACCGCCATTTCAGACTGAGGTAGAGGTTAAGAGCCGGTGGTTGGTTGTTTTACTTTTCTGACCTTTAGGTTGAACCCCAATTTCTGACTCTGAGTTTTTATTAATCATGCTACAGAAGTTGACATCCAATTTGCTCCATAAACCTCTTTTGACTTGGTTTACTCATGCTCTACCCCTGAAGTGGTTGCTCCTTTCTAGTTCTTGCTGACTGAACTACAGAGACACATGAGACTCTTTGTGAATGACTAGGTGAATTAAGAGATAAAAGTAAGTTAAATTTGCCTCTCTGAAAGTCATATAGCTGAACCTTGAGTAACTGTATAGAGTCATGACTAAAAGAGATAGCCAAAAGTGTTGTAACAAAGCAGAATTTAGAGACCGAATAGTCTAGGGAGAAGGAAGAGTAGAAATGCCTGTTCTATGAGGTTAGTGTTTGTTTAATTTTTTCTTGGGACTGCTGGCCTGTTATATCTTCCTAACAAAAAATTCTTGGTGCTTTACCATAACTGCCAAGAAGTTTTTTTTTTTCTTGACAGAAAATGACCATTGACTTTCGCAGACATTGACCGCTCATCTTTCTTTCAGTAAGAAAACATTTGGAAAAGTTCTTTCCAAATCCCCAAAACTATGAGGGTGCTTCCATGGTGTCATTGGCCCTACACAAGATTGAACTTTCACTTCTTCACTTTGAAAATATAGAGCTCCCCACAATCTTTGCTTCTGACCATCAGATACCCATAATCTTTGCTTCCTTTGTCACAGAGAGTGCTGGTAGCAATGATATTCTTTAGTGTCCAGAAGGGTAGAAATAATGGCGAGGTTCAGCTAAAATGACTCTGATTTCAGTGAGGGGGCAGGACAGCAATTTTGCTCATTGCTTGATAGAGGCTGTTGTCACAGGGAAGCACATCAATCTGCTCCTGGTGAATGTGTTGAGTGGCTTCCAAAATTAGTGGAAACAACTGGGTAATGCAATGGGATTTAATGGAAACTTAGAAATTCTAGAAAAATCAGAGGGAATGACTCCTCCTTGGTGGGTAGATCCTGGGATTTCTCCATTTATTTAAGCACCTGCTGATGGACACAAACACAGGGAGGTAATGGGGACTGTTTATCTGCCAGGTTTTCTGTGTCTAGAGTGGGGGAAGGGGACTGGATTCTGGGTTATGTCGTCTTTAAAATCTCCCTCCAGCTTTGTAGTTGATTCTGAGCTCATTATTTAAATGACTTTCTCAAGTGATTTGGAGGAGAATGAATTGAAATGTCCACAGCCAAATTTAGTTTTCTTATGACAACACCTAGGTCTGTTGATAGACCTGTCCTAGGGGCCTGTGGTAGTTTGAATGTAATTGGCTCCTTAAGCCCAAAGGGAATGGCACTATCAGGAGGTGTGGCCTTGTTGGAGGAAGTGTGTAGCTGTGAGGGTGGGCTTTGAGTTCTCCTATGCTCAAGTTGCTCCCAGTGTTGCAGTTCACTTTCTGTTGCCTTTGTTCAAGATGTAGCCAGAACCATGTCTGCCTGCACTCTGCCATTCTCCCCACCGTGATGATAATGGACTGAACCTCTGAAATTATAAACGAGTCCCAATTAAATTTTTTCCTTATAAGAATTGCCACAGTCATGGTGTCTCCTCACAGCAGTGGGAACCCTAACTAAGAGAGGGCCCCAAAACTTATATGATGCCTGGTAAAATTTCTCGATCAAAGCAACTTATTTTGTCTCACATCTTGTGCTCCTCTCATGTTCGGCTAACAGGCTGATGAATAGTATTTCAGTGATTGATTTCAGCTGTCTGCTAACATTAGAGTGCAAATGGATCACAGCATAATTTTTTGAAAAGAAAATTCATCTTGCTTCTAGGTATTTTATGGGTGTGAGTCTGGGAGGCACCATCCCTTTATTTCTTTTGCACTCATCCTTCCTTACTCTGTGTGTGGTGATGCACATTTTAGAATCATGGTTCATGTATTTTTTTCAACTTAATTAAGCAGTATCAAGTGGAGACCTAGATAATTTGTTGTTCTCCTGTGTTTTTGTCTCTGAATTCATAACGTTTAATCACCCCTTAGTTCCCTCAACATGTTCTTCCTGGAGTTAAGACTCTGCCACTGAATTATGTAACTGTTCTATAGCTTGCTATGATCAAAATTGTTTTAGGATCATTTGCTTTGGATAGTTCCACCCTATGTCTCATGTTGCAGCGACATAGAAGTAGGCAATCATTTAGCAATTATGTGTTTCCTAGTTTGAACAGCTTGGAGTCTGGAGGATTAAGAAGTGCTCAAAACTTACTGATAAGATATGACTTTCAACTACCACACTGTGCAATTTTTACAACTAACTCCTGTAAGTCTTTGGGTTCCTCCTCTGATTTTCTGATCCCTCTGAGTCTAATGATATTTACCTCACAAGACTGATGTGAGAGGTAAAGAGAAGACGAGGCATGCTGATTTTGTAAACTGCAAACAATAAAGAAATGTCTTTTGGGTTATTTGGTGCAGACTTCAGATACTTATCAGTGACCTTTCCCCTGAAAATTAGTATAATTGAAACAACACTGAGCTATTAAAGCTGGTTTCTTTCAATTCATGGGTCACAATTTCCAAACCCCACTCTGAATACCTATCTGTACAAACTTATGAGTGGATGGCTTTAGAAAAGATGAAGGGAGAGACAGCAATATCCAAACATGGTATCCATTCTCTAAGCTGCCATGTGGACGATGCCTCTTCTATGGGTAGAGAGATTAAAGTCTAATCCTGATGAAGAGAATATGCCCCCCCCCAACCCCATAGAGCTGAAAGATGAGGTGTCTTCATGGCTGTTGTCAGGCCCATGTGGATGAAGAACACCGTGAAGGGTGAGGATGGCTACACTTTAGTAATCTGAAGCTTCATACCAATGGTAGTTTCCAGAAAGAAAAGTAGTGTTGTATTCTAATGGGGGAAGGAAGCGGCAGGAGCAGAGGCAGGGAACAGTTGCCACCCTCTGAGGCCCATGACAGGGGAAGATGATGAAGGACCGGAAGGGAAGGATTAATAGCAGATGGGTCTCTATTGGGGAGCCTGAGATGGGATTACTTCAGGCTCACTTCTACACTAAACTGGGTTTTCTTCTTTTCCTAAGCTTTCTTTCAGATAGTTCTTCTTTGTGCAGATGACACTCAAAACACGATTTCAGTTAATAGTGTTATGAACTTTAAAAGGTCATAGGCTTCTGATGGGTCAACAACTCCACTGCATGCCTTTTGGGTCCCCAAACACAACATTAACCAAACAGGCAACTTGACCCTGATCTTTCCTTCTGTGGATCCTCTTACAACTCACATACAGTCACTTGCACCGGTCACTTCCTTTCTCTTTATTTAATCGTTGCATTTAGTTCATTTTTAGCTCTGACAATTTACTAAACAATCATGACTTAGATTGCATCTCTTCACCCTGCAACTCTAAGTAGGGCTCCTTCATCTTTCAACTGAATTCCCTGTTACTTGTTGGCTTCTCTACATCTTATGCTCCTGCTCATTATTTTTTCTTCGTGTAGATGCCAGAATAATCATTTTAAAAGGCAGCTTTCATTCAACCCTTTGTGATCTTGCGTGGTTGTTATGGGGAGGCCTGAACTCCTCATGTGGCTAATGAGGACATGCTGGTACCAGGTTTTCCTTAGTTTTCAGTTATGTAGGGTCCTCTGGTTCTCTAGGGTCTCATCTCCTTGGAAGGGGTCATCTCATTCACACCCCTGGATTTTCCCTCTTTGTGCCAGGAACTCTTTCACGCACCTCACCCTTCATTTCCTGGCCACTCCAGAGAATGGTGGTATCTGGGATCAAACACAGTCATACTTCTATGCTGTGTTCTCCTAACTCTATGGGCTTCTCCTTCATGCCTCTCAATATTTATCCAGTTCCTAGCACACAACCTAGTAGATACACAGTAAATAGCCATTTGGGGATTAATAACTCTGAAACTCTGTGACAAGTTTTTTTTATAAGGATCACATGGAATGCATTTCTGTGGCTTTCTCCCCAGTGACTTGTCAAACCTCCCTGTTAACGGGCCAGACTGACTCACAAGCCAGGCATCTAAGATCGTTAGCAAAATAGCACATTCCTTTCTTTCTCCTAAAAGTAATTACTGGTTGCTAAATATTCAAACATACATAGAAAAAGCAGCTCATTACATTATGTTAAGAAATAAATTACTATTCCTAATTGCTTCTAGTAGTTAATTACTTCTAATTATTAGTCTGAGTAATAAATTACTGCTTCTTATTATGTTGTGGGCACAGTTGGAGCATTCAAAAGTGCTATTTTCACCATTGTTTACATCAGAATGTGTTTATGGAATTATAGAGCCATAATTACCCAGAATAGCTGGTACCACAAAATAATCAACATTTGATAAATTCAATTGAAATATGTCACTTTTTTGTCAGCTTATTTAGAAGATCAGACATTAAAATGAGAAGCCACGCTTGACTTTTCCAGTCTCCTCAGGGAGCACCAATATGTTAAAATCGAGGTTTTTGTTTTGTTTTGGTTGAATGAGAACTAAATTAGTATTTCTTTTGTTATTTTAAACAAGAAAATTATGCAGGTCCCTACTAGTGCAGAAATTAGGTTACACCTCCAGCATACAATTCACAGGATGAAATAAATTATGGCCACTTCAAAAGAGTTGCAAGAAATATTGAAGAGTCCAGAACTAATTTTTTATTTAAGCTGTAACAGATCTAAGGTGCACAAACCAAACATGTAACTTAGAGATGTCCAACTGTCTGACTCAAATCTGTTGTTTTACTGCTTAGTTTGAGAAGAGAGGGACAGAAGATAGGGGTCATGGCAAATCGTGGGCTGACATTTGAAAAAAAATACTCCCTGCTAATCATAGCAATCAACTATAGTGATTGTTTCTCCATCTCTGCCCCCACTATCTATTTCTGATGTTATCGCTCGTGTGCTAGATAGACAAGCGATAGATAATATTTATGGTCAACTATAGGGTTTAGAATTATCCAGGAGACAAATCTGGGCTTTTTGGAGTGCTGTAATGAAGTTGTGAAGACTCAACCCGAATACGGGTGCCCCTGTGCTTTGGGCTAAGCCTGGGGACTGAATTAAAAGGAGAAATGATCAAGGAGTGGACCAGTATCCATGTCTGTCCTTCCTAGCTGTGGATACAAGGCAATCCAGGTACGTTGTGTTCCCACCATTATAACTTCCCGGCTGTGGTAGTCCTCACCCCGAGACTGTGAGCCCCAGTAGATTCTTCCTTAAGCTGCTTTGTCAGGTTTTCTGTCATGCCAATGAGAGAAACTAATACAACATGGAAGATGTTGCCCACATTCTTGTTCTTGCGTAATCCCTTCTGGACTGCAAGCAGGGCCTGTAACTTGTTTCTAGACATTAGAAGGCGACAAAGATGATAGAATGCTCATGATTGCTTGCAAGTGATTGAATAATTAAATATGTACTGTTGCAGAACCCATTTATTTCCCTTGATGGCTCTGGAGAAACCAAGTTGAGAAACCTCACTTGGCAAGGATCTATGTTTATCAAGGAGTTGTGTCTGGTCCCCGGCCAACAATTAGCAGGAAGCGGTCCCTCAGTACCACAGCTGTGAGGAATTCTACATACAGTCTAATTGAGCTTGGAAATGGATTCTTCCCAGCCAAGCCTCAAGGGAGGTGCCAGTCCCATAGGATATACCAATTTTATCTTTGTGAGCTCCTAACAGAGATCTCAGGAAAGACACATCTTAGCTCCGAGGAACTGAGACTGGAACATATTAAGTGCGTTGTTTTCACCTGGTGGCATCTACTAGCAAGTGTTTATGCTCCAAGTGAGAATCAAGCAAGTGAAGCCAGGGAAGATGGGAGGGCATCTTCTTGCTGGGTTCTGACCTGCCCTCCTCTCTCCACTTTCTCCTCCACAAACCGTGGACTGTGAGAATCTCTATCCATATTTAACCTAATGCATGATGGACTCTGCTCTTTCCTTAGGGATGTGGGTGTTGTGGCCCAAAAGAGGAGCCAGTTAACCAATGTGGCTCACTGCTGGTGTATAATATTTATTGTGTGATTGTGACTCTCTCTCTCTCTCTCTCTCTCTCTCTCTCTCTCTCTCTCTCTCTCTCTCTCTGTAGGTTAGAGGACAACCTGTGTGAGTTCCTTCCTTCTACCATCTGGGTCAGGGGAATTGAATTCAGGTCATCAGGCCTGGCAGCAAGTGTCTTTACCTAAGCCATCTCTCTGTCTCCACTGCTGTTTTCTATGAATGGAGTCATACCCAGTCATCTCGGGGGTTTTCATGCCAGACTTGTATAGTTACATTAGAGAACATGACACTCAACAAATCTAAATATTTTGCTCTATAGCTATTCTTAGGAAAAAGTTTGCTAGTTCCTGGCCAAAATATAACTAGTGTGTTTGGATCCAAGCTAGTTACCCTAAAAAATTTCTACTAGTCATCTTGATATATATTCAGGTTGAACGTTGGTTATTTGATTTGTTGATAAGAGTTGGAATTCAATAGTATAAAGTTGTTTGTTTGTGTGTATGTGTGTGTAGAAAAATTTTTAATAGTTTTCTGGCCAATGAAATTTATTTGTGTTGAAAAGACCCACATCAGAGGTATGGTATGTATATACTAGGTGGCCCGGTGTGACCATATCTTAAGACTTAATGTGTCAGTATCAGATGCAAAATAATATACTAACTTGTGTGTGGTTGTTTTTAGTGTGTGTGTATGAGATAATGGGGGTTGATGGGTCTGACCAGGGAACCGTTCAGTATAGGAAAAACCAGCTGGGTTTACTATTTTGGGATTTGGAGACATCAAATGCATCCAAGCTTTAGAAGACACTATTTGACAGTTTTTTTGGAACATGGATAAAAGAAAAGCTAAAGGGAAAAATGTCTATAATATGGAATTTCTGTCCTCCTCACAGTCAATTCTGTTGATCCTTTAATGAATGTGGCCATCCTGGCCCCTATAGATGTGTCCCAGTCTAGACACATCTTAGTTCTTGTCATTACTCAGAGCTCCTTGATGTGCTTACTGTCAACAGCGGATAGCTCAAACTGAGCATGCAGGGAGCAGAGTTGCTTTATTGGAGCTGATAAGTCTTGGGTTATAGAACATTAAGTAGAATGTAGCCAGTTGCTCATTAAAACCAGCTATGAATGGCATCTAGTATGAGGAGAATGCTAAAATCAGCCTCTGGGCACTAAAACAAAGGCAGTTAGATTGAGTAATGCTTAAAGTCTGTTCAAACCAGTCCTTTGGTCCCAGTGACCTTTCAAATGACACAAACCAGTGTTTACCAAGTCGTTTCCTAACTGACACACCAGGCATCTCTGAGCCTCTTGGGGCCACCAGAGGCCAGTGTTGAATGTCTCAATGGATGGAAGGACCTTGGGTCCCTGAGATACTTGTTGCAGAAGAGCAGCCCCACAGAAGGGTTCATTCACACCAAACTGTGATGTGAACAGAAAGTATAGGCTACATTGTGTTGATACCACTCAGACTCAGAGAAGCTCGTTAAATCATTTAGCATTTATCATCTACCTCCCTTCATGCCTTCACATTAGCTGGTTTAAAAAAGAAACCGTTATCCTGAATGGGTATTTGATATTGTCAAAGGGTTTTTTTCCCCATCATTTAATGAGAAGATCATGTGTTTTTTTTTCTTTCAGTTTGTTTATATGGTGGATTAAATAGAAAGATTTTCATGTGTTGAACCACCCCTGCATCTCTGGGATGAAGCCAATTTGATCATGGGGGATGCTTTTTTGATGTGTTCTTGGATTCTGTTTGCCAGTGTTTTACTGAGTAATTTTACATCAATGTTTATGAGGAAGATTGGTCTGTGGTTCTCTTTCTTTGTTGCATCTTTGTTTGGTTTGGATATCAGAGTAACTGTGGCCTAATAAAAAGAATTTGGCAATGTTCCTTCTGTTTCTATTGTGTGGAACAATTTGAGGAATCTTGATGTTCGCTTTGCTTGAAATTCTGCACTGAAGCCATCTAGCCCTGGGCTTTGCCTTTTTTTTTTTTTTTTTTTGGTTGGGAGACTTTTAATGGCTTTTTATTTTCCTAGGGGTTATAGGTTTATTTAAATTGTTTATATGATCTTGATTTAATTTTGGTATTTGGTACGTATGAAGAAAGTTGTCCATTTCTTTTAGATTTTCCAGTGGTGTGGGAGGTCCTTCTGTCTATTTGTTGCTTTTATTGGTTAATGAATAAAGAAACTGCTTTGAACCTGTAGCAGGGCAGAACTTAGGTAGGTGGAGAATATAGAACTGAATGCTGGGAGAAAGAAGGGTGGAGTCAGAGAGAAGCCATGGAGATATCGGAGATAGACGCTGGGAACTTTACCTAGTAAGCCACAGTCATGTGGCAATACACAGATTATTAGAAATGGGATAAATTAAGATGTAAGAGTTAGCCGATAAGAAGCTAGAGCTAACGGGCCAAGCAGTGATTTAATTAATACAGTTTCTGTGTGATTATTTCTGGACTGAGCTAGCCAGGAACCCACAAGCAGCTTGGATCTAAGCTAGCCAGGCAGCCAGGAACCAACAAACAGCCCCTTCTCCAATACTCCAATTTTGTGGAATGCAGGTTTTTGAAGTACGACCTTAATGACTCTCTGTATTTCCTCAGAGTCTGTTGCTTTGTTCCCCTTTTCATTTGATTTTGTTAATTTGGATATTCTCTCTCTGCCTTTTGGTTAGTTTGGATAAGGGTTTGTCTATTCTGTTGATCTGTCAAAAAACCAAGACTTTGTTTCATTGTTTCTTTTTTTTTTTCATTTTGGTTTCTAGAGACAGGGTTTCTCTGTATATCAGGATTGGCTGTTGTGGAACTCCCTGTGTAGACCAGGCTGACTTCAAACTCACAGAGTTTGTATTTGTTATCTCTGTTTCTATTTTTATTGATTTCTGCCCTGAGCTTGATTATTTCCTGTCATCTACTCCACCTGCGTGAGTATGTTTCTTTTTGTTCTAGAGCTTTCATGTGTGCTGTTAGGGACTTGTCTGAGATTTCTCCGAATTCTTTATGTAGGCACTTAGTGCTATGAACTTTCCTCTTAGCACAGCTTTCATTGTATCCCATAAGTTTGGGTATGTTGTGGGTTCGTCTTCATTGAATCCTGGGAAGTCTTTAATTTCTTTCTTTATTTCTTCCTTGACCCAGTGATGGTTCAGTTGAGAGTTGTTCAGTTTCCATGAGTTTGTAGTCTTTCTGTAGTTTGTGTTGTTGAACTCTAACTTTAACCCATAGTGGGTCATATAAGATTCAGGGGGTTATTCCAATTTTTTATATCAGTTGAGATTTGCTTTATGAGTGAGTATGTGGTCAGTTTTAGAGAAGGTTTATGCCATGATGAGAAGATATATTCTTCTGTGTTTTGCTGGAATGTTCTATAGATGTCTGTTAAACCCATTTGAGTCATAACATCTGTTAGTTTCTTTAGTTCTCTGTTAGGTTTCTATTTGGCAGTCCTGTCCAGTGGTGAGAGTCGGGTGTTGAAGTGAAGTATGGGGTTTGGTATGCAATTTAAGTTTTAGTAATGTTTGTTCTATAAATGTGGGTGTCCTTATATTTTGAGCATAGATATTCAGAATTGAGACTTCATCTTGATGTATTTTTTCTTTGATGAATATGTAATAATCTTCTCCATATGTTTTGTTTAATTTGAATTTGAATTCTATTTTGTTAAATATTAGGATAGCTATAGTAGCTTGCTTTTTAGGTTCATTTGACTGGAAAATCCTTCTTTTCCCAACCCTTTACTCTGAGGTAATGTCTGTCTTTGAAGTTGAGATATGTTTCTTTTATGTAGCAAAAGGAAGGATGCTCTTTTTGTATCCATTCTGTTAGCCTGTGTCTTTTTTTATCAGTGAATTGAGCCCATTAATATTAATAGATGTTATTGATAAGTGATTGTTAATTCTTGTTATGTTTTGGTTTTGGTGGTGGTGGTTTTAGTGTGTGTGTTTCTCTGCTTTGGCTTTTGCTGTTGCTTGATTATCTATTGTCTATGTTTTTTTGCGGATGTAACTGAGTTCCTTGGGTTGGTGTTTTCCTTCTAGTACTTTCTGTAGTGGTAGATTTGTGGATAGATATTATTTAAATCTGGTTTTGTCATGAAATATCTTGTTTTCTCCATCTACGGTGATTGAAAGTTTTACTGGGTATCATTGTCTGGACTGGCATCCATGATCCTTTAGTGTCTGTAAAATGTCTGCCCAGGACCTTCTGGTTTTTAGAATCTCTACTAAGAAGTCATGTAAAATTCTGATAGGTCTGCTTTTATGTGCTACTTGACCTTTTCCCTTTGCAGTTCTTAAAATTCTTTATTTATTCTGTATATTCAGTGTTCTGATTATTATGTGGTTAGGGAAATTTCTTTTTTCCATCCAGCCTACTTGGTGTTTTGTAAACTTATTGAATCTTTATAGGCATGACCTCATTTAGGCTGGGAAATTTTCTTTTATAATTTTGGTGAATAGGTTTTCTGTGCCTTTGATCTGGTATTCTTCTTTTTCTATCCCTACTATTCTTAGGTTTGGTCTTTTCACAGTATCCCAGATTTCCTGTATGTTTTGTGTTTGAAATTTTTTGGATTTAACATTTTCTTTGACTGATGAATCTATTTCTTCTATCGTATCTCCAGTGCCCGAGATTCTTTCTTTTATCTATTGTTTTCTGATGGCATCTGTAATTTCTATTTGTTTCCTTGTATTCTCCATTTCCAGAATTCCACTTGTTTGTGTTTTCTTTATAGTTTCTATTTCAGTTTCAAATCTTGAACGATTTCCTTCATTTGTTTGACTGTTTTTTTCTTGGCTTTCTTTTTTGCTTTTTTAAGGGCTTTATTGATTTGTTCCAATTTTTTTATTTGTTTTTTCCTTGATTTCTTTAAGTTTTTTCTCTTTAAGAGCCTCTATCATCACCATAAAGTAATTTTTAAGTTCATTTTCTTGTGTTTCAGCTGCATTGGAATGTTCAGGTCTTGCTGTTGTAGAATCACTGGGTTCTGGTGGTGCCATATTACTCTTTCTGCTGCTGAATGTATTTTTACACTGGCGTTTACTCATCTTTTCTTCCAACTGGTGTGGCTTGTGTCTGTGCCTGTTTTTCCAACTAGTATGGTTTACACCTGTGCCCATGTAATCTGCTGGGGTTGCGGGGCGGGATTGACCACTGGTAGGATGTTCAGTCCGTGGGGTTGCACAGCAGAGTGGGTCTTAGAGCTGCAGAGTCCAGTGGGTGGCAGTGGTGGGGGCACAGCCCAGAGGTAGGTCTCTCACCTGCTTCCAGGCTGGTGGGGACTAACAGAAAACGTCTTAAAGCTAGCTAATATTACTTTAATATTCATTTGTAATAAATATCATATATGTATACATGGGAAATATTTGAGAATGCTGCATGCTGTGCCCACTTAATTCCTTTCTTTATTCATACATTTATCCTAAATATTCAATCATATGCAGTTGTGTATCATATATTCAATTTTAATTTGTACAAATATACCAGAGTTTATCTATTTCTGTCTATATCATATTCCCACATCACATTAAAGGTTTATGGTCATGTCACTATAGAAAAGTATGTAATGATCCTTGAATGTGAAAAATTTAATGAATTTCCGAAGCTAGTTCTGATTAAATACAGGTGTTTCTGTATTTGTTGACATTGTAGCCATCTTCTGTGAGATGTTACTCTATGTCTGTATGACATTAGTCATGTTAGGGAAATATTTTCTAAACTATGTCCCCAAACCTCTAGGGGTTCAGAGCCAATTATGAGTTTTTGATATATATTGTAGGGGTTGTTGTCTAGGTGTTTGCAAGTGAAGTACCTATACTACCAAACTAGCGTATTTGTTTAAGGCTGGAATTAAAATATATGTATTTCAGGTTGATTAGAAATGCTGGTTAGCAATTTATCTGTCCTTGATCAATTGAACACAGGGAAAGCCAATTTGTCACCATTCTCTGCTTGGAAGACTAATCGATCAAAGTGTGAGGCCAATGGGAAGAAATAAATTAAGGGCAATTTCAGCAGCAGGGGTGGAAAAACGATTTAAAACCAATGTACTGCATTAGTGCAAATTCAATTTCATTCATTTGTTAACCGACTCCTTTGTTCAGTCAACATTTTTATGGAATGTCAGTTCTAAACCAGCTGTGAGCATGGGCTGAGGGATGGGGCTACACTTGGTGCCCCTGCCCTGGTGGAATGGTCATTCCAGGTGTTGGTTATTCCAGGTGTGGAATGGTCATTCCAGATGGGTCATTCCAGGTGTGGGTTCTAGGGTGAGGAGCTGGCCCTGCTGAGAAGTGAAACAAGAAGTATGAAGCATAAGGATTAATTTCTTGATACAACTTTTGACAAGGACTTTGTGCACGTTCAGTGTGTATGTGTGTGCGTGTGTGTGTGCGTGTGTGTGTGTGTGTGTGTGTGTGTGTGTGTGTGTGTTTAGGACAGGGGGGAAATTCAGATATCATGCCTTAGGTACCTTCTGCCTTGGCCTTTTGAGACAGAGTCTCCTACTGGCTTGGAGTAGCCTAGACTGGTTGGCCCAGAAGCCCCAGGGACTTCCTGTTATCACTTTCATAGAACTGGGCTTCTAAGTATGGGCTGCCATGGTCCACTTTCAGTGAGGGTTCTGGAGGATTAGATGCAAGTCCCCATGCATAGCAAAGCACTTTGCCACAGGACCTATGTATTCAGTCTGGTACTTCCTGAGAGCTGGGCTCCCCTTCTCTAAGTGGCGAATGTTATGAGGATGGACAGATGCACCCACACATACAATCCTTGGTATGTTACTCTGCATTCACTCCCAGGTCTCATTTGACATCTCACAGTAAACCTGGCAGGGCAGTTTTTGCTATTTTCTTGTTTTGTAAATGTGAATACTGGCATCATAAAGAGGGGGCAGCTTTCCTTAATGTGTGACACTGGTTCCCAAGAGCAAGACCGTTGGAACCCAGACCCTGGTCAGCTAGGCACTGGAGCCTGAGTTTTCTCCACTGATCTTCTGAGCACCAGTAACCAGGAAAATCCCTTGGAGGATCTAGTAGGGCTCTTCCCATTTAGTCTACTGTTTCTCAACCTTCCTAATGCTATGAACTTTAATTCCATTCCTCATGTTGTGGTGACCCCAACCACAAAATTATTTTGTTGTTACTTCATAACTGTAATTTTACTACTGTTATGAATTGTAATGCAAATATCTGATATACAGAATATCTGCAATGGGACCCCTGTGGGGGTCACAACCCATAACTACTGTTCTAGTAGGTGATTCTCAGCTTTGCACAGGCAAAGGTGATGAAGTTACCCTTGAGAAGTACATCTGATCATAGTTCCTTGGAGGTGGGGAACAGTAAAATTTGAAAAAAGTAAAAACACATATTTTTTGGTTTGATTTTATGAAAACATAAAACATCTTTACATTGTTTTTAAAAATCTATTTCATGATTAAATTTGAAATGTTAAATTATGAAGAAGAGGAGAAGTTTATACTTATACACAGAGCATAATTTAGAAAGTAGAATGTACCAATGATCTCGAGTTCTTTCAAGGGCAGGTTTTTGTTGTGAGCCTATTTGTAGCTGCTGGGTCTAGCCTGGAGGGCTCTGTGGATGACACTTTGGAGCTGATGTATGCCTTCCTAAAAGAGTAACTTTAGTAGAGCTGACACAACCCGCATATCGGTAGAGATGTCTGCTGGCCTTCCATGTGTGGGACAGTGGATAGAAGGCGTCCTTAATATCTACTATATTAGTAGATATAATTAATAGATATAATAGCCTAATAGGCTACTCCCTAGTGAGCAATGGAAAGTTATATTTCTGCTAATTATCATAAACAGATTAGTTGAATTCAGAGTGAAACGTCTTCAGAGCAAAATTACTGGCTCCTACTGTTAGGAAGTTACTGAAGTTACATATGATGGTCATTTCATAGCTCTCAGTGAACATATCTGCAAAGGTTCCAGTAGTGGGGTGTGTCTCCCTTAGTAGAATCAGACTGGGAGGGACTTGAACCCAGTGGGTAGGAAGGAAGTCACAGGGAGAGGTAGCTCTGCTTTCAGTAGAGTGGCAGGAGCAGGCCTGTCCTTGTGGAGGAGGCTTGGAGTCCACAGTGCCACTGTTCTGTGGTCACGCAGGTAGGTGTGGGATGGATCAATAGCTGGAGGTCAATGAGGTCAGTGTGAGTCTTACTTACAAGGCTGTAATGATGCCTCTGAGGGCCACAGACCCAAGACGAGAAATTCAGACCTTACAGAACTGCAGGACCCGAGCATGCCAGTGTGTCCCATTTATAGGCAAGGAAGCAGAGCCATATTGGCGAATGAGGTGACCCAGTAGCTAGTTAGATTTAGCTAGCCAAATTCAGACTCTGGATTCTAATTCCTTACCATCATTCCTATGATTCTAGGAATATCTGTTGGGATCTCAGAAGTCAGCTTGTATCACAATATCATCTTCCCCCAGTCTGTGTCCAGACAGGAAAACAAGACCGTGCAAGGCAGTTCGATGATGGGCAAGTCAGAGAGGTAAAAGAGGGAAGCCGGAAGGGGAATAACTCTGACTCATGACTGTAAGGCATTTCAACAGGCCAACCCAGTGTAGCCAATCCCTCACTGAGACCCTCTTCCCAGGCAAGTCTAGTTGTGCCAAGCTGACAATGAAAACTAACCATCAGATCCAACCATTTATATCCCTCGCAGTGTCTGATGGATGACCATCTCTACACACATTAGTTGTAGAGGATTACCTTTTAAAAACACCTGTATGTTCACGTTCATTGACATTGACAAGCAAGTTGCGGTGAGCATAGAGGCAAAAGCAGAGTAGAATGTTAGCTGGACCACTGGTCATAGCTCAATATAAGGATCTAGATATGTCTGGACTGAAGTATAGGACATTTCCTGGTTTAGCTATCAATGCTTTTGAAGTCTCCATTACGTGAAGCACATGGCTCCTTATCCTCTTCTCAAGAATCACTTTGACATTTACCACCTCCCCAGTGCCTACTATTTGCCAGACACTGTCATCAGTCCCTTAAACATATTAATTCCTCGACCTTCACAATGACCCAGTGAGACAGCTCCCATTATCCTTCTTATTCTACAGATCACAGAGCTTGCGGAGGACCCGAGAAGGACACGAACTCAAGCACGATGGCTCAAGAACACGTGTGTTCGTCCTCTACACCGAATACCTCTCTAAATGCCTAGGAGAACCCAACTTTCTATTCTCCATCCAGTTTCTACCTCCTGGCCCCACCTCCCCTGCTGCCACTGTTGGCTGGTTGGTGCTCCTTATAGAACTGGTATGTTGAGTTAGCACAGACAGCTGGCAACCTGAGTGAATTGTGAAAATCTCTCCCAAGATGATCTCACCTTGTGAAGTTTGTGTGTGAAACCTGTGGTTGGTGACTGAGGGTAGAATAGGAGCGGGGCGGAGGGCATTCTTTATTCCCTGCTGAATTAAAGTTTCCTTCCTGGGGTCTTTGTCAGCCTGCCGTCTGTGTGAATCTTTGATCTGTCTTCACAATGTCAGCAATGCTGTCACTACCCAGTCTCTGCTCAAGACCATTTCTGTGATTCTCTGACTGGAGGATGTAGCTGTTTCATGCCACCAGCTCATCTACATAGACGTCCGTGCATGTGGCCTGATTTTATCACCATTGTTGATGAACCCTCACTGTCTTTATCTGCCGGGCCTTTTCTAAACGTCCCCATAGTCCAAAGGCTTTGTCATCAATGGCAACGCAGTTGGAAACTGGAATAGCCTCCCTGACTCCTTTAGCTTGTCTCAAGTTCTTGGGCCTCTGTGAACCATGGAAAAATATACAGCTAAAGACAAAAAAGAAACAGCAGACAAATGGAGAGAAGAACTGGCGCTTGTCTACAAAAGAACATAGAAAATAAGCACATATAATAGAATACTGCTTCACGGGGCTTCTAAAAAATGCTCAAATATTATTCTTCTCCAAAATTTCAGAAGGCAGATTAAATAGTCAGTGATAAGCAATAATCAAACTTCACAGCTATTTTCAAGTCCAGGTTGCTTTCTATGATCTCACGTTGCACGTGTGTGGTGTATAAATACACCAAAGGCCTTTATCTTCTTATTCACTCTTTATGTCTTTGTGACATAGTGACACATCACTATGCAGCCCTAGCTGGTCTGGGTTTTGCCATATAGACCACACTACCCTCAGACTCAGAGATCTGCCTGCCTCTGCCTCCCGAGTGCTGATGGCAAGGCAGACCTGCACCACCACACTGGGTTAAGTGAGTTTTCTTGTGTGCGTAGGAATTGAAAAGTAAATATTAGTCTTCCCCATCACTGTCTGCTTGCTCTTTCCTGCAGACCTGGCATATCTAAGGACATCTCAGCCAGCCTTCAGTTGCCACTTGCTTAAAGCCTTCTGCAATTGTCTTGTTGGCCATTGCAAGGGCGTTTTGGGAGCACAGCAGGAGTACAGATTTGCATTTGCAAATTTCTCCAGGATTAAGGTTTTGATCAGTGTCATTTCGGCAAGTGTACGTGTAATTCCAGCCACTTTATGAGCAAAGATAGCTTTTCAGTGTGGATTTTCAAGCTTCTTATATTCTGACACTTGAGTGTCTTCTACAGCCAACTTTCTGAATACTCAGTCACCAGAAGTGCTCACTGCTTCTTTAAATAGCCTCGATGATTTTATGACAGTAAATAAAACAACACAATATATTTATTTTATTGTTTTCCACTCTGTTGAACCTCAAATTACCATTTTCCCCAATGCAAAATTTCACTTATTTTTCTTTAGATTTTGGTTGTCATTGTAAAACATCAAAAATTGTCTTTTAGCTTCATTAGATTGTATATACTAGAGGTTCTGACTTGAATACAATGGAAAGACATTTCATTGACACATCATTATTTCTGCAACAGAAATTAGTATTTCTTTCTCCCACCCAAGTACTAACCAGGGTCAACCATGATTAGCTTCCAAGATCAGAGGAGCTCAGGGCATGCTCAGGATGGTAGAGACATGAACTCTTTCTTTCTTTTCTGTTCTCTGTGATTTATAGAGAATCATGAATTACATTACATAAGGCTAGAATGTCTTTTTTGTTTTTGTTTTTGACATTTTCATAGTGCAATTAAAAGTCACAAAAACCTCACAATGCAACAAAAATATCAGCTAGCAGCAGAAGGACAGAAATACTGAGATCAAACATCAAATGTCAGCTCAACTCTTGTATTTATCACCAAATTAGTTTTGGTACTAAACTCACTCATAAGATCATTGGATTTTTCCAGAGAATTTCAGATTCTGCAATTGTAGAGAAGGGGTTACAAACTATGCTTCTATTTGTCAAATCTTGATGCTTTAAGAGTTGACCGGGGTTATCTGCAAGATGCAGAAACCACAGAGACAAAAACAGAAAGGTTGTAAGAGCTGGAGAATTGGGAGGAGCCCTGTGAAATGCTATCGTCTAGATATAACATGGCTGAGATAATCTGAGGTCACCATGAACACACAGCAGTCATGAGTGTGCACAAACCTGTCTGCATAAAGTATTAAGACAGGAAGGTAGGAGGGGATCATTGGAAAGAAGAAGGGGGTGCTACAGGAATGTGGGGACAAGAGAGATACACATGGTAAACATGCTTAAATATGCTTCATGCATGTATGAAGTAACCAAAATTTAAATTTAAAAATAATTTGAAAAATTATTTGTTTTTTCCAGTCTAGTTTAGAAGTTAGACAGATGGAACTCCTAATAGTGACTAGGAGTGGTCATATTTGATAACTTGACAGGTCGCTGACATACCATGTAATCATTTCTTCAGCGGGCAAAATAGAAATTTACTAACCTACACTGTTGAGAATGAGCAAAAAAACCAAATCACTGGGTCAGTTTCAGTGTATGATCTGAATATGGGCAGATATACTATTTTTTTTTTTTTGTGCAGTAGCGTTCTTCCACATTTAGGGGGAAATGAAAAAAAGATTTAAGCATATCAACTAGAGATAAGGAGTCAGGCGAGTTTCTCAATAGGCTTTACGAAAGTCAGACCAGATTAACAGTTCTAAAAAGTTTATATTTATTTATTCCAGGAGCTAGGGTTTTAAGAGAATAGGGATTTTATTTTATGTCAAGGAGTTAGTTCTGACAAAAAAGAGCCAAGAAGCCAATGGAGCTCATGAAGCATAGATGTCATTCAAAAGACAACAGTACATTACAGTTGTAGGATGGAGTATGATTTTTTTTATATATATAGAGCCATAATAAGTATCCTCAAAGAATACTTCTGCAGAAGTCAAATTCGGATAGAGGTGGTGATGAAGAATACTTAAAAGAAATTCCACACTAGCTCAGAATTGAGAAAAATGAATGGTTATTTATTTAGGGGTAGACTCACAAATCAATATCCTCTGCTGGAATGGAGAACAGAAACTGAATCCTGCAGTCAGAAAAGAAGCCGGTTGCATGCTCTACCAGGCATATATAGTATAAGAGGCCACGCCCCAGTGGGTGGGTAACTACTGGCTGTAGGATTTCCTACAGCAAGGTGGAGATTCCTCTAGGGATTTTGAACCACAGCTCTCCTTGGAGGAATCTGTTTCCAGAGCAGGAGAAGATACTGAAACTTAGGACATTTTATGGTCTCTGAAAGACTGTTTGCATGTAAATCCTCAGAACATGCACAGCAGATTCACAAAGTTCTTGTGAGTTTCATAGCAATAGTTCTAACATAAAACAAGCAACACTGGACCTCACAGAAGAAAAATTAGGAAGCACACTTGAACGCATTGGCACAGGAGACCTCTTCCTAAATATAACCCCAGTAGCACAGACACTGAGAGAAACAATTAGTAAATGGAGTCTCCTGAAACCAAAAGCTTCTGTAAAGCAAATGATATGGTCAACAAGATAAAACGACAGCCTACAGAATGAGAAAAGGCTTTCACCAACCCCACATCAGACAGAGGTCTGATCTCCAAAATATACAAAGAAATAAAAAAATTGATCATCAAAAGAACAAATCATCAAAAAAAAAATGGAGTACAGGCATAAACAGAGAACTCTCAACAGAGGAATCTAAAACGACTGAAAGACACATAAGGAAATACTCAACATCCTTGGTCATCAGAGAAATGTAAATCAAAACAACTCTGAGATTCCATCTTACACCTGTAAGAATGGTCAAGATCAAAAACACTGATGACAACTTATGCTGGAGAGGTTGTGGGGTAAAGGGAAGACTCCTCCATTGCTGGTGGGAATGAAAGCTGGTAGAGCCCCTTTGATTATCAGTATGGTGATTTCTCAGAAGAATAAAAAACAACCTTTCTCAAGACCCAGCAATACCACTTTTGGGTATATACCCAAAGGATGCTCAATCGTGCCACAAAGACATGTGCTCATCTATGTTCATAGCAGCATTGTTTGTCATAGCCAGTACCTGAAAACAGCCTAAATGCCCCTAGATTCAAGAATGGATAAGAAAAATGTGGTACATTTACACAATGGAGTACTACACAGCAGAAAAAAATAACATCTTGAAATTTGTAGGCAAATGGATAGAGCTAGAAAACATAATTTTAAGTGAGATAACCCAGACCCAGAAAGACATTTATCATATGTGCTCACTCATAAGTGGATTTTAAGCATAAAGCAAAGAAAACCAGCCTACAAATCACAATCCCAGAGAACCTAGATAATAATGAGAACCCCAAGAGAGACATACATGGATCTAATGTACATAGGAAGTAGAAAAAGATAAGATCTCCTGAGTAAATTCAGAGCATGGAAGAGCAAGGGATAGGGTTGAAGGGTGAGGGGAGAGGCAGGGAGGGGAGCAGAGAAAAATGTAGAGCTCAATAAAATCAATAAAAAAAGAATCATTGGCATTTTACTCTGAAATAGCATGGAACAGATAAGAATTTTATTAACAGCAAGCAAGCTGATAAAAACCACTCAGTGGCAAGTCAGAGCTCTATTTACGAGGTTCAGAGTGTTGAGTATGGAGAATAGACCTGTGATCTTGAAACTCAATGGGGGTTTTCCTGCCTAGCTTCCAAACTGCAGGACTTTGTTTTCCTGGTGCTTCCACACTTCTCAATCAGCAACATCCAGATTTGCCATTTTGTCTTCCCCTGGTTGTTTAAGTGAGAATGGGCTCACATGTTTAAAGATTTGATTCTCAGTTGGTAGAACTGTTTGGGAAAGATTAGTAGGAGAGGCCTCCTTGGAGCAAGTGTGTCACTGGGAGGTTTTAGTGTAGCATGCTGTCCTAGTTGTTGAGGTTTCTGTCCTACCCAGTTTATGCCTCCCCCCAAATCACACAGAGGTCTACATAAGTTATAAACTGATTGACCCATTAGCTCAGGCTTCTTATTAACTCTTATAACTTATATTAACCCATTATTTTATTGTATGTTAGCCACATGGCTCAGTACCTTTTTCACCAGGGCAGGTCACATCCTGCTTCTTCAATGTCTAGACAGGACTGTGGAGGGAGCTTCCTTCTTCCCAGAATTCTGTTCTCAATGCCCTGCCTCTACTTTCTGTCTGGTTGTCCCACCTATACTTCCTGCCTGGCTACTGGCCAATCAGTGTTTATTTAAAACATAAATGACAGAATACAGAATTGTCCCAAACCAGGCTTAGTGTGCCATCCCCTATTGCAAGGAGGAGCTGCTTGTTCTTCCTGGCCACCTGGCTAGCTCAGCCCCCAAATAACCACACAGAAACTGTATTAAATTAAAACACTGCTTGTTCTATTAGCTCTAGTTTCTTATTGGCTAATTCTTACATCTTAATTGAACCAATTTCTCTTAATCTGTGTATCTCCACAAAATCGTTGCCTACCAGTAAAGTCTACCAGTAAAGTCTACCAGCATGTCTATCTCCAGCAGTGGGTCCATGGCTTCTCTCTGACTCTGTTTTCTTCCTCCAAGAATTCAGTTCTGTCTTCCTTGCCTACACAAGTTCTGTCCTATTAACAGACCCAAAGCAGTTTCTTTTAACCAATGAAAGAAACACAAGGACAGAAGGACCTCCTACAACAATCCCCAGTGTGCTTTCTCTGCCTCCAAATTGCAGTTTGAGATCTGAACTCTCAGTCAATCTCATTGCTATGTTTTCACTCTACCATCATAAACTCTAAACCTCTGGAACCATAAGTCCATTTAAACCATTCTTTTATAAGTTGCCTTGGTCATTGTGTTTTAGCACAACAGCAGAAAAAAACAATTAACATACTTCCAAACACTAAATATTGAGAACAGATAACTTGTTTCTTACATTTCTCAGGTTCTAGATAAAGAAGAATTATGTCTAAGGATGGTTTTATACCCAGAACTATGTCTTTAGATAATTTAGATAATAGTATTTGAGCTGATCAAATGAAGCTTAGACTTTTGAGTTGATAGATTGTAACTTGGGGATCTTGGGATGGGGTATACATACTTTGTTTGTAGGTGGGTATTACTCTTTGTAGGCCAAACGTGGAATGGGTAGGCAGAATAATGGCTCCTTAGGAAGTCAACATTAATTTCTACTGAGAGTGGATATTTTACCTTACACCCTAGAGGGATGTTAACCATGAGATTAAATAAAGAAACTGAGAGTGGGTGGTTTTCCTGAATTATCATGATGAGTAGAAACTAATCACATGGATTTTTATAAACTAAGATCATCATTAGACCTTGATCAGAAAAAGTGATGGGATGTAAACAATGTTAGAGGGATGTGGCTTGGTTAAATTTGAAGAATTGACAACAAGCCAAGGAGTGAAGATGTCTAGTCATCCTGAAAAAGGAAGGAAAATAGAATTCCCCCCAGAGCATCCAGAAAGAAATTCAGCTGACTGACATCTTGTTTTTAGCTCAGTGTGACTATTTTGAGCTTCTAATTAGCAATCTTATAAGACAATAATTTTGTTTGTTTTAAGCCACTGTAGTTAATGTTATGGCAACAGTGAAAAATCTGACTGATGCATGCAAAGGTATTTTTCACTGAGATCTTACTTTTTAGAAAGCCTGTTAAAATAGTAATCAAACATGTTTGGAGTACAGAGAGATCACTATTAAAGATTTTTTTCTTTTTTTCCCCAAACTTTATTAAATTATAAAAGTTTCCATTTCCACCCCTCCTCCCAACACCCTCCCACTCCCCCACTCCCTCTGCTCCTCCCTCTCCATCCCTAAGAGCAGTCAGGGTTTCCTGCCCTGTGGGAAGTTTAAGTTCCTCCCCCCTCCCTCCAGGTCCAGGAAGGTGAGTATCCAAACAGACTGGATCCCAAAAATCCAGTATATGCAGAGGAAACAAGTCCCAGTGTCATTGTCAATGGCTTTTCAGAATGTCTCCGGGCCAGACACATCCAGAGAATCTGGCCACATTCAGAGAATCTGGTTGGATCACATGCTTGTTCAGTCCCAGTCCAACTGGCCTTGGTGAACTCTCATTAGATCAGTCCCCTTGTATCAGTGGGTGATCGCACCCCTCACAGTCCTGATTTCCTTTTTCATTTTCTTCCTCCTTCTTCTCCTCATTTGGACCCTGGGGGGCTCAGTCTGGTGCTCCAATGTGGGTCTCCGTCTGTATTGCCATCCATCATCGGATGAAGGTTCTCTCTGGTCCTGCCTTCTTTGCTCACGTTCTCTTTCCTTCTGCTTCTCGTTTGGACCTAGGGAGTTAAGTCCAGTGTTCCAATGTGGATCTCTGTCTCTATCTCCATCCTTCGCCAGATGAAGGTTCTATGGTGATAAGCAAAATATTCATCAGTATGGTTATGGGCCCGGAAGGAGGGAGTGCCTTGCTTCAATAGCCTGCCTGAGGAAAGGTGGGCATTCTGTCAGTGAAGTCCCTGCCCAACAAGGGAACCTGACCCGGTACCAGAAGATCCAATAGAGAGCATTTGAAGGAAGAGATGGGCAGACGCCAAGGCAAGACCTCGTCCAACAATCTGAAAAACAACAAGAAAACACCAGATCCCAACGACCCTACAATAGAAGGACTTGAACACCTTAATCCAAAAGAAGTGGAAAAAAGTGCCATTATGAAAGCAATAGAGTCCCTTAAACAGGATATGAATAACTCCCTCAAAGAATTGGATGAGAAGTATAACAAAAAGTTTGAAGAAATGAGTATAGAAATGGATGAGAAGTATAACAAAAAGTTTGAAGAAATAAGTAAATCTGTGAATGATACCCTGAGAAACCAAGAAAAAACAATCAAACAGGTAAAGGAAACAGTTCAAGAATTGAAAACGGAAATGGAGGCAATGAAGAAAACACAAACTGAGAACCGGCTGGATATGGAAAACCTAGGTAAACGAACGGAGACTACAGAATCAAGCATAACCAATAGAATACAAGAGATAGAAGAACGAATCTCAGATTCTGAAGATACCATAGAGAAAATAAATGCAGTGGTCAAAGAAAACGGCAAATCCAACAAATTCTCTTCACAAAACATTCAGGAAATCTGGGACACAATAAAAAAAAAACCCAAATCTAAGAATAATAGGGATTGAAGAAGGAGAAGAACTGCAGATCAAAGGCCCAGAAAATATATTCAACAAAATTATAGAAGAAAACTTTCCCAATCTAAAGAACGATATTCCTATAAAGGTCCAAGAAGCATACAGAACACTGAATAGACTGGATCAAAAAAAAAATCCCCTCGCCATATAATAATCAAAACACAAAACATACAGATTAAAGAAAGATTATTAAGAGTTATTAAAGATTTTGTGGATGAAGCAACACTTTAGCTGGGCATCAGTCATACACAGAGGAAGTAGACTTGCCATACATAGTATGACCATGATACCTGGCCTAGATGAAAATGCTGAGGCAGAGGGGAATGAATGTCTTCCAAGAGTGTCATCCATTCACAAGACAAGACATCTTTTTCCTGCTGTTTTGAGATTCCTAGTTATGATGCCTCTAGGGCAAGAGACCTCAGAACTCATTGTAGTTGGAATTCTTAAATCACACAGATCATTCTTGCTGACCTTGGAAGGATCAGTGATCTGTAGGCACCCCACTGAGTCCTGTATCAATGTTAAGACAGAATTCTTGGTCTTGGTTCCATTGTGAACTTCCTGCGTGTGCTTGGACAATTCATCAACCAAGCAGATTCTTCACAAGACAGAAGTAGATTTGTCTCCTCCACCTCTCTCCTTTTATTCTTCTCCTCCCCCATATTCCTCTGTTCCATTTTCTAGCTTTTGGGAAAGTGGAAGGATAAACTATGAACTGTCTATGGAAAGCTTTGGACTTTTCCTTGGAAAGGCTCCCAACTTCTTCAGGAGATGGGGAATCTGGAAGGCATGGTGCTCTTTGAGGAGCACCATGTGAGGAACATCATGGCATACCGATATACTTAACTCCAGCTTATGCAACAGGGACAGTTTTATTTCCAGACAATATGGTATTCTTGCGTACACATGTCCATGAAAAGAACAAGCTATTGGTTTAAACATGGCAGGCTGTTTCTGAGTTTTTCTGGTAATATTTCCCGCTTGTTCACTTACTTTTTTCATCTGCCAGTACTTTAGGTAGCAGATGTCCAACATTTAAGAAAGATATATCTGGGAAGAAAACTGAGAATTAAAAAGTTGTCATCTTAAATCATTTTTACCATTAGGAATTAAAACAAAATTGTCACTATTTGATTTATTGGTTCAGAAAGAAAAAGACAAACCTCAATGAAGTCTTCGTAGACCTGGCACACAGTAGAGGCATGATGTCACACAGTAGTCTACAATGAGATATTTTGGGGAAAGGCAATGCTCTTATATCTCTTCCCTTTCTTGAACACATTTAAGATTCTGATTCCTCTACTCATTAACAATAGCTAATATTTACTGAACACTGTAGTGATTCTGATACTGTTCTAACAGCTGAGTATATATTTGGAAAGCAATATTAGTATTCTGGTCTTACGCACGAGATGGTGAATCTCGTCAAACTTGTCTGCTCAAGATTGCAAAGATATTGAGCAGTGAGCTCAGGATTCAAGCCTGGGGTTTAAGTCCATGGTCTTGAACCACTGTTCTACTAGAGTGTGATGCAGCCTAGTATCATCTTTCCTCACCCCTTTCATCTGTGAAGCTTTGGGACTTCCAGCTCCTATTATAGATACACTAACTTTTCCCAGTCTGGTCTGTACTGTCTTCTCTATCTGTGTGACTCTTGCCACATTGGTTCCTTCCATATGGAGGAACACTCTATGACCTCATCAGTTAGTCTGATCCAGAAGACAATTGCAGACAGCAGCGAAAGTTCTGAGGGCGGTGCACTGAGAGGATAGAGATCCCTGTGGCAAGTGAACTGGCATGTGGTTATACTTCGGGAAGGGCACTGGCATAGTGGTGATTGCTTTGCTATAGGGAGCCCCTTTAGTGCTTTATTTGGTTAATGTGGCTTTAGGCCACATGTCCATTTTCAGTGAAATAGCTCTGATCTGACCATGTGAAATGTCTCTGATTTTGTAGAAGCCCTTGTGTTTTATTTCTCCTACAGCATGTGCCCCTACTAGAGAGTGTTTATTTGCTTGTCTGTTGTCTTATTCCTCTCCCTGAAAGCTAGAGGCTGGCCAGGGCCTAGAGCTATGACTGGCTTATAGAGTAAGGTGTGGAAAAATGCCTGTGTGAATACTTTGAAAATGTTTTGAAATATTAAAGTGGAATTAATTGAACATCAAATATGTACTTTGTGCAAAACATCATTCTCTTTGGACGGATACCTTTCTCAGCCTAGGATATAGTGGGGAGGGCCTTGGTCTTGCCTCAAAGCAATGTGCTAGACTTTGTTGACTCCCTAAAGGAAGTCTTTCCTTCTCTAATAAGTGGATAGGAGGTGGGGAAGAAGATGGAGGGAATGGGAGGAGGGATTGGTGGAGGGATTGGTATGTAAAATTTTGATTAAAAAATAAAAAAGTTACAGCAAAATTGTGATAAATATTATGAACTAATTAAAAATATTGACTATGTGATATATAACTATTTGGTGACATTAGGGCTTATGTTTGCTAGACCAGCACTTTACCACTGAGCTATGTATCTAGTCCTGAATAGTGCTCTTTTTATGATTCACTTCCAGTTTGGGATGATAAATTGTGTGATCACCCTAGTTAAACCCAATGCATTAACACAGTAGGATCCAGCAGACGGTAGAAAGCCTAATATGACTACAGGTTGGCTGTTATCCCAGGGTGTTGTAAATGAGAATGAAAGAATTCAGATGGGCCTAAGCAAAGCATAGAGGAAATCAATGAGTTTACATCGTTGGAAAGTCTGGCTCTGGCAAGATTGGCTCTATACCTCCTACTCCAGGTTGCCCTTCCTATCCCTAAGCATCATTCAGGTTATTTTTCTCAGTACAAAACCTTTCCTGGGAACACTTTTTACATTTTCTGGCATTCATTCTGAATGTCCATCTTGGGTTAGATACTCATTTTCTTCCTCTCAAGGAAGATGATGCCCTAATTGGCTCAAGTGTGGGCTATGTTTTTCATTATCGAAGCCAAGAAAGGAGTCCTGTCAATACTACAGAGCAAGAGGTTGAAGGAGCCGTAGGTAAAAGAAAATGAAAATTTGCCAGATGACAGAGATGTGTTCAAACTGTGGGCATGGAACTCATGTTCTTTTAACCATGTACTTGTATATTTGTGTGTGGTTTTATGTGTATATACATGGTTTTGGATCAATAAACCATCTTATTGAACTTGAGCCATGGCTTCAATCAATAGGCAATTTCTACATGTCGACAAGCTAGTTCTTAAGTTTCTGAAATTTCAGTTCTCCACTTTGTCATAACATCCTGCTAATGGCCCCTGACTGTCCATACAATATACAGCACCATCACTGTAGGATATTCATGCTTGGACTCTTCCATGTCCAACTGCTCCAGTGTACACCCTTCACATGGGAGTTGGGGGAGTGTGTGATAGATGTTCCAATGCAAGTCTTACAGATGTCCTCTAGACAGTTCATTGATTTTCTTAAGATGATCCTCCAAATTCAAGCTTCCTTTTTCCAGAGAGAGAAAGAGAGAGAGAGAGAGAGAGAGAGAGAGAGAGAGAGAGAGAGAGAGAGAGAGAGAGATTGGTTCCCTCAAAAGAATACAGATGCTTGTAGACCTTGTACTGTTTACTTGTAAAATAGGTGATTACTTTTCAAATCATTAAAGCTGTTCCCACACCTTTAAGTAAATACTTATACTGGAGCCTTGAAGTAGACAGGTAGTTGCACGCATCTTAGATTTAGGCAGAATAAGCAGAAACAGTTTCAAAAATCAGTGTGCCACCTGTTGCGTTTGTACCCTTAAGTGTAGATGGGGTCCTTAGCCATGATTGGAGTCTGTGAATAAGTATGCAAAGAACTGCAATTCTGACTTTTGCTTGGCTCTCTTTGTTTCTAGTCTAAGCCGTTTCACAGCTCCAAAATCAAACATGGAAAGAAATCAGAGAGTGTTGGCTCTTGAATTTTAGCGCTGTTAATAATCACAGTGGGTGCTTATTAAAAATACAGTTCCCCAGCCTTCACTCTAGGCCTATCTGCTTCAATCTTCATCTAGAATCTACATTTTGAACAAGCTCCCTGGTGACTATGACACGAGGCTTCCACAAATATTATTTAAGGAATGCACGTTTTGAAATAAATTTTACCAATAAAAAATGAAGAAAGGCACTCTTCATTTCTGCACACATTTAATATTCATGGAATATGAAATGCCATTAATGACCACAGGAATGTTTAGTTGGGGATTTCCAATTCAGCCAGCCTGTCATCTTCTTTTCAGGATTTGCATTGGTGGTAGGTTGGAGGAAGTCGCCCTTTTTAAAAACAGACAGACACCAAGGGTCAGGGGTGAGAAAGGTTCCAAGTCCTGGTGTAGCTTTGGGCACACTGAGCCTTTACTTCTGAGTTCCATTAGGATGAAATAGGCAAGCTCCAGCTGAGACAGCCTTTCATCTTTACAAAGAAGCTAATGTGGAGAGCTACTTAGGGTGATGCCCGCTAAGAAGTGGGAACTACTTCCGTATAAGGATAATGCATCTCTGTCTTTATGTATATGTCTGTCAGAGCAAAAGGTGCTAATTTCCTGTCTAACAATAGCAAAACAGCAACTAAATCTCTGCCACAGCTTTGGGTAAAAGATAGGAAAGGAACTAGTCTTTATTTTGTGTCTGGGAAACTGGGTCTTAGACTGAAAGGGAAATGGTTAGGACCAAATAAATATGATTCCATCTTTCCCAGTCCCTCCTACCCTCCTATCATGTCTTCTTCTTCTTCTCCTTCTTCTTCTTCTTCTTCTTCTTCTTCTTCTTCTTCTTCTTCTTCTTCTTCTTCTTCTTCTTCTTCTTCTTCCTCTTCTTCTTCTCCCCTCCTCCTCCTCCTCCTCCTCCTCCTCCTCCTCCTCCTCTTCTTCTTCTTCTTCTTCTTCTTCTTCTTCTTCTTCTTCTTCTTCCTTTCTCCTCCTCCTCTTCTTCTTCTTCTTCTTTTTCTTTTTCTTTTCTCTTCTCTTCCTCCTCCTCCTCTTCTTCTTCTTCTTCTTCTTCTTCTTTTTCTTTTTCTTTTCTCTTCTCCTCCTTTTCCTTCTTTTTGATAAAGCTGATTTCAAACTCACTCTGCAACCAAGTGGACTTTTATTTCTTATCCCCTTGCTTCTACTTTCCACATGCTGCATTAAAAAGATGCACCATCATATCTGGTTTACCTACTACAGGGGGCAACTCAAGTCCTCATGTACACTAGGCAAGCAGTCTATCATTCCTCGCAGCAAACAGACTACCACAGGGCTTTGTTATCACGTGCAGAAGTTCTGTGGGTTTTCGGGGTTGTGCTGAGTTTTTCTTTTTCTTTTTTTTAAATATTTATTTATTTATTATGTATACAATATTCTGTCATTACAGATGGTTGTGAGCCACAATGTGGTTGCTGGGAATTGAACTCAGGACCTTTGGAAGAGCAAGCAATGCTCTTAACCACTGAGCCATCTCTCCAGCCCCTGTGCTGAGTTTTTCTTACTGGAATCTCTTACATGGCTACAGTTAGAGGGCAACTGGGCCGAGAAGCCTCCCAGAGGCTCTGCTGAGCAGATGTTCAAGACGTTGTTTTTATGCACACGTGAGTTACCTTGATGCCCTTTGACCTTCTCTTCTTTTTCTCCCTACCCCCCCCCCTCCCCCGCCAAGACAGGACTCCTCTGTGTAGCCTTGGTTGTCCTGGAACAGCTTTGTTAGACCAGGTTAGTCTCAAACTCAAAGAGATCTGCCTGCCTTTGCCTTCTGAGTGCTGAGATTAAAGGCATGGATTACCACCACCTGGCTCTTTTCCTCATTTGTATCTCATCCTCTCAAGTTCTAGGCTTTGTCGAGCATATTTATGCTTCCAATGCCATCAGCTTTGTTCTAAGCCAGCAGAAAGAAGAAACTTATAAACGCTCGAGGATTATTATTGGGATTGATGAAAGTATATTAGCACAATATTCTATTGGCCAAAGCTATCACAGAGTTCTTTCAGATCCAAGGAGATAAAGAAATATCTTTTCCCTCTTGACGAGGGACTGTCAAGGTCAAATTGCAGAGCACTTGGGATGGGATGGAAAATATTTTTGCTGTCATCTTCAGGTAAGTTTTCTTTCCATGGAGGAATATGCAATATATAATGAGAAGATATAAAAACAATTACAGAAACAGTGCTAATTACATTATAAATACACATATGCATTATTATATAAATGTATATGGTACCTCTTCATTTACATACATTACATCTATTCTCCAGAGACTCATAGACTTTTTCAATTCCCCCTTTTTTTGTTTTGTTTTGTTTTGTTTTTTTGAGACAGGGTTTCTCTATAGCTTTGGAGCCTGTCCTGGAAACTAGCTCTTGTAGACCAGGTTGGCCTCGATCTCATAGAGATCCACCTGCCTCTGATCCCAAGTGCTGGGATTAAAGGCATGCACTAACACTGTCTGGCTGACCTTCTCAATTCTTATTTGCTTCCTGACCCACCCTATTGTAAAACTTTCTTATGCTTATCTAATTGCTTTCTGGGTTCCCCTCAACCCACTGTCCTTCCACCTGTGAAGAGACATCTCTATGTACCAACCCCAGTTACAGCAATCTGTCTGGATTAATTCATTTGGTGTTCATAACATGTTTACAAGGTAGACACACTTATTTTTATTGTTCTTAATATAATTACTGGAGGATCGTGACTCAGTGGGTAAGAGAGCATTCTGTGAAAGCTTGAGGGTATGACGTCAGATTCTCAACACCCGTGTAAAAAAGTCAGGCATGACTTTGTGCACTTGTTGACCTAGTAGTGGAGGTGGGATACGTCTCTTAATTTCTCGTCATCCTTTGGATCTCGGCTAAAGAGGCTCTTCCTTGGAGAAGTCTTTCTTGACCTTTTCAGGCTGAGTTGAGCCTTTTTAAAGAGTCCTCATCTGACATTTTCTTCCGTCATATAACACTTGCCAGCGCCAAATCTATCAAGGCACACCCAACATGATCATTTTAAAATGTAATATTGGTTATTCTAGCATATAATTGCTATGAAAGCATAAATTTAACCAATTTCTGTCTTAATCCCAAGATTCAATGCCTGCCTGCCTGACAGTGTTAACAAATAACTTTTAAGATGTAATAATCTGCCCACAGAATTCAAATCAGTTGCTTTACTTGTGGTCAAAGCTCAAGTTCTCAGAAGAGCAGCAGTAGAAAATGAAGATCAATCATAGCAGGACTGCTCTAGTCTACATATACCACACTTCACCCCACTAACCCGGTGAGGTTTAGCCATCACTTCTGTTTATAATGGAAGAAGCCAAGGTCTTAGAGTTAGCAAGAGAGTGAGCAAAAATGAACGAGCAGTACCCGCCTACAATGGTCTATTTCGCTTTCCCTTCTCCTTTCATTCCATTCCCTTCCCTCCTCTTCCTCTAACCCATTTTAAATTGTCCCATGTAGCAGGGTTTATTCATCTTTATGAAGATCATTCCTTGTATTCATAATCCATCCATCCTTTTGCTGGGAATAGTCATTTGGGCCACACCCTTGTCTCTGTGCCTTGAATATTTTATGAATATTACAGCATTCTTTACCTATGTCATGTCAGAGCATATCATGGCCAGAGCTGTTGTGAATAATCCTATGTAACATATAACTATATTACACACACACAAACACTGGAAGAAGAATATATAGTGCCATGTGTATATGCTTTATTTAATAAATGCTCCCAAAAACTTTTAAAAAGTAAGTGCTCAAATTTATATCCTCCCCTGACTAGTGTATGAGAATTTTAGGTGTTCTATACCTAGTACTGTCATTCTTGTTCACATTAGTCATTCCAGTGGGTGTGTGGAAGCATCTAATTATAGGTATTTGACTTTTAATTAGCACTTGAAGGTTTTACTGTGGCATTTTTATACACAATTTATCTTTGCTGTTTCTCCCTTCTCCCTTTCTCCTCCACCCCTTTCTCCTATCCTCCTACTCTTTCACCCCTACAAACCCCTTTCCACATTCATTCCATGTCTTCATTGCTCCCCTTTCCTTAAGACTCTCATGGTTTTCTTTCTAGCTTCCTGACATCTTCTTATACTCACACCTGAAAGTATACACACACAAAAAAAATTTAAAAACTCGGATCCATGTGAACACGAGAACATATCATCATAGTCTCAGTATATATGTCCTTGGCAGGCAGCTTGATAAAACACGGGTTCATGCCATCTGATCCAATTTGCACAGTGTGAGTTATGTAGTTTTCCTGGCTCACTCTTCACTTACTGTTGCTGTCTTGGTGTGATTATTAGAAAAGCCCCTTTTGCTTGCAACAACACTACCAGTTTGGAGAGCACATTTCATTTTTATTAGTTTTAAGTTTATCTTTTGCAATTAAGATATAGTGACACCATTTTCCTCTTCCATTTTTTCCTCCAGCTTCTCTCATTTCCCCCTCTTACCTTACTCCATCTTGAATTCACAGACTCTTTTTCTTTCATGGTTATTGCTATATAATATATCCTGCTAAATCTGCGTAGTGTTACTTGTGTGTACATGACTTTAAGGCTGACCAGTTGGTGTTGGAGAGTGAATTAGGGCGCTTAGCCCTTAAGAAGACGATTTCTCTTGTTTTCAGCATCCTTTAGTTGCCTGCAGTCATTTCTGAGGGCCTTGTGAGAGCTCCTCCTTCCATGTGAGCAAGTTTGCTGGTGGTGTCACCGTCAGGTCTTCTTTAGGCTGCCATATTGTTGGGGTATCATGGGCAAAGCTTCCCCATCATATCTAGGAGTCATAATCACACAGTAGACTTCCTGGTCCTCTAGGTCTTACAAACCTTCCATGCCTTCTTCTGTGATGTTCCCTGAGCCTTAGGTACAGGAGTCATGTTGTAGATATATCAATTGGGGCTGAGTACCAAGTTTGTTTTCTGTTCTTTGGCCAGTTGTGTTTTTCTCTAATGGTCTCATTTGTGGCAAAGAGAAACTTCTTTTCTTTTCTTGTTTATTTGAGTCGAGTTCTCTCTGTCTAGCCCTGGCTATCCTGGAGCTTGCTACAGAGACTAGGAGGATAGCCTTGGACTCAGAGATCTACCTCCCTCTGCCTCCCAAGTGCTAGGGTTAAAGGAGTGACCTACCACGCCTAGAAAGAGGCTTCTTGGATGAGGGGTGAGAGCTACACTTACCTGTGGATGTAAGAAAAAGTATTTAGATGCAATTAGGAATTATGCTTAGTTTAGTAAAGTAGAAGATAGACAGCTTTCCTCTAAAATCTATAACTTACTATCTCTGCGTATTTGACTAAGTTTCTAGTACCAGGCATGATTGCTCTCCTATTGAGCAGGCCTGAATTACACCACTGTTGTTATTGCCAAGGAATGAATGCCACTTTTGTGCCTGTTGGGATATCTTGCCATATTGGTCATAGAGATCACAACTTGGTAGGACTATTGAGGCTTTTCTTTCTTGGCAGCTTATATAGTCATTCATCAAGGAGGACTCGTGTTCTTTCCAGTTCGGAATAGAGTACACATTTTATAGCTACCTGACATAGCATGCACTTTTAAAATGAAGTACCTATTTAAATATTGTTGTCATCTTTCTATTATGTGGTTTATTTTTCTCATCAATAGATAAAGACTACTACTATATATATGTAATAAACACACATATTATATATATATAATCCTGGTATGAGTTTATGTGTTGGTACATGAACTGTAAATATATTTTACTCAATACCTTGACTAAGAATTTGTAATTGTTGTTCTTGTTGTTTTTTTTGTTTTGTTTATTGCACAAATACCTAGGTTTGTTTCCTGGTTTAAACACAGGATGTGGCTAAAGCTCTGAAACTGAAATCCTGTTCATTCGCACCCAAGGTTTGAGGAAGAATTAGAGTCTGATTATAGAAAAGTGCAGCTGTGCATCTTTGTCCTGTGAGAAAGGGTTTGGGGAGAGCAACTTGCTTTCAAAACAGAAGCAAATATGAAGGCTTGATCTTGGACTTCATTCAGTCTCTGCTGTTCATCAGGTAACCAAGGCAACTATATCATGTTTTAGTTTTCTGATCTCCAAAAGAGACAGAGACAGTTAGTTAGTTTTCAGATTACTTTTTGGTGTGTGTGCTCATTTATTAAAAATTTAAGTACAGTAGTCTCTGCTCCTAGATCATTTAACAAACATTACAAAATTCACCATTCCCACCATGTCCTATTGTAGGTGCCGGGGACCAATGGTAGAAGTTATGATCTTTATTTGAGAACATGAAATAATTATAATCATTATAATGCTACTTAAAGGTTATTTACTTACAGGTTCCTACTCAACAGATTTATTTTATAGAATCTTTTAAAGAAGAGGACTTCATTTATCTCCCCCCCCCTCTTTCTCTCTATACCTACCTACCTTCCATCACAGTGTGGGACCTCAGTATACAGTTATTGAATTCTTTTGAATTAATTTCAGGCTCTTTTTTTTTACACCCATTAACTATTGTTGCTATTCATTAGAACACCCCTCTTGCTTATCCTTCACCACTCTGCTTCAAGCTGAATTTAAAGTTTGATTGCAGCTGTGTGCACAAAACAAAATCAAATCAACATACCTTCGAGTCATCTACCATTTTACATAGTAAAATTGTGTCTCATCTTAGATAGTAAAATTTGTCTAGGGTTGTGTGGGAAAAGATAAAGGTTTTCTTAGGTGTAGTGGAAAAAGTATTGGGATTGATTAGTGATGTCTGTGGAGGATAGAGGCCAAGTTATCGGTAGCATGCATGCTATGCATCTGTGATCTCTTCTGTATATCTTAAGATGAGAACTTTCCTCAAGAAGAAAGGATTATAGGAAACCTTAGATTTACAGTTAGTAGAGATGAGAACAACTGTGAATGAGTCTCTTTCGTCATGGTGCTCCTTGGGTGAGATGACTGGTGGTACTCAGAGAGAACCCTGTTTCTTTATTTGTTTGACTTACTATTATTCCAGATACTCAGTAAGCATCACAGTCATAGAATAGGCAAATGACTCAGGTTGTACAATCTCTCTATGCGGATCATTTAGTAACTGAGTTTCTATAATTTCCTGAGCCCTCATAAGAGACGAGGTAATATCCAAACCACTTTACCTTCCTAATCCATGCAGGAAGATTAGTTGTAAGACTAGAACTTGATGTTATTGCCTTCTGTACTGTAGATAATAGATTTTGGCATGTCTTCATTTCAAGTTCTTGATGAGTATTTCTTGTGTGTTTCTGGGTATTAGCACATGATTCTATGCTTCATTTTTCTCTCATCTACAGATTGGGGAGGTTTAAACATATATTTAATATTCTGGGTTTGATTCAAGACTGATATTTTCTAGGATTATGTCTACAGAAGACCAGCTCTTTAGGCTGCTATCAGCTTGTGACTTCTTTTCTACAGAGTCTTGGCTAACTCCTAGCCAAGACTTGGCTAACTCTAAAGATAGGACCCTTGTCTCCTGTATCCTCATAACTCCAGGTGCAACAGGCAGCTTTTCTGTCATGTTGAATCCAAGCCTGAAAATCTTTTGCTGAAAAGATGTTAGTTGAATACTTATATAAAATAAGTGTCATTTGAGCATTAACACCAGACAGTGAGTTGTTGGAAGCAGTTGAAGTGTCTATTCAAAATGTCATTCCAAATCTGATACTCTGGACATGATTGGTGTCATTGTTAGTGTTGTCAAATTGACTGACAGAAGTTAGAATCACTGGGAAAATGGGCCACTGGGCATGTTTGTAGGGGATTATCTTGATTACATTTATTGAGATAGGAGGAACTGTCCACTGCAGGTGGCACCATTTCCTAGGCGGGGGATCCAGGATTGTACAGAAGTGGAGAGAACTGAACTGAGAACTAGCAGGCGTTCATTAATTGCTGTCTTAGAACATAACCTGACCAACTGTTTCAATTTCCTGCTGTCTTGACTTCTCTACCACGGTGACTTCTAAGTTGAATTGTGAGTTAAAATAAACTCCCCCTTATGTTGCTTTCTTTTGTCAGAGTATTTTATTAAAGCAACAGCAAAGGCCCTAAGATCATGAGTTATTGCTGTTTTTTTTTATTCCAGGCAAGAATAAGTTCAGAGCTGTAAGAACCCAGAACTCCTGGTGTTCAGTCTGATACATACCTGGTGGGAACTATACATAGGTCCTGGTAGCTTACCAATAGGATTCCACGATCTATTCCTTTCTCTTTGCACACTCAATGCTACCCTGAGGCACTGTGGCTGGAGTTCTGACAGGGTTTTGTCTGTAATGTTGGTGCAAATAGTGTAATATTAGGTTTAAATTCCAGACCTGTGAATCCATTAACCAGAGTCAGGTTTGATTGGGTGAGATGGAATCTGAAAACTTGTATTTGCATAGCTCCTTCAGATAACGTCGATAGTAAGATTTAGATCCACTGATTTGTAAAGGCATCTTGTTTGTCTTAGCAAGGCAGCTAGGCTTTCTGTAATATTGCTTCCACCTCGATTCCCTAGTTCCTTCTCTTGTACTCGTCCCGTGTTTGTGCCCTGCAAAGGCCCTTTGCAAACATGACAGGTTCTGTGTGGTGCTTTCCTACGCTCATGCTTTGGCATCTGCCTATAACTTCTGCACCAGGTGTCTCTTGAGTGAACTAACACCCTTCAAGGGCCAGTTTAATCTTCATCTCTCTCTCTCTCTCTCTCTCTCTCTCTCTCTCTCTCTCTCTCTCTCTCTCTCTGTGTGTGTGTGTGTGTTTCCTGGTAACCACCCATCTGCCTCCAGAATTAACTGATCCCCTCTTTGAATTCCCATAATACATGTAACATTTTGCCACTATTATAGCTACAGTGACATATTTTTTACTCACGGTATTGGCACAAACAGCCAAATAGTGGGATACGGTATTTTAAATAGAACAGAGAATTTGAAATTATTTTTATGCCTAATCTCTGAAGTTTTCAACCAAGCTAAAAATAATGCTTATTATATCAAGAGATACAGAACTGAGTTTATAATATAAAAAGTTCTCCAAACCTTCCCAGGGCAACAAAAACTTCCTATTCCATCTCCTTAGACTAATTCAAATTTCTGGAACCAATTACTAAGATAAAATAAACATTTTTTTTATCAGGTAATGCAAAAGTCTATGTCTGATACAAGATCTGTTTTACCTCACCAGAGATACGTTTGCTTGCTTCTCCTGTGTTCGTGTGAAAAACCACAATTTTGAAATGCATATTTAAACATTCACAAACCCATATAATTTCTTTATATCTTGCTTTTGTTACTGAGTGACTTATTTTGGAGATTTACTTTATATATAAACAAGAAGATGTCTCATTCTTTTGGGGTGTTGGGTGTTTCATCACTATTAACTGTGCTAGCATTTACTTAGTTATTGGAAATTTAGTGGGCTACTTATTTTGCTTTTTAAGTAATTCCTCAGTGCGTGTGTGTGAGAGCATAATTTTTAGTGTATAGGAATAGCGGAGGCTGACCTATTAAAACAGGAATTGTTGGTGTGCACATTTTTATATTTAATGAATATAGTCAACTGTTCTTCATAAAGCACATGTGAATGATGCTCCCAGTGCAAACATATTTGATGATTCCAAGTGCTACTGATTCTTTATGATTTGCCACTCTGTTATTTAAGAAGTAGTATCTCTTGATAGTTTTAATTTGCATATCTCATTATAACAAGACAGAATCTTTCTTCTTGCAGTTACGGCTAATCATGCTTCCTGTGAAGTTTCTTTTCATGATGCATTAAAAAAAACCAATCAAATTTGTCCATTTTTTTCCCTTTATGGTCTGTGGAATTGGTTACTGTAAAGTAATTTTCAAAGATATAACTCAAACTTCAAAATTTGTATTATCTGGTCAAAATTACTAATTTCATTTTAATTATTGCCTTCAAAAATTGGGATTAGTCTAGGGAGATGGAATGGGGAGTCTCCTGCTGATCTGGTAAGGTGTTTTATTTTTTTTATATCAGTATTTTCTCTGTATACTAGAATTTTATTCTGACTTGAATATTATTTATTCTTGATATCTTCCTCAAGGGAACTAGCTTTAACTATTTTTCAAATCTATGGTGTTCTTTTCTGTACATCTCCCTTCAGTGTAATTATCTTTATTACCATGATGGTGCTAGAACCCAGGACCATATGCATTCTAAGCAAGAACTCCACCACCGAGCAACATCTCTAGACTCCTTTTGCAGTGTTTCTGGTCCACGGTAAGCTTTTAGTACGACCTTTTATTTATGATCATTTTCTCTAGAATTCTCTTCTGAGTGCTAAGAGTTGATGATTCCTCTCTCTCCATCCTCTGAACCAGTGTTACTAAGGAAATGTCTCCTTTGCTGTGTTCATGGATTAAGCCAGCACTATTGTTAGATGATGTTTACGTTAACATTTGATTACAATTCTCATCTACCATCACACGTTTCACAAATATATTTTCCTTGTGCTGCCTCCCATTTGGTGATTTTTGTTTGTTCTTTAAGTAGCAAATGTGATGTTTTGTCGACTTCCCTTGGTAATTTATTCATTTGTTATTTTGAGTTTGGGTCTCACTATACAGCTCTGGCTGTCCTGAAACTGACTATGTAGACCTAGATGGCTTTGAACTCCCAGTGAACTGCCTCTGCTGAGGTTAAAGGCATGCACTAATACTGCCCAATGTTCCTTCATAACTTTTATATGAAGTTTTCCATAGAGTAGTGTTATATTCATAGGAATGAGATATGAAAGCAGTTCCTAACAGGAGTGGTGATGTCCCTGGCTCACTGCAAGTTTTCGTGATACTTTGTCCTGTGGTTTGGACTTTCTCAGTTCAGAGCGTATCAAGCAGTGTGGCTGCTTCTAACTTGGCGCCCCCTACCCAACAACATGATTGCCTTTTCCTTATGATGTCACTGAAAGTCCAGAGATGGTTTCTTCACTAATCCTTTGTCTATCCCAATAGTTACAGGGGATGGGGGTCAGCTACATCCACCTCCAGGGTAGGAAATCTGCCATCAAAATTGCACTCTACCGTACCTAGTTCTGAAACCATGGCAGTCCTTGATATTTTCCTGAAATCTGACTTTAAGCTCTAGGCAGTTCTTCCTCACACGGGATGCCTAGTTGTTATTCTCCCCATTTTAGAGAAGCAAAAATGAAAGCTCAGCAAAATTAAACTGAGTCATCAAGGGCACTTGATTAGCAAGGGCTGAAGCTGAGATTTAACGGTGAGTTAATAGCTACCCCACAGGGTTCTTAGCTCCATGCCACGTAGCTTTGTGGTTATTTTTTACACTGCACTGCAGTTTGTTCTCCGATATTGGTGTGACTCTCTCCTACCCACGAGATGATACATCTTCGGAGCAATTAAACGATGTTTTCTATTCCTAGACTCCAGAGTCTATCCTTGATCAGTACAGCCTAGGTGTCTGTCATGGGGTGAAATGGGGAGACTGTGTGGACGTCATCAAGTCGCCTTGTCTAAGACACCAATAAAGAATTGCGGGAAAAGTGACCCCCCTACCGAGTCCTTTCTGAGCTTTGCTTTTGTTTCCAAACATCCTGAAAGCTCGGCTATGTCTTTGCACCTGTTTTCTGCTTGCCAGGCCTGGGGAGTTATCACATAGAGATCTTACATTTAGGTTTTGTTGGGCCAGATCTACTGACTTTCTTCTGAAATTCTGACTGTGTCTCTGTAGCACTATTTGGTTACCACGCCAGGTAGAATTGGTCTGGTGAGCTTTGGAATGCACTAATGAATGCTACTACATGGACAGGCTGCTCCTTGGTGTGTGGGCAAGGGAGAATTCAGACCTTTTAAGAAGGAATAGCAGAGGGAAAGAGAAAGGTGTCAGCTGACTAAATTCTTTGCTTAAAATATTAAAACAACAAATAAGCACCTAGATTTATATTTGTTATATTTGTGGTTTTTCCATCCTTATTCCAGCCCTGTAAAAAGACCTAGTCCCAAACAGAAGCAACTCCCTAAGTTACCCAGAATTGGAGAGGGAAGTTTATGTTTATCTGGAGAACTATCACGATTTCCTTGATATGGGCCCATTCTTAAGGAAACAAACGAACCAAATCAAAACTTGAAGCCCAAATAAAACATTAGTGTTTGAAACATTTATAGAGAATTGAAAAAAATACCCGTGGCCTCTTCAACATCATTTACCTTTGACATATTTTTTACTTCATATTCCATTCCAGGCCCTGTTCATACATAGATCAGTTTTAAGAAGGCGGAGACAAGATGGCATTCTTTAAAGTCATCTTTATTTACTTTATATCACAAACTCTTATTTTCCTTCCTAAGAGGTACGTATGTGAACTACTGTCAACCGGAGAAGGGCTGGGAGACTAAGCAGCGGCAAAGGGGGAAGAATCTGGAGGAGGAAACCGAAGGAAGTAGCTGAACAGCGGCACCGGGCTCCACGGACACCGGCGACTTGTCCTGTGGACACACCTTGGGTTTAACTTGACAGTGCCTGGAACTTCTCATTGACAGCCTGCAGGGCCCATAGCTGTTTCCTGAGGTTCTCTATTTCCTTCTGTAACTCTGGACAACGGGGACAGCCCTGTGTCCCGGGTAGCTGCTGCATCTCTGGATCTGGGGGTAAGGGAGCCACAGGTGGTTCCTGGTCACCGGAGGATGCCGATTTTCTAGACAGGATGCCTTTCTGACTCGGGGCTAAGGGCTGAGAGTTTGCTGGGTCCTGGAGGCTTCTGGCATTTATATCCCCACCGCTGAATTCTTGGTGCGCGCTCTGGGTAGACGCCTCTGCCCTGTGTGTTGGAAATGGAGCCTGTGGGCAGGAATCTTTGATCGAGTCAGTGTCTCCTTTGATTACTGAATGTAAGTCCCTTGTCCGCTTTGCCCCAGGTCTCTTCCCAGCGTAGAAGTTCTTGCACTGTTTGGGTCTCAAAGGCAGCAGTGAGCATTTATTGGACCTCCCAGGCAGTCCAACACCAGAGATTGGGGGGAAGGTGGCTGGTTCTGCAGGAGCTGACTTTAGTCTCTGACCCCACTGATGGAAGGCTCTCCCCAGGGAAACGGCTGAGGCATCCCACAGGGGTTTCTTCTTCTGGGTCATCTTCTTTCTAGGACTGGCCTTGGGCAGGACACCTGCCCCAGGAGCCTCTGGGTAGCTGGGCTTGGCTCCTCCTCCCTTACCCCATAAGACTCCTTGCTTTTTCTTAGAGGAAAAGGTTTCCAGTTCTTTCGAGGCCTGCCTTTCCATGCCAGAAGTGAGTCCCCGGGGAGTAGGGGTCAGCAGGGAGGAAGGCATCCGGATGAAACTCTCCCTGGCTTGGACATTTGAGTGTCTGGCTAGATCTCCAGTCTCTGCTGGGCCACCGGTCTTGGCCTGGCTCCCATCTTTGAGGCAAATGGTCACCCTCATCATCTGTACCTCATTTAATTCGTCTGACAACACAGGTTCTGAAATGGGGTGGTGGGTATCCTCACTGATCACCATCCTGCTAGTGGTACTCTTCCTCGGGGTCACCCAAACCCTGCTTTGCTCCAGTCCTTTGGGGAAGAGAGGCTTTGCCTCCTCTGAACCTGAGGCCTGCAGACCTCTCCTGCTGGAGCCTGTCTCATTCTCAGCACAAAAGCCCTCGGGGGATAGGTTTTCTTTGACTTCTGGTACCTCTAGGTGGGTCACCTGCTGCCCACTGGCCACAGTCTCTGCCTTGGGTTGGGATAGGACGTTCAAATCAACCACTTTCTCATCGACTGGAGGCTCTAGACTCTCTTCCTCCGGCACCAGCACCGGGGATTCCCGCCAGCACCCTTCGGCCCAAAGCACCACCGATGTGGGCTCCAGCACTTCCAGTTGGGACACCAATGGGAGCTCGCTGCCTTTGGGGCCAGCGAGGTTGCCTTCACCTTCGCTGCTCTCAGCAGGCCTTGGCACAAGGCTCAAGCTCTCGGTTTGGTCTCCACCGTCCACATAAATACCATCTTCTGGAACAGACGCCTCCTCAGGAGAGTTCATATTGCCAGTCCCGGAAGCGGAAGTAAAATTCCAGGAAGACCGTTGCTCGGCTCACTTATGTACCCAAGCTCAATCTCAGCATGTATGAAGACCTCCACAGGGGCCGCACTTGCTGACCTAGCACCCAGCAATTTCTGTGATGACTCATTTTCCCCTAAAAATTTTAATTACATCGCAAAAAAAATCTACTGAACTTTAATAAATTAATTTTATTACGTTTATCATGTTTGTATGCCCAGGCTTTAAGGCCTATTTTTTTCTTACAATTAATGCCACAGTAGGTTCACTCTCTCTCTCTAAGTGTGTGTGTGTGTGTGTGTTTGCTAAAATATTTATTTCAGTGGGATTGTGTAGTGTAGGATTCATGTACAGAGGAAAAAGAGTTCCAAACATTTAACCAAAAAACTTTTTTTGACATCGGATCACATATAATTCACGTTGTCCTCAAGCTTGCTTTATACCGTGACCATGATCTTGAATTCTAGATTGTTCTACCTCCATATCTCAAGTGCCACTAGGATTATAGACTGTATTATGGTGTCACATTTATGTGGGGCATCGTGCATATTAGGCATGCATGCTACCACTGAGCTACATCCCCTGCCCTAAAAAGACATCTTCAGCAGTTTTGATGCACGTTCTCAAGAAGAGTTAACTGTCCCTGCTTCTCTGGAGAGGAGTGGAGCCAAGCAATGGACCCCACATGATGGATAGCCCCTGTTTATAGAAGTGTTCGAGCAGAAGTCCGTTGGTCAGTTGCTGTCCTCTTGCTGTCAAGTTAGCATAATCACTTGCTATTTTTACTCAACTATTGTTTTCACTCTTTCCAAAGTTTCTCCTTTACATACTTGTTAAAGCCCAAACCAAGTAACAGTCATCTTCTTGAATCCTTTCCCAGTTCATTTAGAATGGATTTAAAGCCCTTCTTATGGCTCACAGGCTATTCACAAGCTAGCTGGCCTTTTCCTACCTCACGGTCAGCAGATTCCTCTGGGTCACCGGTTCTCAGCCACACTAATCTTGTTTTAAAATCTGCCAAGTCCATTCTCAACAAGACCTTTTTGCTTGTTCTTTGTTGTCTAATCGTCTTGTTTCAGAGATATACACAGCCTAGTCTTCCTTAATTTTTAGAATTTGAATCAAGTGACATTTCTTTGGCACACCTTCCTGATCATTCTGGCTAGTAGTCACCTCTCTCCCAGTTGCTGGTCCTTCTTTATCCCCCACAGTGCTTTGCTTTTCTCTATAGCAATTCTTGCTCCCACTTCTCACTTACCTTTACTGTTTTCTTAATTCAGCACTGGAATGTGGACTCTCGATTAGATTAAGAACTGCATCCACGTCAGCCACTGACACTAATTATTCTACTCAGAGTTGGTCAGCTGTATTATGGTTGACACCAAATATCATTTGAATGAATGGGATCTGGAAGACAGGTTTTTGGAAGATTATTTTTATTGTAAAGTTACTTTGGGTAATTCCAAAACAATCTCCAATTCAAGTCTACTATTTCCTTTGGATGCACAAAGTTGTAAAGTTCTAAAAGTGAAATCTGGAAGGCAGAGAAAAATTGTAGACATTGTGTTTCAATAAACAGCTGCCTCCTGGGCTGTAGTGTTTGCTTACTTAGATTTCTTTCTTGGGTAATATTTTTTTTTACAGTCTTTTGTGAGCCTAGCCCTGGACTGAACACTGAGAAAAGAATGGAAGAAGTGTTTGAAATAGATCTCTCCTTTTAATAGCACGTAGTTAAGTTGTGAAAACAAATATACAGATGTACGTGCTTTCTTCTTTCAACACACATGAATACAGACACAGGGTGACAGAGGTAGAATTCAAATGAGTATAGTCATAGAAAGACCAAAGGATTTTAAATGTTAAGAATGAACTCATTTATACTCCCTTGCCCCCAAATACATAAAGAATACCACACTATTTAACTTTTAAAACATCTTTGATTTTACTTTTCATTACTTTAAAAATTTCAAAAAGAATAACACACTTCGTTAAATACTCTAAATAAATAAATATCCAATTCTCACGACGGCCATCTATGTTTGCAACTATTCTCCTCCTCATCTTCAAGAACAGGAAACTCAGAGTCACACAGGAACTTGCCCAAGCTTACATAGTCATCAAATGGGAAAAGCACTGCTACACAGCCTGCGCTTGAAGTCATCACACTCGTAAGGAACACTTTGGATATAAGACAATTCTTTGAACATATTTAAGCAACTTCTAGATTGTTTCAAAGCTAAATCAGACTAGAAAAGATACTTGAGCTGGGAACACAATGTAGATAAAATCTTGCCATTACAAAAGCAAAAATGAAATTGTTAGGTTAAGCCTATGAAATAGAAACATCTTGAATCTTCTCAAAGTCTACTTATACTTAAAGTAACTAATTCTTTTGTCTATACAATCAGGCTTGCTCAGGTCAGGGAAGAATATTAATAGTTTTAATATGTACCCCTTTGCTGAGCTAAGTAGACACGGACAGTCCCACAATTTCCTAACCAGCGTATGAGTGTCTTTTCATCTCTAACCTTCTTCTTCACTTCATCTTTCCCCTTTCCTTTCCTTCATTCTACATAATTATAATCTAATATGTGTCATATACAGCTCCAGATCCTCATTTAATTATACTTATTTGGTAAACATTTAATATGTATTTGGAGCATAATATAATCTTGAATGGCATGAACACATTTGTATGGAGTTGAGGCACATTATCTTGAGAGGCAAACAAAATATTGTTAACGTGAATCTGACTGGCGTTCTTCAACATTGTGTTAACCTGACAATCCCAAGAATCATAAGTTTCTCAAAGGGAGTCTGACTCTAGTAGATACTACAATTATGTTAGACAAAGCTTTAAATGATCTAGATGATACTCATCATCTAGATGAATAATTTTTGTCACCACAAACCTAGAGATACTTAAGATTCCCTCATTTGAAGAATTGGCTCCACCAGATTGGTCCATGTGTGTTTCTATGGGACATTTTCTTGATTTCAAGCTGATGTAGGAGGGCCTAGTACACCATGGACAGTGTCACCCATGGTCAGGTAGGCCTGGACTGTATAAGAAGCATAGCTGAGAAAACCGGTCAACACAAGCCAGTAAGCAACGTTCGGCTTTGGTCTTTGTTTGGGCTCTTGCCTCCAGTTACCTGTTTTGAGCTTCAGCCCTGGCTTCTCTCAATGACAGGCTATAGCCTAGAAGCTGAAATAAACCCTTTCCTCTCCAAGTTGTGTTTTGAAATGACAGCTGTTATGGAAAGCAAACGAGGATGCCATCTTATGTTCTAAAGAATGGGTACTTGTTTGAGATAAATTGCTTGTTTCTGGTCTGCCCATAAATGTCACCAGATATTATTACCCACCAGCTAGGTTTGGTATTGTCATACACAGGGAACTTGCAGTTCAAAGGAGTCAGGTGTGTGCATGAAATAACCAATAGGATATTAGGTAGAAAAGAATAGAAATTAAGTAGTAAGAGGGTTAAACTACCAGAAGTTTTGAATATATGAGAAATAGTATTATTTGGTGGAAGAATACAACAGTGAAACAATTGAAAGAATAGTCATAAAATAAAACATTTCTCCAAAAAGTGAAAGTTCCCAATGTATTGATGCTATGTGTTTTAAAATTCAAGAGACATAGGGTTTCATAGTCTATTTTTTTACATAAATTTCATATGTGTGGTACATTTATTATGAAGGTTCTGGATAACTTAGCAGGTGGGTGCTGGAGCTATAATAAGGAACTTTATGTACATGGATGCTAGGTATGTGTGTTGAAATATGCTGCTGTATATAGTTTTCATGAAGGAGTCCCACGGGTGACTTTGGGAATTCAAACCTACCACGGTTTCCTCTTAGAGGGCAGGGCCTCATCATAGACAGAGCTAATACTGCTGTCATCACACTTCACATGTGTGGAAACTGAAGCACACGTGGCAGCTACACTCACCCAACACCTCCGGATATATTCTGATATAAATACAGTCCTAATGTGTTCTCGCATTCCTATCTGAGCAGTGTGTCTGTGGAGTTTCCTATAGCAAAACATAGTTTGCCTATGAGTTGTACGCCAGAGTCCACACCATCTAATAACAAACTGAAATCAAGACAATGCTCATGTTCAGCTCCATGTGAGATCACAGACTTTATATACCCTAGGCCTGCTTTATGCAGTTGCATACAATGTGATGCTGACCTAGATCAGCGACTGGCTCAGCTCACAAGTGGCCTCACAGTGACTACAATAGAAGACGTAATGATATTGGTGTCCATTAGTCAGGATGTATCATATATACCAGAACTTACTCTAGGTGGTTTAAGAACCTGAGAAATTCTTAAAAGGTATCATGCAGCTTGGAGGAGCATTAGCCCTCTGTATAGGAGAACGCATTGCGCACACACACACACACACACACACACACACACACACACACACTGAGAGAGAGAGAGAGAGACAGACAGACAGACAGACAGAAAGACATACACAGAGCGAGAGCTCATAAAATGGTAGGTTTCCATATCTCTCCCAATCTCCCTTTGTCCTACCTTACGATCCTCCAAAACTTATTCCCCCACCTCAGTTCCTCCTTTTATTCATACCACCTAGACATGTATTTGAGAAGGGGATGCTGAGGTAGGTGCTTTTGGTAAAAGTTGGAAGCAGGATCAAGAAGGTGAGAGCAAAATGCATTGCATATTTGCATTAAACTCAATATATAAAATCATTTAAAAATGGTCTCATGAAGTTTATAAGACCGCTGGGACCATCAGAAAGTCAGGATTGGAAGCTATGCCATCAGAAAAGAAAAACACGATTGAGACTTTTGTTGCTGTCAGTGAGTACAGACACTTCTGTTCATCAACAACAATGCCCGGTACCCATCTCTGCTGTCTTGCAACCCTGTATGACATTCCACAGCTGTGCTGGTAGTGTGATTGGTATGGCAGCTTCTTTCCCCCTTCTCTTTAAAAATACACCACATCCAGAAGTGATCATGCAACTGACATCACTTTGAACTGCATTTGTGAAGAACTCAGAGATGCTTTTTTAGGGTCTTTTAGGGATGGTGAGACTTAATCGTAGAGAATTCCTGTACACATTGATCCAGCTTTTCATCATGGAATGTGGACTGGTCTGATAGCAGCCAGTAAATCTAAAAAGGGAGGGGTCGGAAAAGATACTAAACTGTGGGAAAAATGCTTGACCTGTATGAACTGCGGCTAGTCAGGGCTGAGAGGCCATATTGCTTACTCCTAGGGGTTATGGGTGTCTGTTTTATTATTTGATATGAGTTCACAACTGCAACATGAGAAGGGGGTTGAAATGGTTATACCACATACTAGGGAGGGAGTGAAAAATTCATGAAGAAGTTATAAAGGCATGATAGTAAACATTTCTGGAGAGGATGTGTGAGGGAGAAACAAGCAAACTCTGAGATGAATGCAAAGTGTTTCCATGCATCTCTCTGACAAATGACAGACACATCAGCATTCGGGGCTGTCAATTGGCTTGAGATTGGTTTAAATTAATAAAACAACTCTGATGAAGTTTCTTGATGTTTAATTTGATTCTTGTGATTTTGAACTATCGGATGGCTTTTGGAATGAAACTGAATCTCAAAGGAATGTGGGAATAGGTATGGAACTGCATGAGGCTGATGGAAATAGATTGTTAAAAATCACTTCAGAAGCACACGGGCAGCTCTCCTGGAGCTGGCTTTGATAGCCTCATGAAAAACACACACTGACCAATAACAGGCGAGAAGAATGCTTGAGTTCTCTGTTAATGAGCATCAACCTGTTGACTCAAAGTTCAGTCTGCCTCAGTGTCAGGGAGCTTGCCTTCTTGAAGATAATAGACGTGAGATGACCTGGGTAAATCTGTAAGCTGGAGACATGAATCCCATTCAGAGTACACATTAGTCTTTTCACATTACCTATGCCTCTGCAGAATGAAAATTTGAGCACATTAATAGTGATAGAGGTTGCTTATAGTTTGAATCTAGAGTGTCCTGCAAAAGCTTCGTTTGTTAACAATGAAGTTAACCGTTTGTTCCCCGGTATAGTACTATTGGGAAGTGGTTAAACTAAGAAGTGGGATCTAGAAGCAAGTCTTCAGCCATTGTGCATGCCCTTAAGTTGGAGATTATGGGAAATTGGCCCAGTTCTCTTTCTGTCTTTCACTTCCTACTGTTGAGGTGAACAGTTTTGTTTAACCACAGATGACTGTCATGCTATGCCTCCACAGGCCAAAATCAATAGACTTAAACTTTAAAACTATGGACCAGTCTCTGTTTCTTGCTTGAGACTTGCTTAGTGGGTGGAAATGATATTCTGTCAATCCATCAGGGCTTCATACATCTTCCTATGTATCGAACTACATCCTCCTAAAACTTGATTGTATTCTTTATGTGGTAGATAACCTTAATGTCTAGTAAGATACCACCAGCGTCTCTTCTCCAGGCTCTGAGAAAAATTCCTGAGCAGAATGGCAGTGCTGGAGTGAATGGTGACTCCAGGTTGTGGAACTGTAATTCTACATGTGTGCATGAGCAGCTTGCAGGGTAGCTCGGTCTTGGGGCGTGTGTCAGTACTAGCCAAACACAAGTAGTGTGTCTAAAAACCATGTTGTGGTAGATCAGGTCTGGTTACAGGAGGACAAGCTTTAGAAAATGCTCTTCACTCTGATAAATTAATGAAAAACTTAAACATTTATTACTGTCACTGTTTTCAGTATTGTTATTATTATTTTTTACGTGTGTGTGTGTTTGTGTGTGTGTGTGTGTGTGTATGTATGTGATGGATGTGTGAGTTATAGGCATCTCAATGCCATAAGTTGTAGATGGAGATCAGAGGGCGACTTTTGGGAGCTGATCATCCTCATCGTGGGATCCTAGGATTTAACTTAGGTCATCAAGCTTGCTTGGCAAGTGATTTTACCCTTTGAACCAACTTGCTGGTTTTGATCAATTAATTTAACTGCAACATAACTCAACAAGATGAGCAACAATATATTGTTGCTTTTATTTTTTTATTTTTTTTAGAGTAAATTTTATTAAATTATAAAAGTTTCCATTTCCGCCCCTCTTCCCAACACCCTCCCACTCCCCCCACTCCCTCTCCTCCTCCCTCTTCGTCCCTTAGGGCACTCAGGGTTTCCTGCCCTGTTGCTTTTATTTTTACAAGGGAAAATCCACATGCCTTTAGCCTTAGGTTAAATAGTTATTTTATTTAAAGCTACTTAGACTAAAGTTTGCAGGATTCCATGTAAGATTGCTTAACCAAACAAGAACATTTCTATAAAGACTAAGAAATATATGATCAATTGGTTAATTCACTACCTTCTTTACAAAATCTTATCATTATCAATCATGTTACAGACTCCATGACAGGATCTGGAGATGGAATAATATACCAAACACACAGAGACCTTCAAACATCTTCTGGATTGAGAAGGTAGATACTGTTCAAGGAATCACAGAAAGACAAGTACAATTTGAATTGGACACTTCCTACCCACAACACTGGACTGATGCTACGGAGGTTCAGGAATGTGGAGTTGACTTGCACAATGAGAGATCTGACTGTCACAAAGAGGAGTGAAGCAGACAAGGACAATCTGGAAGAGAGCTCTTGGCTGAGAGAATAGCTCGGGCAAAGGTCCCAAGTTTTTATTTAAGGTGTGTGAAAACGGCCGAGGACCAAGTAAGGATGATATGACTGAAAAGAGAGAACAAGTAGCTACTGGGGAAGGACAAGACCTTGAAGGGACTTGAAGGCATCATTGAGGGATCTTGTCTTTATCCCAAGAAAGTGAGTGGTCATGGAAGGCTCTAGGCAAGCAGTAATCTTTTCACCATTTGAGGGTGTGCATTGGCCTGGAGCAAAGGGTGGGAGAGACTCGAGAGGAAGGTGTTAGTTGCGGTTCAAGTAGATCTTCTCTGAGTACAGAATAGGAGATCACGATTCAGAGTAAGATGCCTACCACAGAGACTGCTTTTTACCTTTTCTGCAATGTCTCTCAGTCTGGTCTGTCTGTGATTTCTTTATAATCAAATTCAAACTGTCCATTTCTTTTGGAAATCTAATGCCCATCTCTGTCATCCTCCCTGCACTGAATTACTAGACGAATGATTTATATTTGTCCCCAAATATTAATTTGATCATTCTGTTAAAGCGGCAACACTCAGGTTTCTCTCTTGTGTGATAGCTGTTTTGATAATTGTTGAGTATCTTGCTGAGAGATACTTTGAGACTGAATTCTTACCTCATTACGCATCACATTCACGCCCACTTATTTTGCTCACCAGTAATTACAGCCTAAAATAATTAATATGACAATATGTAACACAGTGAGTTTCTATTTCTTTTATTGCTTCTAAGTTTATTTTTTGAATTATACACCAAAGAAGAGCTTTCCTTCCTCTTTTTCTAAAAAGTACAATTTAAAGTTATTCTTTGAGAATTTCATATGAACCACACGTTTAGATCATACTGATCTTCTGCTACCCCTTCCGTTTCCTCTTTCCTCCGCACCAGGTTCCTCTCCCAATTTCAAATTCTGTTTTTGAATTCACCGACTCCTATTAGTGGTGTCCACATACACATGGGTATAAGGCTATCCACTGGAGCATGACAAAGTCCCAGGGGCCATAGCCCTGAAAATAAAATAACTCCTCCCCTCCACCGCCAGCAACCACCAGTTGCCCATAGTCCCTAAGTTATGGGTGAGGCTTTGTGAGGTTCCTTCCATCCACACTGCAGTTTCAACTGACTTGATCTTCTGCAGAATATTGGTCCGAGGAGGAATAGAAGTTATGGAGGAAACTAGCCACTTTCTGTCTGGGTTTAAGACCTTTTTTCACAGGATGGGACTTATGGCTGGTATTGAAAATATGGCCAAGAATCTGTGAGTAGGGAGGTTTTAAGTCTTATGGGAGAACTTATTTCTATTATGTCTCTAGTAGACATAGTATCAACTGCTTTCTCCCTTCTTTCTTCTCTTTTATTTTATTTTTGTTTATTATTTATTTGTTTATTTTGGTTTTTGAAGCACGGTTTCTCCGTAAATTTGGAGCCTGTCCTGGAACTAGCTCTTGTAGATCAGGTTGGCCTCAAACTCACAAAGATCCTCCTGCCTCTGCCTCCCAAGTGCTGTGACTAAAGGCATGCACCACCACCACCTGGTTTCTCTCTTTCCTTTAACAGATTCTGTTACTTATTTCTCTTGTTATGGGCCAATAACTTACTGTTTTTGTTATGCTGATGAGAATCCTTTCAACCAAAGTGCATTTTGATTCTTAGGTTGTCTCAAGATTAGACGACAAAGAGCACTGTTGAATTTGGTTTCTGTTTGTTTTTGTTCTCATCAGTTTTTGAAGAGTTTCTTGCTTTGTGGAAACACAAGCTACCCGAGCCTCATCTTGCAGTTTTCCCTGCCCCAACCCTCAAATCAACCAGTTCCCAAAGGCGTGGAGAATGCCATTTGGAAACTAAGTACTTCTCCTTGGTATTAGGGTATCACTGCTCTAAATTCTTTTACCAGAAAGAGCCAAATACATTTACATACCTACATATCTGCATGCACATTTAAGAGTGTGAGTTTAAGCTGATGCTTCTAATTGCAGACCAACACCACAGGATTCAGGCTACATTGCCTTATTTATAAACACTTCCCCTTAACTGTAAGAATTATGATTCTCATCATCTATGCTAGATGAACTTGTTCTTTCAATTTCAGGATGCAGACAAGTATTTTCAAAATTGCTAAACACGCATCTTTGAAAAAGAACTTCCTAACTAGAGAAAAAAAACAATGCATATCATTCTTTTGTTTTTAACATGAGAACTCAGAGTAAATCCTCATTTTAGTGCTATTAAAATCAACGTGTATTCCTACAAAACTGTTACGACCTAGGGCATGATACTTCCACACAGTTTTTTAAATGTTAGAATGCACAACATGGTTACTTTAAAAATCATTATTTCCAAATTCATGCCTTTGAGTAGGTTTGTTGGCAGTAGATTCAGTCACAGGCATTATCAGGGTTCTCTCTCTCCACCCTAGGCTTGCATAAGAGTTTTAGTACTCTTAATGCGGAAAGAAAATTCTGAGTATGATCACATAGGAGGGACACTAGACATTTTGTGGGCCTGAGAACGCTAGTGTTCATGGCTTTTCTTTTTCCATATGCAATTTGCAACTGTCCACTTTTACAGTCTCATCTGAAGAACTGCAAAAGACTGTGATAGTCCCAGTCTTGTGACTCTCTGTTCTACCTTGTCTTGTGCCCACGGATGAAATGAGACCTCTGCATAGGGGTAACCATGTGGTTTATTGTTTCACAAATGAGTATTTATGCAGAGGCCCTCTTTCTTAGGCCAGATTCATAGCTGTACTTTGGTTGTGCCATTGTTAGTTGTCCTGTCTAGATCTTTCTATGTAGTCAGACACCACTCCCAGGGTTCTGGGTAGATCTCTTTAGGTATTTCAAGGATGCAACCCTCTCAGTGCCATTGGTATGCCCCTAATCATTCTTCTTTTCAGTGTCCAGAATTCTCCTCAACATGTGATGAGGTTTCCATTTGCTTGTCCTTTGAAAAGTTAGTTTCTATGTTTCTTGGCAGGTATTCTGTTTTATTTCTTCACTGCCATTTTACTGTGGGCTGCCAAAGCAGTAGGTCCAGCCTATCATTTTGAGTGAGAATCACTGGGTACAAATCGTTCAGAAACTCAGACATTTTTCAGGCATTTCATTTTAAATTGCCTGTTGAGTTATTTACAATTTAAGCAAAAAATTGGAGGCTTTATATTATAGTTGGATAAACAAAAATGTCAACATCCAGTTCAATTACTAATTTTAACTTGTTAAAGAAGCATTGAGATTTCATTGTGCATTATCTCATTTATTATTTTTTATTTAATTAGAAAAATAAAATATGATTATATCGCTTACCCCTGCTCTTCCCTCTTTCCAGTGTCTCCCATGCTGCCTGCCTCCAACTTCTCCCATGTTCTCCTCTTCATTCTTCTCATATTAATGACCTTCTTTTTTTAATTGTTATTGTTGATATGTTATATGCAAATGTAACTACATATGTATTATGCATCAATGTTTGCATACAACATGCTGAGTCCATTTATTGTGATTTTGTGCACATAATTTTAGGGCTGACCACTTTGTATTGGATAATCAATTAGGGGTTCAACACTATGAGAGGCTAATTCTCCTCATTTAACAATCATTATCTGCTTGTAGTTCTTTGTGTAGAGGTGGAACTTCTGAGAGAGTTTCCCCTTTTATGTTAGCATATTTTTGCTGTTGTCTTTGTTCAGGTCTTGTTTAGTTAGTTGGATAATTGAGGCATTATGAGTATAACACCTCTCTCGTTCTAGAAGACACAATCTCATAGCAACTTTCTGATCCTCTGGCTTGGACTACTTTGGACTACTTTGATCAACAATTTTAATAAAAGTTTCTTATGCCTGACACTGAGATTTTTGTTAGATAGTCTAAGACTCTTGTGGGGAGCAATCCCAGTCCAAATCTCACATATATTAGTTTGATAGTATTTTGGAGATTTTTGTCTCTATATCTAATCAGGGATATAGGTCTGTAGTTCTATGTCTGTCTTGTGTTTTTACTTGGTTTTGATATAGGGAAATTTTGGCTTTGGGAAGGAGTTGGAAAGATATTCTTCTGCCTCTCTGATTCCCCCCCATCAAATAATTTAAGAAGGATATTGTATATATATGGACGTCTGGCAGTATCCTGTTGTGAACCCATCTGGGCCTGGAATCTTTCTAGTGGAAAGGCTTTTATTATTACTTCAATCTCCTCATTGTTACAGGTTTGTTTAGGGTGTTGATTTATCTTTTCTTGATTTAACTTTGATGGTTTGAGTGAATCTAGAAATTTCTCTCTCAAAACTGGTTTTAATGTGTAACCGAGGTTTTGTTGTGTTTTAATTTTCATTCAGTTCCAGGGATATTTTTAAATTTTCCTCATTTCTTCTTTGACTGATTTATCATTTAGCAATGAGCTGTTCAATCTCCATGAGTTATGCACTTATATACAAATTTGTTTTCTGTTGATTTTAGTTTTATTGCATAATGGTCAGATAGAATACATGTAATTATTTCAATTTTCTGAATTTGTTAAAATTTGTTTTGTGACCCAGAATATAATTTCTTCGCAGAGACACTTCCATGGACTGATGAGTAGAATGTATATTTTTTTGGTGTTTTGGTGTAATCTGTAGAAATCTGTTAAGTTTATTTGATGTAAGATGTCTTTGTTTACTTTTTATTCAGATAACCTACCTAATGGATAAATCAGGTTACTGAAATAATCTACTATTACTGGGCTGGTGTTTATCTATGCCTTCAATTACAATACTATGCATTTTGAGTGAGCCAGAGGTTGGTGCACACGTGTTCAGCATGCTAATTTTATCTGTATTAATTGATCCCTTGCTTAGAATGACTGTGGTTGCTCCTCTTTTCAGTTCAGTGCTGCTTCTAGTATTACTTTTAGGACCTAAAGGTCCTAAAGCCTACATTGTTTGGGTACATATGAATGTTTCTAAGACCATCTCATGGGAAGTTTTTCCTTTGCTGGGTACAGTAGTCTGCATTGACAATTGTGGTCTTTCAGAACATGAAGTGCATTGCTTCAGGCTCTTCTGACTTTCAGAATTTCTGTTAAGAAATCAACTGTTATTCTGATGGATTTTCTTTTATATGTGCCTTGTATTTTTTTCTCTTTTAGCTTTCAAGCATATTTCTTTGTTCTGTATGATGTTTTAACTGTGATATGCTGTGGTGTGTTTCTTTTCTGGTCTCATCTATTCAGTGTTCTATGAGCTTCTTGTAGCTGTGCAGTTTATAGGTTGCAAAACTAAAGCCCACATTTTTGTTCTAATTCTCTGTGTTCTTGCCTAAGACCTAGACATCTAGTTTCTTGTCTTTCTTGGAAAAAAGTATTGCTATCATTTCACAATAGAATCAATTGTCCTTCTGTCCTTCAGTCCTTCTGTCATACTATTCTCATCTTAATTTCACACACCAGCACACACATTCTCCAGTAGATAATACACTTTTAAATCTCTGAAGGACATATTTAAAAGTTATGTGTAGGGTAGGTAGGTAAAAGGACCAAACGGGTCTGACTCAGAGTTGTTCAAAACACATTGGATATTAACAAGTGTAAGGAGTATATGTATGTGTTATAAGATTTGAACTTTTAAGCTGGGTGATGGTAGCACATGCCTTTCGTCCCAGCACTCTGGAGGCAGAGGCAGGTGGATCTCTGTGAGGTTGAGGCCAAACTGGTCTACGGAGTGAGTTCCAGGATAGCCAGGGCTACAGAGAAACCCTGCCTCAAACACCCTCCAGAAGATTTACACCTTTGTATGATGCTACTTTCCATATTGTAGATATTTAATACCCAATTATCAAATGATTATGTTCTTTTACTGTGCAGGGTCAAAGGTTAGCATAGAGATAATAATAATAGATATGGAAAGAATAAAGAAAGCCAAATTCTCAAGCCAAAGAACAATACATTCTCACCTATGTAAATCTCTTTATTATGAAAGTCTGACTCTCATGTTCTGACATTTTACTGCAGAGAAAATTATATCCCTTAAAAAAGACCATTAAAAATAAAATAAAAAGTAGCACACAAAAGAGCCATGCAAGTAAAGTATTACACAGAGAAAATACAGTTTAAAAGGTAACACAGAAGTGGTGTTAATTAGATAAAGAGCAATGGGATGAAGATCATAAGAAAATGAAGAGATGTCCAGGTTTGACATGTCCAGGATAATGAATTAATCTGGAATATGATTGCCAGGAAGGAGCTTGGACTCAGGTCCTATGCTTGGCAGACTATTTGAAAACAAGGGCTCTATTGTCTCAGTTGTCAGTAAACAGTTAATTACGTGTCGGATCCCATCCCCTTCACATGCTTCAGATCCCTGCTTGCCGACCAGTCTGCACGGAAGTGAGCGGAATGGCAAATTGGATGTAATTGTGTGGCAGTTTTTTGACAGATATGAAACAAAGCCAAAGAAAACACAACACTTTACCTAAATTAGCCTCAAACTAGTGTGGAGAAATTCTTTTATCCTAGTAATTGGCTCCTAGAAGAATTGGGATCCATTGAGTAGCTCATGTAACCCCTAACTTCTTGTCTGTGAGTTAGGCTTTATTGCTCAGTCTGACGCAACCACCTGATGATACTTGCGGGATGTTCAACTTTAAACTTAAAAGTCTGGGTAAGGAAACAACTGTGGACTTCAGTTTGAAACACTGGAGCTGAGAGGTCTTCAACTCGTGCAAACTACACACTGTGTGAACAGCTGACTAGAGGGCCAGTCTTCCTGATCAAGATGAAGTGCAGGCACACAGGTGTACCACCATCCCCCATTTCATTAGGGGGACTTCAAAGGATGAGAGAGAATATAAAATATACAGGCAATAATGGAGAACCAGAGTGGAAAGTGGGAGGAATCAAAATATTCATAAGGAAGAGTTGAAAGAAAAATAGATTGCTACCATTTAAGCTACCTGGCTTGTGCTGTGCTTTTATGGAAGCCCGAGCTGACGCGTCCAGGAGGAGCAATTTCAACTGAAAGACTCCAAATGCGATTTGTAGTGAGGGTCTTGAAGATATTGCTTTCATAAAATAAGAATATGCTTCTGGGAAATTGGAACATTCTGAGAACAAAAAGAATTCTTAGAAAGTTAAAATCTAATTTCCAAGCTAAAATATTCAGTAGGAGGGCTGGAATATTGAGAAAATCTCCCAGGGCCAAGAGTAACATAAAAGGACGAGGAAACCTATTAAGAACACAGCTAGGGATGAACAAGATCTAGCAGGTGTCTGATATCTGATTAATAAGATTGCAAAATAAACCTAGAAAGAGGAAGAGAGGGGAAATAATTTGAAAAATAGATGAATGAATCCTAAAACCAAAGAAATACCCACATGCCATCTATGAAGAATACAAAGAAACCTGTATCTGGATAAGACCTTGCAAACTCTCATAGACCCAAGGATAAAGACAGCCCTAGAGCTTTCAGAGATAAAATAAAAATGCTTCCTACAAAGGATCAAATACCGTAGTGACTTCTACATGGGAGAAGACAGAACAAAGAACCTTCGAAGTTCTGAGAGGAAATGGTAATGCATATTAACAAAGTTAAGACACATTTCACATTCATTGTCAGGGGATAGGCAACACTCTAAAGGCTGTAAGTAAATCATCCAATCTTTCTAATAAGCAATCTCTCCCAGCATTTTTTTTTTGAGGCAGTATCTTTCTATGTAACCTCTTTGGCCTCAATCTGGCAATCCCCCTGCCTCAGCCTCTCAAGTTCTGTGGTTACACTCATGTACCACTCTGAATGGATTTTACATTTTTTGAAATATATAATATTGTTAATACCAGATGCCCTTTTAAGATGGCAGACTTGAGGTAGGATGGTTAAATTATGTTCTCTAAATAAATTACTGATTGTTCTCTGTCCAGCTAAATTATTGCAGTTTGAAAACAATAAAAAGATAATTCTGATGTTCATGATCTTGAAAATACAAAATGTCTTTGAACATATCATTAGAATTCATTCTCTACTGAGCAAACAGTCACATGTACATGCAACAAAACAAAAGGAGTTCCATAAGAAACATGACAAATGATGCATGGGACATATGAACTCAACTTGCTAAGAGAAAAAAGTTCCAGAATTTCATCACCATGGAAGGTTTAGGAAGTAGCTCAGGTTAATCCAAATCATGGGATCTTAGCGGGAAGGAGTGATCATTTTGTCAATAAAAAAATCATTAGAAGTTTCAGTCAAAACACAACCCTGTGTAAGGAAGGCAAGGCCCCCAATGAGGTGGACTAGACTGCGGTGAAAGGTGGTCCACCAATGTGATGTACGTTTCCTATATGCTGTTTATGTAATGGGGATCCATTGGATTGTAACTGCTTGAGCTCTGCTCTTTAACTAAGGTAGTTGATCCAACCTAAGTTAGATTGATTACTTAAAGATAAACCGTGGCACTAAGTTAAAAATACATATAATTATATAATCATAGTTCTGCAAATCCTGCCTATTATTATTCAGGTTTTAGAATATGTACATCAGACATATTTATAGACTCAAAGGAAACATTTTAAATATACTTCTTTTGGAGATGAACACAGACAAGCACTGCCAATATGGAAATAAATGTGCTTGAGTTGGAAATGAAAAAGTGATGTGAGAGACTCGGGAGGAAGTGAGGTAGAAGGCGTCGTAAGGAGATAAATTTCATTGTCTTGCATAATGTGGGACCAAGAGATGCTGTGAAAGCCATTGACTCTGTGGGGATGCAGATGCTAAGATTAAATCAGCAACAGGAACAGCTTATGGTACAGCAGTGAAGAGGTAGTGTCTGTGTAAGATGAAAGGGTTCAGAAAGAGGAGTGGGAAGGACAGGAGAGCCTTCAGGCTGTCATAGAGATAACATATCTAAGGAAGAGACAGGAGGTGACAGCAGAGTTAGGTAGGTGGAGCCTCTGACTGATGTGTGGCTGACATAACGTCAAGAATAAAGACTGCTCATAGAGGAGTCCCACGCCACAGGAATGACTGGAACCTAATATTCCCAACATATAGTCACTGGCCAAGGGCAGGTTGGCCTTGGCTCTAAAACCAAAGCAAGTGGTGAATAGGATGCAGCTCAAGACTTAGTAAACTCCATGCTGGAGAGTCAGATTTTCTTAAAAGTAGAGAGGACTGAGACATTTAGGGCTGGCCTGATGGTTGCGGGACACGTGCAGTTTCACAGGACAGCACTGTGAGAGGAGAACCATGCTTGGTGAAAACCTGTTATCTTTACATGCTTAATTCTAATTCAAGAGGCGTGCATTATCACTTTTCATTGAGCCCCGACATCATATCCTGTTCCTCATGCTGTGGCGATGCCCAGTCACGAAATTATTTTCACTACTGCTTCATCGCTGCAATTTTGCTGCTGGTATGAATCATAATGTAAATTTCTGATATGCAGGATCTGCAACTGACATGCGACCCCTGGGAAAGGGCTGTTCAGTCCCCAAAGGGGTCACGACCCACAGGTTGAGAGCTGCTGCCCTAGAACCTATAAGACACAGAGGTAGAACCGTGCTGCAAGCTTGCAGGTAAACTCACCAAGTTAGTTTTAGAAAGGAAAGATTGAATGAAGAAACATTCTGGAATAGAAAATATTTATTTTCCAATTATACAGTTAGTGACTGTGCAATCAACTACACATTTTAATATATTTAACATAGTTTTATTCTTTTCCTCAGTGCACACACAGTTTAAAAAGAGTTTCGGAAGCGAAACTCTTCGGACAAATTGTAGATCAACCCTGTGTCTTTCTATACTAAGACTTTTTTTTTTAAAGGAGAAAGGAATGGAAGAGATATATGTGCTTAAAAATAAAAAGAACAGAAAGGAGTCCTTTAGAAGATAGATGTTAAACAGATTTATTCAAGACAGGAGTCAGTGGAAAAGTGAATCAGGAAGGTGGGCTCTGCAGAAAGGATGCTGATCTGAGGCATGCAGAAGAGACGGGACAGGCGTGTGGCTGTGGGTGGGTGGTACAGAGCAAGTTTCTGTGTGAAACAGTTTCCCAGGTACACTCCCCTTTCTGAGGAGGGAAGGTCACAGTTTCACATTTACTTCTCAGGAAAAAGAAGAAACAATATAGCAAGCAAAACCACATGAACCTATAGAGACACTGTAAGCACTGGCATCATGATCTGACACATAGGTATCCTGTGTCAGATATAGACTGCTAACCCAATGGTAGCTATCCTGAAGAGAAAGGGCTGCTTATCTGTGAGTTTTACTTACGGATATGAAGGTGCCAGCTAATTGTTCAATTTTCTCAACTGTAACTGTGAACTGAGAGCCACAAAATACCCTGTGTACTTGATAGAACCTCAGGAGAGGAAAGAGAACAAACAAAACATTATTCCCAAGGAAATGAATAAAATTCATGGTAAGTAAGGCTACTATATAAAGACAGATCAACTCCAGGATTCTCATTTGTATCAAGCGATTGAACTAGATATTGGATCCATAAAGTAAATCAGATGCCCATTGAGATGGAAGTCAGAGAAATATAGAAAACTTGGGAGCTAGAAATAGAAAAAAGGAGAGGACTAGGTGTGTGTGTGTGTGTGTGTGTGTGTGTATGTGTGTGTGTGTGTGTGTGTGTGTGTGTTTGTGTGTGTGTGAGAGAGAGAGAGAGAAAGAGAGAGAGAGAATGTGAGAGATAAAGACAGATACATACAGAGAGACAGAAAGAGACAGAAAGAGGGAGAGAATGCAGGAACATTTAATGAAAGAGATTATGAGGGACGAGACTGAGTACAGAAAGTCAATGTAAGATAGAATGTAGGGCATATCAGCCTTGAGATAGTATGAATTCCGGAAAGAGAAATAAAATTCAGTGTTTCAATTTTAAGATTATTAAACAGTGAAAGTTGAATTCCTAGAAGCATGTTAGGAAAAGCGTTAATGGTATGGTTGCCTGTGGTGTTTACTAAGTGGTGTATGTGTTTCTCTATTGTATAACTTTGGGAAACAGAAGGACAAGCAATTGATGTTTTATGTTGACAAAAAAAAAGCAAGAACCCAAGAAAAATGCATGGAACCTTGCATTAGGCAAAAGGCAAGGACTTTCAGTTTGTATGCAAACATTTAGTTTGAAAACAGCAGAGTGCACCAAAGACTTGCTTACTAATTGTAGAAGCAGAGAGGCTGGTCTATGAAGGAGCGAGCAATGAAGCTAAGCATCAGTAAAGAAAGTTGTTTGAAGAAACAGGTATCAGGGTGTAAAATATTTGAAAATTGATCCCCCAAACTCTATTGACTGGAAAAGTTGAGAATTACATGTATAATATTTGCCAAGATTATCGCTGATGAAACCCTGATTCTGAGCAAACTTGCAAATGCTTGTGAAACACTCTGTACTCCAGCTGGGCTCCTCAAACTCCACCACAGTGGCTGATAAAAACCCTAATGGGTTTTAAGCGCATGAAGTTTAATGGATGTTCTTCGATGGACCAGTTCTGCAAGAGGAAGTAAGTGGATAGTGATGGGGAAAGCTCGCACTGAGATAATTAATGGTGCACCGACTTATCTGCTATTGGTATGCACATAACAAAATGTATGTGAGCAGTTAGATATCTTTGGGCAGATTCAACACACACTGTTCTGCAGGTAACATAGCAGGAAAAAGTTGTAACGTCTGGGGATTTCTGCTCATGACTGCACAGAACTCTACTCAATGTCTTGGGGATGATAATGCTTTTGGCATTTGATTCCCTACTCAATGTCAAGTCTGTAATATGTATACCTTGGGTAAAACATTTGTTCTCTGTTACTGGGGTGCTTATACACCTTTCCTTTAACTGCATGGTTGCTGAATCTTTAAAAGAGGAATAGCATACGGTCACTGATGCTCAGAATAGTGTAAATACTTCCAGCCTTCCCAAAGTGGTATGTTTTGGGGAAAGCAGGAAATTGGGGTGATATGAACTGATGCTTTTCAACATGTGAATAGTTCCCTTGGTTTGAAGCAGATATTATTATATATATGCACATATAAATAAATGCATGTATGATTATATATACACATATAAGCACACACACATAAACAATTGATGATACTGAAGGGCAATAGTAAAGCACAGTGATCCTGAGCTACCCCTGTGGGCTTCCAGCTTTATGAATTTGCCCTATTTTAATAGTGAAGTTCGCACTCCTAAGTAATGCCAACTTTGGGTTTCTGTTACTCCATTCTCCTTTTTGAGCTATGGTCTCTCATTGATATGGAACTTGCCAAGTAGAGTAAACTGACTGACCAGTGAGCCCAAAGGGATCCACTTGCCTTTGCCTTCTTAGTGCTGGGATTCTGAGTGCAAGCCACCATGCCCAGCTGTTTTCTCACATGATTTCTGGAAGTTAAACTTAGGTCTTCATACCCACCTTACAATCAACATGCTGACCGAGCTGTCTCCCGAGCCCGAATGTTATTTTTTTGTGTATTTTTTAATTAAATTTTTAAAATTTACTTTACATACCAACCACAGTTTCCCCTCCCTCCTCTCTTCCCATTACCTCTCCCCACTCCCTTCCTACCCCCCTCCCCCTCCACGCCTCCTCAGTCTCCTTTCAGAAAGGGGCAGGCCTCCCATGGGAGTCAACAAAACAGGGAACATCAAGTTGAGGCAGAACCAAGCTCCTCCCCCTACATCAAGGTTGGGCAAGGCATCCTAGCACAGGCAATGGGCTCCCAAAAGCCAACTCAAGTGCCAGGGACAGGTCTTGATCCTACTGCTAGGAGTCCCACAAACAGACCAAGTTACAGGTTAGTGACTATTCTAATTGTCATCAGAGAACATTCATCCATTAACTGATGGAAGCAGATGCAGAGATCCACAGTCAATCTCTCAGCAGAGTTCGGATTGTATGAGCCGGGGAGCAGGGGGTGTCAAGTTCATGACAGGGGAACCTACAGGACATCAACCATTAATTCTTAAGACAGAAGAGAGATACTAAGACTGGAACTTTATCTGAGAACAATGTTATTTTACAAAGTTCTTTTACATGCTCTACATGTAATATCTACATTTCATAACACCGGCATGGAGATTTGTGATTCCTGGCAGCCTTTTTGTTTTAAAGATTGAAGAACCAAGTAGAGAAGATCCTAATAGCCTGTAGATTTGAAACTACAGATACCGTCGTCAGAGTCTGAAGGAAAGTAAAGCAAGTTCTCTCCCTTCCTCTCTCCCTCCCTCCCTCCCTTTCCCCCCTCTCTCTTCATTGCCAGGGCCTGATTTGTAGATTCTAGCCATATCCTCTGTTTTTAATTTTACTTCTCGGCATCAATAGTTCAGAAATAGCCGTCATTGGAGTCTGTTGGGTCAGTAGGGCTTTTTCCTAATTAAAACTTTTCTTCAGGTGAATTTCTAGTTTATTTCCATGACTTTCTTCACCCCGAGCTTTGTGGGTTTAAGTCAGAGGTTCTCAACTGTCCTAATGCCTGCAGCCTCTTAATGCAGTTCCTCATGTTGTAGTGACTTCCAACCATAAAATTATTTCATTGCTATTTTATAACTGTAATTTTGCCACTGTTTGAATTGTAATGTAAATATCTTATGGGGGTCGTGACCCACAGGCTGAGAACCACTGGTCTAAGGACAAATAGATTTGGAGAGAACTCTTGTCCCCTTTCTGAAGCTCTTGTGTCCTGCTCAACTTTGACCTCCCATGTCTTGAAAATACCGATTATGGAGAGTTGAAATTCGACCTTCACCTTTTCAAGTATCACCCTGTCATTTTGTGACCAGTCTTTTTAGGGATGCCTTTTACAGAGTGTGAATGTCCCTGTGACATTCAGATTTACATTTCTGGGCTCTTAGATCTCGTGGGATTTGTGCTGTGATGATTGTTCTCAAAAGGACATGTCAGTTTCTGTAGATTTGTAGAGATGACATTTCAGCTTCCTTTCACGGCTCTGGAATTGGGCTATGATTGACAATTTGTTCTTTGAAGCAAAGTACAGATTCAGAATTCACTGTTTCCTGTCCACTGACACACAACATCAAACACTTTCAGTGTTTTGTATTGTCCATTTCAATCAGATCATACTGGTTTTGGCCAATGGAAGGCCTAACATAATACTGTGATGGAGAAGTTCTGCTTGCTTTTTTTGAAAGCACCTTACCTTTATTGGCAGTGGACTACTTACATATTAAAATCACCTGTAATCCTCAAACAGTTGGCACATGTGTTTTATATTTAGAGGAAAATCACAAATGTAGATAACGAATTTTCATTCATTTGTATTGTTTTCAGATTGATAATTACAGAAGGCAGTAAAATAATAACACTTGATAAAAGTGTCCTATAGTAAAAGAGTAACTTAAATCATATACTGTTATTGACTTTCTTACTTTTTTTAGATTTATTTTATTTTATGTGTGAATGTCTTGCTTACATGTATGTTTGTGTGCATGCACCATGTGCATGTCTAGTGAGCTCAGAGATCAGAAAAGGGCGTTGGATCTCTTGTAACTGGAGTTATGGATGGTTGTGAGTTGTCATGTGTGGGCTGAGAACTGAACACAGGTCTTCGGCAAGAACAAAACATGCTCTTGACTCCTGAGTCATCTCTCCAGCCCCTGGTGCTTATTTTCTTTATGATGACAAACAAAGCCATCATACAATCCAGGTCTTTGTATATATATATCATACACAATTAGAATGCTTTGTGTTAGAGCTTCCATCTGAAATGTCTTTTAAAGGCCCTTCTTGTTGGAAGGCTTGGTTCTCAGTTTGGCACTAGTGGAAGGTAATAGAACCTTTAACAAGTAGGATCCAGTAGTAAGTTTAGATCATTGGGGGCCTGCCTTGGATGGGGTTTATGGAATTTTCAGCTCCTTTCTCTTGCTCACTGAGTTTCACAGGAACCGCTTGCTCACCATACTACCCTGGCGTGATCTGTTGCCCCACCATAGACCCAGGCTGACTAGGTCAGGTGACTATGCACTACAACTTCTGAAACTGACCTAAAAGAAACCTTTCCTCCTTTCAAGTTGGTTATCTCCAGTGTTTTGTCATAGGAGCAAGAAGGTAATGAATGCGGTTTTTACCTTTATAGCTTTGTTTCAAGATTTGCTAAAGACACTATGATACTTAGCAGTTTCCAGGAGAAGATGAGCAATCAATAGATGGTACCCACTATTTATAACTCTGTGATAGCTGAACTGTTGTAAGTGCAATATCCAATAAAGTTCATAGCATATAAGAGATGATTATGCATGCAAAATAAGGAAGTAAGTCATAAATGAACTATCTATGCTCATTTTCAACCTCACATAAAAATTATTAAACAACAATGCATTCCACTTTAAACATATGTACCCATGGGCGCTGGCAAGAAATCAGCAGAGTCAGCAGCAACTGTCTTGCTGTTGTGACCTTGACCTGAGAGACCTCCTTTACATGTCATTTCTCATTTGCAAAGCCCAGAGTCTTGGCTTTTACCCCAGTCACACTGCTGGGATTGAATTCCCTTCTTTTCATCTACCATAAACAGCAAAATGATTGACATCTTGCCTACATCAATGTTGCCAGGTTCCCTCCTCAGCAGGTTTGCCACTGGCCAGGATCCTGTTCTATAATAGATATGTTATTGAAGCATAGTCATCCTTAGAATATTACCAATGGACAGTTACATCTGAATTCTACTTACTGGGCCAGATACCTTTTCAAAAAATTTTTAAAATAGAAATTTGGAGGATTTCTTACATGAATATTGTATTAATTCATTTTCACCCCTCCCTCTCCCCCACCAACTTCTTCCATGTTCCCCCATTTCCTCTCAAATTCTCAAATAATTCTTCTTTAATTATTGTTACATAAATTTATGTCTGTACCCATATATAAATACAGTCTGCTGTAGTTCATTTAGTGTTGCTCATATGCATATGTGTTTAGAGCTGTTTGTAGCTGGCTTTTTTGGGGGCCACCAAGCAGCTCCCCAGGAATGCTTGGCCTTAGCTTAGGCTTGCACCACTAGCTCTTTTAGCTTAATCTAACTTTTTTATTCTACTTTTTGTTTTGGGCTTTTTAAAAAACCTCTCTTTCATTCTCTGTGTCCTATTTTTCTGCTTCCTCTGTGTCTGTCTGTCTGTCTGGTCCCAGTCATCTCCCTGGTGTCTCTTTTTCTTTCTTCCCCTGAGCATAAATTCCCCCTCCTACTTACTCTCCTTGCCCAGGACTCCTGTCTACACCTCCTCCCTTGATGTTGGCCATTCAGATTTTTATTGGACCAATCAGGTGCCTTAAGCAGGCAAGATAAAACATCAACATATCTTAACACAATTAAACAAATATGACACATCTTTACATAGTTAAACAAATACAGCACATCTTTACATAGTTAAACAGATATTCTGAAGTATCCCCACTTTTGTCTAATAGGAAAAAAGGTTTTAGTTTTAACATGATAAGACTATACACAATAAGAACAATTAACAATTAAGAGTTACATTTACACAGAGTAGGAGTGGGTGGGAGGTAGAGGGGAGGTGGGGGAAGGAAGCAGAAGGAGGGAGGAAAACTGTAGTTGGTATGTAAAATGAAGAATGAGTTTAAAAAATTTACATTTCCAATATCCAGTCCATTTGCATTTCACAAATTCAGAGAAAATATTCCATTACATATCTTATCTTGGTGAGTTCAAAGTTGTGTATCTAAATTACTTTCTATCTTAATTGTATTAGAGCCTTAAATTATCTTCTTAGACCTCAATATATTTTCTTAGAAAAACAATTCAAACTTTTATATATTTCTTTTTTTTTTTTAGTAAATTTTATTAAATTATAAAAGTTTCCATTTCCACCCCCCCTCCCAACACCCTCCCACTCCCCCTACTCCCCCTCCTCCTCCCTCTTCGTCCCCCAGGGCAGTCAGGGTTTCCTGCCCTGTGGGAAGTTCCAGTTCCTTCCCCCTCCCTCCAGGTCCAGGAAGGTGAGTGTCCAAACAGATTGGATCCCCAAAATCCATTATATGTAGAGGAAACAGGTCCCAGTGTCATAGTCAATGGCTTTTCAGAAAGACTTCGGGTCAGCCACAGTCAGAGAATCCGGCCAAATTCGGAGAGTCTGGTTAGATCACGTCCTCTTTCAGTCCCAGTCCAGCTGGCCTTGGTAAACTCTCATCAGATCCGTTCCCTTGTATCAGTGGGTGATAGCATCCCTCGCAGTACTGATTTCGTTTTTCATGTTCTTCCTCCTTCTGCTCCTCATTTGGACCTCGGGGGGCTCAGTCCGGTGCTGCAATATGGGTCACCGACTGTATCGCCGTCCTTCGTCAGATGCAGGATCTATGGTGATAAGCAAAATATACATCAGTATGGACATGGGCCACGGCCGATTCAGGCACCCACTCCTCTGTCCAGAGAGCAATCTGGGGGATCTCTCCTTGGACCTGGGATCCCATATATAATCAAGTCTCCTGTAAACCCTAAAATGGATCCCTTAGTAGAAATATAATCTTCCCTGATCCCATATTCATCCTTCCTCCCTCCCCCCCCATCCCAGGCCACCAAGCTTTCCCCTTTCTTCCCCTACTCCCTTCTCTCTAACCTTCTCCCCTTCCATCGACCCTCCCTCCCCCCCATGCACCCGAGGTTACCTGGGACTCTTGTCTATTTCCTACCTCCTGGTGGATAGCTAAATAATCTTCATCAGGTTCATCTTCTTATTTAGCTTCTCTAGGATCACGAATAATAGGCTCAAAGACCTTTAATTATGGTTAGAATCCACTTATGAGTGAATACATACCGTGTTCCTCTTTTT